>NW_026691112.1:0-300000 GCF_020826845.1 Diceros bicornis minor | reverse complement strand
CGATGTAGTTATGTAATTTATGTTTAAAAAAAACTTTGTGTATTTATAAATTCATAAGAAATTTCCAGAAGAATAACCCGCAACCTCTTAACAATAGTTCCTTCTGAGTAGGACAGTAAGTTTGCAGGGAAAGGGATGAAAGGGGAATGTTTCACTTTACTCTACACAGATCAGTGCAATTTGACTTTTTTTACAGTGTGTATTTGTTTCATAATTAGAAAAATGAGTGATGTGACTGTTAGGTGCAGGGCAACAGTATTATGTTCACCAGTCTCTGTACTCTATGTTACTGCACAGCATGGACTGTAGGAGAAAGCCCAGAGGAGCAATGAAGACAAAGAAGACATGACACCTGCAAAATGTCAGTGGAGTATTTCTACATAACAAACCTTCCAGGTGAGCAACAGTCAGTATCTTCCACTGCTCCAGCTCTCGCCGTGAACCTAGTACCTGCCCAGAGTAAGCCAGAGGACCACGTCCCGCTAGTCCAATCCCTGCTCGGAGACTGTTTGTGCAGGGTGACTGCCATCAAGCAGACAATGGACTCAGGATGGGGCGTGTGCCTCTGGGGAGACTGGCAGAGAAGCATAAAGTGGAACACCAGCTAAGTGCTCACACCTGAGAAGCGGAGCTCCAGGTGGAGACACAAAATGTACCAAGAAACTGTGTGACGTGAAGGAAGCTACTCCATTTCTCTGAGCTCCAGTGTCCCCCCCCCGTAAAACGGGGATCACAGGACTACTTCACAGAGCTGTTGAGGAAGTTACATAAAAGTTCCTGTGACAGCCAGTGTCCACATTATTAACAAAGTCATATCCGACTTCAAAATAATCGATGAAAAGAATAATGGGAATGAGACCAAAGACGGGATGCTCAACTTCATAAGCAGCCCCAGCAACATGAGAATGAGAGAGGCTCCTAGTAAGCAGGGTTCTTCACAGCTCCACTGGAGACGATGAACACGGGCTACACCAGGATAAGTCACTGTTGTACAGTGACTCGTGTAGGGAGGGTGGGTCCCTAAAGACACTGTGAAATCCAGTTACACACAGTGGCTCCTAGGAAACAACTACAAAGCAATCAACTCAGCAGATAGGAATGGGAAGGGGGCAAGCATAGGAGGGTCAGAGCCACGAAATCTGACGGAAAACACTGAACCATGAGCGCTCAGCTCTGTCAACAGCTGCTGTGGTTGCACCAGGAGATCAAATGTCTGAGACAGCCATTGTGGGGACTGCTGGGAGCATAGTGGTCACTGAAGCCACACCCCAACAGCAGTTGCATCGGAGCACACAGAACCCGAGACTTTCCTCTCCATTAATCGTTGTTTTAAGATGATGAATATCCTCATGTTACAATGTCTCCTTCCAACCCTTGTGGATGAGTGTCATCAGAACCCCCTGAAGAGGTCACAGGCCAGAGTAGGATAGAACACTGGCGGCTGGGGGAGCGGCGCTGTACCTGAACACACGGACTATATCGGGTCTATTGAACACGAGAGAAGAACTCGAGGATGTGGTCTAAGGAGAATTCCCCGTCTTGCCACATTCAGAGACACTGCAGAGTTTCTCGTCCGTTCTTTACAAAAATGTTAAAGAATTCGAGTCATTAATTAATAAAGAGACAAATTCTTCACATAGTGACAGGGTCCAGTTTCCATGACCAGCTTTTTCAGTTGTTTTGATAATATCCCACATTCAGGAATCGGAAATGTAACCTATTGGGATGTGTAATATAAACAAGGACTTTTTTTCATGTAGATCATCACCCAGGTTTTTAGGGAGGACATGAATCATGAAAGTTGCTAACCATTCCTCCACAGGTTTCAATAAGACTTTTAAGTTAATTTACCAATCTCAGGAAAAGATAACTTGGCAATTCAAATTTTTGTTTCTGCATTCAAGCGTATAGTACAGCCAAGAGAATGAGCATAAAAAAATTAACAAGAAGGTCTTGCTTGCATTTCATCTTTTGCAAATAATCAGGATATTTTATGCTCTGTTCCTTTCACTACTCTAATCAATTTTTAAAGAATACGGTTCATTTGACTATCCCTGGGCATGTTTATCCTGGAAACTTGCCAGAATCCAAAGCAGAGATGTTAAAGCTGATGGGTTTCAAATGCTGCCCAGGTGCTGTCTACCATGAACACGCCTCTCCCAAAGCTGGACCACCGGTCTCTTCCTGAAGGATCAGAGTCATCACTCATGTCTCTGAGAGACTGGCCACTCAGGCCTGAGCTGAGATTAGGTGATCAATCTAAAGGGCAAAATGCTTAAGCTATTCTCATCTTAAGGATGCTGTTTTGGAGGCCTCTGCGCTGGAATGGGTTAGTGAAAACGGCCTACTAGATACTTGTCTGGGAATTGTGTCGTTCCCCTCTGCTCTTAGCAAATCCTGGGGAAACCAATGATTAACCCCAAGGATGCCTCAACTTCCACATCTGTGAAAAAGGCAAGCAACAGCCAATGTTACCACCCTGCAAACTCTTAAGCTGTGCTTGCAAGAGGGGCCACAAAGGCGAATGTCTCCCAGAAGCTGATGAAATGATGGCACTTTCGCTGGTGAAGGCAGAGGGCAGCAGGCAAAGTGGAAAGTTTCTGGGATGTCAAACCAGTTCCCATAAGCACTTTAGAGAAGCACCTAGCGTTGGACTAGGTAAGAGGCTGTGGAAAGACCCACAGGCATGCAGGTGGGAGGAGGAATCAAGCAACGGAGGGAGGTGGTAGGGAAGAGGCGTGAGTCCAGCTTCAATTTTGGACAAAAGCAGTTGCACGCTGCAGACCCGCGGCTGCCCATGCAGCCGCCACACCCTCCTAACTCCCTGGTCCCTCTCATCCCGTCACATCCCTCCGGGGCTCAGTCCAGTTGGAGCGGGTGCAGGGCCAGAGTCCTGATTCAATTGGGGTTTGGCCCCCGGCCAAGCTCACATTGCCCTGTTCCTCCCCCCAGAGCTAGGCACGGCCCCGCGCCCAGAGCATCCTGGGAGTTCTAGTCCTGCAGCCCTGCGGGCTGCCAGCTGGGAGCGGTTAAGAGAGAAAAGCTCCCAGCATGCACATCTCGTGGCCCCAATTCATGGAGCCCTGGGCTCCATGCCTCTGATTCTCCATCCAACCCTCTTCTCTATACCATGCCCATTCTCCATGCCCTGCCCACCTCCCAGAGTATGCGCAGTGTGGTTGGGCTGCATCCTTTGAGGCCAGTACTCAGGTAGGGGTGGGGCTCACCAGCCTGGCTATTGCTGAGGTTGCTTGCAGCCCTGGTGGAAGCCCCCTGGCCAGTATTTGAAATGTGAATTCAATATCTAAAATGGAAATACCAGGTGCCTGGGATCCTGGAATTTGCCTTTTCAAGGCCACCTGTCCTACCATTCCCCCTATCCCTCCAGGCTGCCATGATCCTCCCTCTGGACCTGTGGTCAGGGTCGTTGCAGAGATCCTCCCTTTGGACCCAATCTGCCTGAAGGGCCCATACCTTGGTCAGGAGTCTTAGAAGGACTTCCCTGAGCCATGTCATTAAAAGGAGAAAACATCACATTGGACAGCCCCAATTCCTGCGTTATACAGACAGGAAACTCAGGTGCACTGGTAAGTGACCCCTAAGCCACTTCAGGGGACCACACACGTGCCCCTTCTCCCACGCTGCACACAGGCTGGTTCACTGGACTTCCTTATACGAGTGTGGACCTCTTAGCCTCGTTAACATAGGCAACAACACTGAAACTTCCCTTTGGTCCTTCCCACAATGTTAGGCAAGTTTTTGCAGGAAGGTAATGTGCAACTTCTGCTCTACTATAGGGCTGGCTCCTTGGGAACTAATTTTAATATCCCTGTTTAAATATACCCTCAGAATCACAAAATAATTTGTTGCTGTGGGGGGTTATGGTGATAATTCTCTGAAGTCGTTTTTCCATTTAGCCTTTCTGATTGACTCCAAATACTACAGCACCACACGCTTCTTAGACTGGTGGATGCACAGCTCCACTTCTTTGCAGGGAGAACGCACAACAGCAGAATATCCGTGGCCTGACTTTCTGGAGCATCAGTATTACTATAAGATTTGGAAGAAGAAAAGTTAGGTCATTTCCAAGGTAAGGAATTAAAAACTTAACACTAAGATGAGGTGGGAAAGTCATATGCCATTAATAATTGTCAGTAATCTGTGCCTGAAATGTCAGACTTTCTCTGAGAAAGAACTCTGAGACCCTATTTCCCATTGTTTTATTTATTTATTTATTTTTTAAAGATTTTATTTATTTATTTTTTCCCCCCAAAGCCCCAGTAGATAGTTGTATGTCATAGCTGCACATCCTTCTAGTTGCTGTATGTGGGACTCGGCCTCAGGATGGACGGAGAAGTGGTGCCTCGGTGCGCGCCCGGGATCCGAACCCGGGTCACCAGCATCGGAGCGCCCGCACTTAACCACCAAGCCACGGGGCCGGCCCCCCATTGTTTTAAATAGGAAAAATTAGAAGGCATAGCAAATCTATTGAAAAACTCTACCAATTTCCTAAGTCACAATATGGCACCTAGACATAAGTTACGAACATCATGTGCTCCTCATTTTGTTCCTCATTCAACCCAGTCCCACAGGTTTTCAGTGCATGCTGTGAACACGGCACTGTGCTAGATGTCGAGGCCTTGGTGAGCATCGTGGTGGGGGTGGACCTTGTTGGAGAAAGATGGCATCATGAAAAATCCATGCCACTTACAAAACTGAGGCAAAAATGTAAAGACCCAGGAGCCACGCAAGGATGAGGGCATTAATAGATACTTGGGAGTATTAAAATCCATCTAATGGTGTCAAGAGTGAATGTGTTCCACTTTAAAACAAAACACTGCTGTTATTCTGAGATATTGAGTTAGTATCTTTGTGCAAATATGCAGGATTTAAAATGTTTATTGATGTATAACATGCATACATAAATATATGGAGAAGTCATCCACGTAAATCTCAAAGAATTATTACAAAGTGAACACACTTGCGTGACCAAGAACTAGCACCAGCTTTACTCAGGCCCCAACAATCCCTTTCTCCCTATTTCCTCCCCAAAGGTAACTGATATCTTACCAGCGAACACTATATATCGAGTTTGTCTTCTTATACACGTGTTTTATTACAGAACAATTTAAACAATATACAAAATAAGCAAAATAGCATAGTAGGCCCATCACCCAGCTTCAACAACTGCTAATCATCTGCTATTTTTGTTTCAGTCACACTCCATCCCATTCCCACCTCACGTTATTATTCTTTTAAGCCTTTGTGCGTGTGTGGGTGAGTAAGATGTATGCACACTGAAAGGCACAAATCTCAACTGTACAGTTTTGGCAAATAAACATGCCCATATAACTTTCATCCCTTTAAGAATAGGATATTTCCATCACCCCCAGAAAACTCCTTCCTGCTCCTTCCCAGGCAATTTTTTCCTTCCCCCGATGCAACCCCTGTTCTGGTTTTTTCAGCATAGGTTCATCTTGGCTGAAATCATCCCATGTGTGTTGTTTTCTGTCCAGCTTGCCTCCCTCAGCATGAGGTTGATGAGTCTCTCTCAGCATGTGTGTGTCAGCATTTGCTCCTTGGCACGGCTGAGGGCGTTCTGCTCTGTGGATGCCCCAAAGTGCACTCATCTTCCTCCTGGGGACGTGCAGGTCATCTCCTGTGAACAGTCTTGTACAAACATTTTTTGGTATACTGTTTAATTCCTTTATTAGCATTTAAGTGACACACCTTTGTGTCACTTACATTAATCAATGTAAAATATGGAAGCCTTGCTACAGAACAGTTCCATCTACCTCTGTCTGTCCTTTGTGCTATTGTTGTCATAAATTTTACATCTTCCCATGTTATAAATCCCACAATACAGTGTTATAATTTTTGCTTTAAATAGTCATAGGTATTTTAAAGAAATAAGTTAAGTGTTTGGAAGGAAATGCTTTGAGACTCTGCAATTGTACTGTTTCTTTGAGTTTCCTCCACAGTTTTTGCATTCATCAGTCAATCTTTCCAACAGTAATTATTACTGTAGCGTTCTAGTGGCGATTTTCAATTTCATGCTATCTAGCGCATATATTATATGGAATTCTGTGAGGAAGATTCCCCACCCTCCCTCTCCCTTCCTTCTTCCTTTCTTTCTCTCTTTCTCTCATTCTTTTTTTTCCCTTTTTTCTTTCTTCCTTCCCTTTCTTTCTTATTTAATCTTTCTTATATCAGTATAGCCTCGTGGATATTTATTTTATTCTCTGGGTAATAATCCAATGCTACCATTATTTATTTTGTTGCTTACAGTTTTCCAGCTTGAGTCATTGGGAAGTCTTTTAGACTGATTCACTTTGACACGTCTCATCATTTTCTGTGTGTGTGGTTTTTTTTTAAAACACTTTCCTACTTTCTGGCACTACAAGATGATCCAGACTCATTTTGTATTTTCTATCTCCAGCCCTAGAATTAGCCATTTCTCCAAGAAAACCTGGTTTCTTTTATTGGAGAATGATATTTAGAAAACAAGATCTGGGAGCTAGATGTGCTCATTAATATTAGAGTGTCACTGCTTCTAGTCTCTCTCAGCAGAGCTTGGAAATGTATGTATGAATATAAACTCAAGTATACACATCTGTCTATCGATCTATCAATCTATCTATCTTTTTTGATAGATATATTAAAAGAGACATGTATTCATACTGATATTTCCAACTCCAAGCCAACACCACAGGGTTTATTCTAGCATTCTCCTTTTGTTTATTTGTAACTTCTTTCACCAACAGTGAGAAACTTAACTCCAGTTAGCTACAATATGTTTACTGTGTCAACTAGTTTCAGAATTGCTAATCCATACCCTTATTAAAAACAAATTTACCACCTAAAGTACAGTGTTAGTGTCCAGTACTTTAGTTCTACAGTATCCCGTCAAAACACTGTCTTCCAAAGTAACTTCGGTCAGGACCTTTCATCCCCACTCCTTCTGTATGGTTATGTCACATGCTTGTAATACAGTGTGATTCATTTATCACTGCATTCCATCTGGGTTCCCCAGCATCCTGATTGATTTTTAAAATTTGCAGAGTAAAATTCACTCTTTACTGTGTACAGTTCTATGGGTTTCGACTTTATGGTCATGCATCCATGTCCACAGTACCACACAGAGCTGTGTTTTTCACCCCCAAAGTTCTCTCATGCTATCACTTTGTATTCAACCCCTTCCCCTACTCCATCCCTTGACAACCACTGATCATTTTCCATCCCTGTAATTCTGCCTTTTCTAGAAAGTCATATAAATGGAATCATATTCTATACAGCCTTTTGAATCTGGCTTCCTTCACTTAGAGAAATGCAGCCAAGATTCATCCATGTTGTTGTGTGAATCAAGAGTTTATCCTGGGACCAGCCCGTGGCTTAGCGGCTGAGTGCGTGCGCTCCCCTACTGGCGGCCCAGGTTCGGACCCATGGTGCGCACTGACACATCGCTTCTCAGGCCATGCTGAGGTCGTGTTCCACATACATCAACTAGAAGGGTGTGCAAATATGACATACAACTATCTACCGGGGCTTTGGGCGGAAAAAGGAGGAGGATTGGCAAAGGATGTTAGCTCAGGGCTTATCTTCCTGACAAAAAAAAAAGAGTTTATCCTTTTTATTGCCAAGTAGTATTATAATGTACCAATGCAACACAGTTTCTTTCTCCACTCACCTGATGAAGGACATTTAGTTTATTTCCAGCTTTTGGCAATTATGAATAAAATGGCTATAAAGATTCCCACAAAGATTTTTGTTTAAACATTAGTTTTCAATTTTCTTCAGTAAATACCTAGGAGTGGGATATCTGAGTCATATAATAAGTGTATGTTTAGCTTTATAAGAACCTGCTCAACTGTTTTCTGAATGCAACTATCATGTTGCATTCCCAGTTCTAATTGTTAATTGCTCCTAGTCCTCACCAGCACGTGGTATTTGCAATTTTATTTTTTATTTCAGCCATATAATAGGCGTGTAGTATCTTATTGTGGCTTCTACTTCCTTTTTGAAAGTGAGTTCTGCTAAATATAGAATTTTGTGTTGACTTTTGGGTTTTCTTTCTGCAATTGAATGATGTCATTTTGTTGTTGAGTTGTCTCTTTTGTTTTTGATAGTACATCATCCATCATTCACATTATTTCTCCCTGTATGTAACGTCTTCCACTGTATGTGTGTATTTCCCTGACTGCTTTCAAGATTTTCTTTTTATCTTTGGATTTGAGTAGCTTGACTATCATGTACCTAAGTATGCTTTTATTTTATATTTTATTTTGTGGGTTTGCTGAATTTCTGGGATCTAAAATTTTAGATTTTCCAACAAATTTTGGAAGTTTTATGCTATTACTTATTGATTTGCCTTTCTGCCTCATTTAATTTTTCTGTCTCTCTCCTCTCTGCTTGGGACTTAATCATCTCACAGGTCATAAGGCTCTCTTCATTTTTCTTCAAAATTTTTACATCCTTTCTTCAGACTGGATAATTTCTATTGCTGTATCTTCATGTTTTTTCTACTATTTCTAATCTACCGGTAAACTCAAAAGTATTTTTTTTATTTCATCTTCCTATTTGATTCTTTTGTGTAATTTCCACTTCTCTGCTGAGTTCCCACATCTGTTCATTCATTATGGGAATATTTTTCTTTACCACCATGATCATCTTTATAATAACTGCTTTCGTATTCTTGACTGCTAATTAGAACACATTGGGGAGAGTTTCTACTGCCTGCTTTTGGTCACATATGGATTACATTTTCCTATTTCGTCAAATCTCATGCTTCTTTTAAATTGTGTACTGGAAATCATGAAAGATAGGTATAGAGGCTCCGGATTCTATTGTATTCCTTAGAAGAGTTTTGTCATTTTTCTAGCAGGGAATCAACTTGGCTAGACTGAAATTCCAATCCTATCTCATTTACAGTGAGCATAGCTGAAATCCTAGTTTAGTTCTTTCATCTTCCAACTGCTGTTTTTACACTAGGCCTTCTGGGGCCTACCCTGCATGTGTGTTGTTCAAAGATCTGCCAATTTGGAGTGTGTGGAGGAGAGACTTACATATATATTTTGCGATTTTCCTCTTTGTGGCTCCCTCTCTTCCAGAATTTCTCCCCTAACTTTCCAGCTACTCTGCCAGCCCAAAAATACATCCTCTAACATTACAAGTAAGACTGTAGTTTTTCCCCTGTCTAGGCCATGTGCAGATTTTGGAATGCTTTGAGGCAAAAGACACAAGCTTGCAAATATCTCCTGGTGCAATTCCCATCATTTAAGGGAAAATTCCCTGTCAGTTCTGCTTGCTTTTGGAAATGATTTATACATACACACAAATACACATTTATTATACGTGTATTACATATAGCCACACGAGTCTGTATAAATATATATACTATTTTGTGCAGATTTTATCATTATCTGTGAGAGTGTTAGTTCAACAGGCTACTCCACCATTACTAGAAGCCAGACCTCGGTTTTGTTTCTTTCTTGGATTTTATATAAATGGAATTATAATAGATATAGCCTTTTGAATATAATTTCTTTTATGCAGCATTATGGTTGTGATATTCATCCATGCTATTGCATGTAGCTAGTGTTTGTTCATTTGTTGAAAATAATTAATTTTTTAATGGTCATAAAATATGCATAACATAAAATTTTAACCATTTTTACGTGTACAGTTCAGTGACATTCAATACATTCACATAATTGTGTAGCCATAACCTCCAACCATCCACAGAACTATTTTCACCTTGCACTGAAACTTTGTGCCCATTAAGCAACAACTCCCTGTTATCTCTCCCTCTTGCCCCTGGGAACCACCATTCTCCTTTCTATTCCTATAAATTTGACTACTCTAAGTACCTTATATGAGTGGAATCATACAGTATTTTTCCTTTTGTGACTGGCTTTATTTCACTTAGCATAAATTCCTCAAGGTTCATCTATGTCATAGCATGTGTCAGAATTCCTTCCTTTTAAAGGTTGAAGAGTATTCCACTATGTGTATACACCACATTTTTTTGTCAGTTCGTCCATTGATGGACACCTGGCTTGATTCCAGCTTCTGGCTATTTTGAATAATGCTGTTAAGAACACGGGTGTACATATATGTCTTTATACCTCTGCGTTCAGTTCTTTTGCGTGTATACCCATAAATGGTGTTCTCAGATTCACTTTTTCACATGTAGGAGGGTTTCCCACACCTCCAGCAAGCAATTCTTGGAATGCCAGCTGGTCGCCAGATAATTCAACTCAATTTGATGCTGACAACCCAGAGATACATCAGATTCCACAGGTTGATGGCTCCGTCCTGTAAGTCTGCACACCCACCCAACCTCACCTCAAGTTCAGATGCCAGTTACAAGCCCAGGCTGTTACCTATACTTCTGACTTACTGGCTAAAAACCAGAGGTTCCCACAACCTTCTCCTTGGGTTTGATTAATTTGCTAGAGTGGCTCACAAAACTCAGAGAAACATTTACTAGATCACCAGTTTATTATAAAAGGATATAATTCAAGAACAGCCTGTTGGAAGTGGTGCATAGGGAAAGGTATGGAGACGGTACACAGAGCTTTCATGTCATCTCCAGGTGCACCACTCTCCAAGCAGTCCTTGTCATTGCCAACCTGGAAGCTCTCTGAACCGCCCTCTCTTTGAATTTTTATGGAGGCTCTCTCACATAGGCATGATCAATTATTAACTCAGTTTCCAGCCACTCTCCTCTCTCTGGAGGATAAGGAGTAGGGCTAAAAATTCCAAGCTTCTAATCAGGGCTTGGTCTTTCTGGTGACCAGCCCCCATTCAGGAGGCATCCAGAAGCCCACCCCGAGTTGCCTCAATAGAACAAAAGATTCTCCTAGTGTTCTTACCACTGGGGAAATTACAAAGGTTTTAGGAGCTCTGTGCCAAGAACTGGACGCAGAGGCTGATAAATATGTTTTTTATTATTTCAGAACCCATAAGTGGAATTTCTAGATCATATAGTAATTCTATTTTTAATCTTTGAAGGAACTTCCATACTGTTTTCCACAGTTTTATATTCTCATCATCAGAGCACAAGGGTTCTAATTTCTCAACATCCTTGCCAACACTTGTTATGTTCTGATTTTGTGATAGTAACTATCCTAACGGGTGTGAAAAGGTATCTCATTGTGGTTTTATTTCACATTTTCCTGATACTTAGTGATGTTGAGCATCTTTTCATGTGTTTCCTGTTCATTTTATATCTTCTTTGGAGAAATGTCTATTCAAGTATTTTGTGCATTTTTAAATTGAGTTGTTTTTTTATTGTTGAGTTGTAGAAGTTCTTTATTTATTCTAGATATTAATCCCTTATCAGATTTGTGATTTGCAAATATTTTCAACCATTCCATGGTTTGCCTTTTTACTCTGTTGATAGTATCTTGTGATACAGAAAACTTTTTCATTTTGATGAAGTACAATTTGTTATTTTTTTTTGTTACTTATGTCTTTGGTGTCATATTAAAGAAATCATTGTTACAATGGCATTTGGACCCAATGACACACAGCTTTTACCATGTGTTTTCTTCTAAGAATTTTATAGCTTCAACTCTAACATTTATATCTTTGATCCATTTTGAGTTAATTTTTGTATATGGTGTAAATTACGAGTCCAACCTCATTCTTTTGCATATGAATATCCAGTTTTCCCAACAATATTTGTTGAAAAACTGATCTTTTCTCCAATGAATGGTCTTTGTACCTTTGTCAAAAATCATTTGACCATATATGCAAAGTTTTATTTCTGGGGTCTCTATGCTATTTCATTAGTATAGTGTGTGTATTTATGCCAATACCACACTGTTTTGATTACTTTATAGTAAGTTTTGAAATCAGGAAGTGTGAGTTCTCTAACTTTGTTCTTCTTTTTCTAGATTGTTTTGGCTATTCAGTGTCCCTTGAGAGTCCATATGAATTTTAGGATAGATTTTTCTAATTTTGAAAAACCATCACTGGAATTTTTACCTCTTTGAGTAAGTTGATTCTTAGTATTTTACTCTTTTTGATGCTATTGTAAATAAAAAAGTAAAGTTTTTAAATTTCTTTTTCAGATTACTTATTATTAATGTATAGAAGAACAACTAGTTTTTACATGTTGATTTTGTGTCCCACTACTCTGCAGAATTTTCTAGTTCTAACAAATTTTTGGTGGAATTTTTAGGGGTTTCAACATATAAGATACTATTTGTAAGCAAATATAATATTACTTCTTCCTTTCCAATTTGGATGTTATTTCTTTCTTTTTCTTGCCTACTTGCCGTGGCTAGAACTTCTAATACCATGTTGAATAGAAGTGGTGAAAATGGACCTTCTTGCCTTGTTCCTGATCTTAGAGAAAAAGCTTTCATTCCTTCACCCTTGAATATGATGTTCTCTGTGGATTTCTATATATGGCTTTTATTATGTTGAAGTAGCTTTCTTTTACTCTGAGGGGTTTTTTAGTGTTTTTAGCATGAAAGCATGTTGAGTTTTGTCAAACGCCTTTTCTGCATCCATTGAGATGATCATGTGTTTTTTTCCTTCATTCTGTTAATATGGTTTATTACATTGATTCATTTTCATATATTGAAACACTTTATTCCAGGAATAATTGCCACTTAAAAATGCTGTATAATCCTTTTAATATGCTGATTAATTTAGTTTATTACTGTTTTATGGAGGATTTTTATATCGATATTCATCAAAGATATTGACCTATAGTTTTCTTTTCTCTTAGTGTCTTTGGCTTTGATATCAGGGTAGTGTTAATCCCATAGGATGACTTTAGAGGTATTCTCTCCTCTTCAACTTTTTGAAAGAGTTTGAAAAGAATTGGTGTTAGTTAATTTAAAAAAAAGTCTGTGGCCCAGGAATAAATTCAGCATAAAATAAATACAAATAAATATTTTTTATAAATATGAAAAAGTTTTCTTACTAAAAAAAATTAAAAATTAAGTACATCACTTATCACTTTATTTCTAAAAAGTTTTTTAACCTACTAGTAAGCATGAACAAATTGTTAGAATTAAAATGACTTGGGCCGGCCCCGTGGCTTGGTGATTAAGTGCGCGCGCTGCGATGCTGGTTGCCCGGGTTCGGATCCCGGGTGCGCATCGAGGCACCACTTCTCCGTCCATCCTGAGGCTGAGTCCCACATACAGCAACTAGAAGGATGTGCAGCTATGACATACAACTATCTACTGGGGCTTTGGGGGGAAAAATAAAATAAATAAAATCTTTAAAATGACTGAAGTGTTAATTTTCTTCATTGCAAATTTTCTGACAGAAGTATATGATGCAGTCATGTATGACATCTTTTATGAAAAAAATGATCATTTTTTGTAGTATTTGAAAATATTATGAATTTTCCCAGTGGCCTCTGACAAAACTCTGATATGCAAAGTTATCTTTTCAACATGTATGTCTCATCATCATCCTTACCAAATTAACAAACTCAGGTGCTAATTTTTCAACTACTTTTCATATGATTCAGGTTCTCCACCACCAAGTCCCCTAAGCATCAGGAAATTCTACAACTTCTGCAAGATTAACAATTTTACCTTACACTGTATATATCTCATGTGGTTTAAAACATCCAAAAATCATTGATAAACTGACCCTGTCCAGACTAAAGCATTGTGAATTATAAAAGGTGGTCTCTGTTAAACGAGGAGGGATTTCAGGTTGACCTTAATTTTATAAGTGGTCAATTTATTACAGTGTATTGTTCTGTTATGTATTTCACTTCTTTTCTAAAAAAAAGTGATAGTTGAGGGCACTTAGATAAAAATTTGAGAAAATAAGGTACTGTTACACACTGTAAGCTTCAAATGTTTTCAAGCATAAGATACAATAAGAACTAAAACTATGAAATGGCAGAGGAAATAGAGATAAGAGGATGAAATTGCAGAACTGAATCTATAATAATATCTCAACGGCTAATGTTGTGGTGCCAGGAATGTGGTGAAGGCAAAGAATTTGTAAAGATGATAATAAACACACTACAAAGAAAAAACATTGAAATTTTCATAGAGAGAATTTTTGCAATGATATGACAGATAGAGAACAAGGAAGAGAAGTTGGAGTGAGAGATTATCTGCTTCTTAAATTATTTCCACTGTTGAGAACAAAAATTCAATTTGCTGAAATCTTTATTCCCCTCTATGACCCTACCTTTACCTGCAAAATCTCAGCATTGAATCGATGTCACAGTCCAGCTTTTCCATCCCTGGGGAACAGAGCAACTTATCTCATCTGAAACCTCAATTGCTCAGGCTGTGAAACAAGGCCGGCCATCCACTCTCACAGAGGAGCCAACTGGAGGTACGATTTTTGGTTCTGAATTCAGCTAAACATCTTCAAAGAATTGTATCTGGCCTTCCTTATCCAGGGCTATCAGTGAAGTGTTGGCTGGCTTTCAGAGAAGAGCAATTCACACTCAACGGAGATATTTTCTGTTGAGCTCTCTAGAGAAGGCTGTGGGGCTTGTCAGTAAGAGTTGATTTCTATGCGGGTTATAATTTTTTATTTTATTCAGAGATATATAAAGAAATTTACATGGTAAGTATTATTATCAACATAAACGTTGTCTATTCTCTGGTCGTTTAAGCAAAATTTTCCTCTCAGGGTCCACCCATGGACGAAGCCCAGATTTAATCTCCAAGAGTCAGCCAGGCACTCTGTGGTCCATGGGAAGCCCTCAAGTTTGAAGCCTATTTCCTTGTGTGCTGTGCTGGTGTTTAATCTTCCATCTCTTCTGGGTACAACTAGACAGATGCCATCAAGGGACTTGACATTCGACAAATGTACTTTTCATTATCTTTAGACTTCTACACTTTTCAAAAAGACTCTCAGCATTTCCAGTAATTGTGCAGCAGTTTACCCAACACTAAGGTTCTCACTATTAAAAGTTAAAACAAATAAATTTTGAAAAGGAAAAAGTGATCTTTGCAATTTTGTACAGAATGTATATAATGGGTGCATCCTTATAAATGAAGGTGATGGTGCTCAGGGCAAGCTAACCCAGGAGGTACCACTGTGATATGCAGATTATTTCGAGCTGAAGACAATAAGGACTCAGAGAACTCACGAAGAATATTTGAGTTTCCCCTCCCAAACTACCTAAAGAATTTAAAACAAAAGATCTGTTTCAGGAAGGAGTTGTTATCATGATGGCTGTAAAGATAATGTAGGATAGAGGTTACAACAGGAAAGGCACCAAGCCCCTTTTATCAAAAACTCTATCTCTCCCTGACCACATTATCTATAGATGACCCTGAGAAGAGTTGTCAAGCAAACATTTGCATTTCTATCTCCATGTGAGTTGTCTTCTTGCCCTCTGAGGTCCCAGACCACTACCCATCCTCAACACCTTCCTCGTCTTTAGCTACAATACTTAAGCGGGCAGCTTAGACAGAGGGACGAGTTGCTCATTTCTGAGTTTCTCCCATGTATACATGTTATTAAACTTGGTTTTATTTTCTCCTGCTAACCTGTCTTGTTAATTATTTGGCCAGCCATAAGAACCTTAAGAAAAGGGCAGAGGCAGATTCTCTCTCTCCCCCAACAGTTTTTGTGCCCAACGTGGGGCTACACTGGCTGGCAAGTTGCGTTCTCTGGCTGGAAGAACTGCTTTCTCCCTGGATTACTGCAGATGATGAGATATGGGAAGGCCTGACGAAAGCCGGCAAAATGTAAGACTTCTTACCATGTCAGCCTCTCAGAATCTCTACCTGTGCATTCTGGTGGAGGGAAGTGGTGAGAATTTTTTTCTCTTTCTAAATTTAGATTGGCAGGAGAAAATATTTGGGAAACTAGTTTCTTGTGCTTTTAGTGACCCTTGGTTTAAATTTGGTAGAGTACTCTTGGTTTTGATCTTGATCCCTTTTCCTCCCAGAGATAGTCTCTGTTTTTCTCTTTTGTCTTTGTCTTTTGTATTGTGTGTCATAAGAAGGAAATACCATAGGGTAGGACGCAGGCATAGGCCCTATAAGCCTACTCTCTGGGCCGGCCCCACAGACTGGTGAGTTTGCGGGTCTCACCAGACTGGTGTCTATTTAGACAAACTTTGCTGTGGGTTAATATGCACATGAAGTGAAGGCCATTGTCAAGGGCATCTTGGAAGCCAAAAAGGCCGCAAATATGGTGGGCACGGGTCGAGCAGTTAAGAGCCATTAGGGCGCTCGCCACTTTCAGGAGACTTCCGTGACAGGATAACTTGGGTCATGGAACAGGATAGATGACACAGGTCCCCCGCCAACTGCAAGAAAATGTCCATGCAACGACGAGGTACTCTGTAAAGCACACAGTCCCCAACCCCGTGGCACCTCCCTCCCTAGGTATTATTCTGGCTCCAAGAGACCTAAGGCGTGGCTAAAGCTGTCATTGTGCACATAAGAAAAAAACCAGATGATGTTTTTCCTTCTGTCTTGTTCTGTGTCCTGAGACAACTTGGCTTTGTGCCAAGTGAGAATATTCTCCTTGGTCTCCACCATACGGAAGGTGCATTTACTGGGGTGCCCCTTGGTGGCCAGTCGAGTAGACTGGGGTTCTGAACTGTCTCTTTGTCTGGCTGTGCCAAGCTCTCAGGGGAGTTTGACATAAAGGGCCCAGTCCATAAGGGCTTTTGTCGTCTTAACCTTCGTTGCTTGTTAGTGTTGAAAAAATCCCATTCCAGTATCACCTGCCCGGTGTCACAGTTTAGCAGGTCTGTGACTGGAGGTGCCCCACACTATTGTGGAGACCGGAGACACCGTTTTCACTACACCATCCTTACAGCCTGTGCAACGAAGGTCTTTACTTTCTCTGAATATCTTTGGGAGTGAATTCTGTGGATCATGGGGGCTACATCATCTGCGCCCTCACAAGGGACACCTCTTGGGTCCATGGTAAAGATTTATTCTAAGCGTGGAAAGTTACCTCCAGGTCTTTCCTTAAAAAGTCTTATTGGATCGAGTCACTATTGGAATAAATATACAAATGAAGATCCTACTCGTCAATGGCCAGACGACGGATTCTTTGAATTGGGAAAACTTCTAAATTGGGGGAAAAAATATGTTTTGAGAGCTCTCACACAATTATTTAATTGGTACCTAAAAAAGGGCTAGAAAAAGGAAGGGAAAAATTTAAATAGCCTTAGGACCTTGACTCAGGTTGCAATTGAATTGAGAACATGTAAAAGTGTAAGTGTTTATAAGATTATAAAGGTTGGAATATTTGAGCTAATTTTATATAAAGAGGTTACATCAACTTTGCCTGAGTATATTTTAAAATGTCTGACTGGGAATGCTTCCCTTGTCCAAAATCAGAAGACCAAGACCTATTAATAAAAATCTTAATTATAACTATGTTTAAAGGTATAAGAGGTGATGAAATTTACATGAACTTTTGTACAAAAAACTGATGTTATTTCTATTACAGAACTGGTTAACAAAAATAGTAATTTAAATGATGGTTAATTTTATCTAATGTCTTATGAAGTCTTATAGACAATCTAAATAATTATTGGGAACAAGTAACTAAATAGTTGTGAAAAAGATGAATGTTGGGTGAACTTTAAACAATAATTATGTGTTATGGTGGTTACAGCTTCCAAACTCTTTTTGGTGACATAAAACTTTAGAGTTTTGCTAAATTTTGTGATAAAAATTCACTGAGTATCATCATTTCCAAATAAGATAAGATATTAGACATTGATTATTAAACTTACGTTTGTCTACTTTTGGCTTTTCATTACAGGAAAACTAAAAGGTGTTTTGAGTCTATTGGTAAACGTGTGTTTTATTAAAAGATTGTACTATAAAGGAACATATTTCTAGAAGTTATGAAGTCTTTATAAATTTTCCAAGCCACAAGATCCTAATGTAAAAGAAAGTTTATAATGGTTTACTTGGTTTTTACTTACAAATTGTGGTTTCTAAGAGTTAAAATTTCTAATTAGTATATGTGATTGAAGCTACTAAATATTAAGAAAAATATGTCAGTGCACAAGGAAAGTAAGATGTATAAAGAAGGAACAAAGAATGGAGATATTTTATTTGATTGATTAAGAAAGATAAATTTGTCTTCAAGTACTAGGAGGGAAAAGAAAGACATGGGACAAATTCTGAATGTAAAAAGAAAGTTATAGGTTTGTGGAAGAGGAATTCTGGAAAAGGAGTTTTTGTATGGTCAAGTTGGCTAAGATTGAAATGAATTTAATTAAGTAAATGAGTTTTAATATCAGAAGGAAGCAGGTACAAAATTATCATTTGGTCTTATTTCTCTTAAAAGGATAATTTTCTTGAACTTGATAAAGAGGTTATAAAAGATTTTTCTTTACCTTTGGGTAAGTCTACCTAAAAGACAGAAAAAAAAAAAACTGTTAAAATAATTTCCTGTGTTCAAAAGACTGAGGTCTCTCTATTAAGGTGTTTGGACTGTCAATGCTCTCTTTGCTTTAACGTTTTCTATTTTTTTTTTTAACGATTTTATTTATTTATTTTTTCCCCCCAAAGCCCCAGTAGATAGTTGTATGTCATAGCTGCACATCCTTCTAGTTGCTGTATGTGGGACTCGGCCTTAGGATGGACGGAGAAGTGGTGCCTCGGTGCGCGCCCGGGATCCGAACCCGGGCCACCAGCATCGGAGCGCGTGCACTTAATCACCAAGCCACGGGGCCGGCCCTAACGTTTTCTATTTTTGACAAGCTCCCCAAAATTCATATAAATAAAGTCTTTTTTTTACTTTTTTTCTTTGAGAATTTTCAAAGGGCCCTGGAACTTCTCAAAGAAATTTGCTCTCTTCCTACAAGGGGAAACATACTAAATTTATTAGGCTTATTCAGTACGTTAAATTACATGGAAAGCATTGTCAGACAAGTGATGATAAGTCTGCTTAGGTGGTATTATGTGGGCAAATGTTATTGACATAGGTGTTTTAAAATTGTATAACATTACTGAAATTCTGATCTGTCTTGATTATCAGTCATAATTCTGGTTATTATTATTTTAAAGTGTTGTATGTCACAAAATTAACCAAATTTCTCTGTCAATTGCCATTTTGAGGTCTTGTTTACAGACTTATTTCTTTGCTCTAATGCTTTTGCAAAATGTTTCAACTTCAGAAAAATTCATGGAAAGTGCTCTGACATTTACACTGGAGTACAGGTTTCTGACAAACTTTCTGATCATAAAACTGAACTTGGTAAGAAATTACAGAAATCTGATGGAAAGACTGATAACTTCATGAAGCTGCTAACAAAAAGATCGGGATCAAGAATGGATTACACAGGACTGAATGAACTGATAAAGATAATTATAAGTTTTATTATTTTTCATTTGAAGTATTGCTGAATTTTTAATGTTTTGTCTTTTTAGATTTAAGGAAAACTTTTTCTCTTTTCTCCTGAGCTAGCTATGACTTATAGCAATTTGGTAAATGATATTTTTGTAAGTAAAATTGAAATATTTATCTTTCTCTCTCTATCTGATCCTTAGAATTTGGAAACTCTTAGTAAGTGAGTATTGTTTTCATGGCAATATAGTTATTTGCATAAGTTCAATAAGAATCTGTTCTCCTTATAACAGGACACAATTGGAAACACTGGTTATATTACCAAGGCTGTGACTGGAACATCATATTTGCGATATAACCATACAGCTATTGAGGAATAAAGATTGGTCTCTATGGAATAAAGCCACGTGGAAGTATTGGCCTGGTACCTTATGTTCCAAGCAGCACTTACCAAGATAAGTAAAGAATGTCACTTATCTGGCAAGCACAAGGAACCTCGAAATATTTTGGGAGAACCTCGGAAGAGAGGAATTCACCCAAATCTGTAGGTATTACAGGCAAAGTCTGATGACAAAATCCTTGGCTTGGCTTTCCTGGCCTGGAGAAGCCTTTAATGTTCAATCTGAGATTCCTTATAAAAAGTTCCAGCAAAGCAGACTTAAAAGAGCCTATGTGACCAATTCCTATTCTTGCTGTACTTATGTAAATAATTGGGTCAACTCTATTGGAACTAGACTTATTTTGCAAACTACTTAGTTTTAATTTGTCTATCTTTGATAAAAATGAGGGTGATTTTAGAAAGAAAAATTATATTTCAGTAAAAACTATAGTGTACATTTGCAGATATTAGATCCTAGTTTTGTTAATTGTCTTTTAAGGTTTTTGTTTTATATTGTTGACTTGACTGGATCCTGATTTCTTCTAGTCTCCTAAAATATCTGGCTACAGACGTCCAAACTAACGTTTTTGATTTTTTCCATCATTTTCATTTGGAATCACTGAAAACTGAACCTGCCCTTTTTCCTGAAGCCTTACAAACTGAAGCTGATGGACTTGATATAAATTTAAGAGATTACCCGATGACATCATCAGAGACATTTTAAACTGCAAAAGATGCTTGGTGCTGACATCTAAAAATCTTTTCTGGCTGTCCTCTAAACTCAGAAACTGCTTTACAACTTGCTCCAACAATTAACCTTGTTTTTCTTTCGTTTACATAGAAATGCTTCCATTAAATACTTGATTGCTTGCTTCCGCGATATAGGTGTAACCTTGAGAGCCACCTGCATCACCACCTTCTAAAATGTACTTAATTGAACTATCTATTATCAGGACTAAGAAATGTGCTCAGTGAGATGAAACAATCTACCAACTCAGCTTCTGGACTATGAAACTTCTTTAATTTTCAAAAAGACTGTGAAACTTCTAGGGAAGTTTCAGAGGAGGGAACTGATGGTGCTCAGGGCAAGTTACCCCAGGAGGCACAACTCTGGTATGCAGATTATTTCGAGCTGAAGACAATAAGGACTCAGAGAGCTCAGGAAGAATATTTGAGTTTCCCCTCCCAAACTGTCTAAAGAATTTAAAACAAAAGATCAGTTTCAGGAAGGAGTTATTATCATGATGGTTGTAAAGATAATGTAGGATAGAGGTTACAACAGGAAAGACTCCAAGCCCCTTATATCAAAAACTCTATCTCTCCCTCCACATTATCTATAGATGACCCTGAGAGGAGTTGTCAGGCAAACATTTGCATTTCTATCTCCATGTGACATGCCTCTTGCCCTCTGAGGTCCCAGACCACTATCCACCCCCAACACGTTCCTCGCCTTTAACTGCAATACTTAAGCAGGCAGCTTAGACAGAGGGACGAGTTGCTCATTTCTGAGTTTCTCCCATGTATACATGTTATTAAACTTGTTATTATTTTCTCCTGCTAACCTGGCTTGTTAATTATTTGGCCAGCCATAAGAACCTTAAGGGAAAGGGCAGAGGGAGATTTTCCCTCTTCCCCCAACAACAAGATTATCTGATTCCCAGAAAAAGAAAGCATTACTATAATATTAAGGCTACAACTGTCAAAATGAAGCCAAGATACACTCAAGTCGAGCTTTTGTTCAAAAGTTAATTGGCTCCTCTTTGAAACTTTATCATGTTTATTATGTAAGCATAATATACAGCCTAGAATATAGAAAGTGCTTATGGGTAAGTTAATATTGTGATCATTTATTTTGTAAATGTTAGTATGAGAGATGTAATTCATTTTCTAGTATATTCAGATTTTCAAGATCTGCTAAACCTAAAGACACATTACTAGCAAGTTGGGATACCTCTAGACATCTGAAAAATATGAATCCTAAACAGAAGCATATAAATTCTCTATTCATCAGGTTCTAAGTTCTAAAACATTCTAAGGTTTTGGAACAAATCAATGTCATTCCAAATTTACAGTAAGGCTACATGTGCCACACAGGATCCTACAGGAAGAGAAATCCAGATTTTAAATAGAGGAGATTATGTACAAAAATAAAGTACGTTTTCAAGTCTGAAAGAGGATTTCAAGAAAGAAGAGACTCTCAGAACATGTGGGAAGTGGTAAATAACTTACCAACGGCTCTCTAAAGGAGAATATATTGTGGACAAAAGAGCTTCATACCAGAGCTAAAATGGCATCTCTGGAATCCTTACGATGAAACAGATGCTGAACTATTATTTCCTGAAACTTAAAATGCACCTTGGGCCGGCCCCGTGCCTTATCGGTTAAGTGCATGCGCTCCGCTACCTGCGGCCCGGGTTCGGATCCCGGGCGCGCACCGACGCACCGCTTCTCCGACCACACTGAGGCCGCGTCCCACATGCAGCAACTAGAAGAATGTGCAACTATGACATACAACTATCTACTGGGGCTTTGGGGGAAAATAAAAGGAGGAGGATTGGCAGTGGATGTTAGCTCAGAGCTGGTCTTCCACAGCAAAATAAGGGGGATTAGTATGGATGTTAGCTCAGGGCTGATCATCCTCAAAAAAAAATAAAAATAAAATGCATCTTATCCTCCAAACAAATACCACCTCCTGCCTTGCAGCTTACCTGGACATAGTGATGTGTTGGAATCGTTTTTCTAATTCATTTGTTCTTTTATTTTTTAAGATTTTATTTATTTATTTTTCGCCCCAAAGCCCCGGTAGATAGTTGTGTGTCATAGCTGCACATCCTTCTAGTTGCTGTATGTGGGACTCGGCCACAGCATGGCAGGAGAAGCGGTGCCTTGGTGCGCGCCCAGGATCCGAACCTGATCCACCAGCAGCAGAGCGTGCGCACTTAACCGCCAAGCCACGGGGCCGGCCCCTAATTCATTGGTTCTTAAACTTGATGGGCACCAGAAGCACCTGGAGGCCTTGTTGAAACCCAGATTGCCAGGCCCCACCCCAGACTTGCCAGTTCAGCAGGTCTGCAGCAGCACCTGACAATTTGCATTTCAGCCCAGTTCCCAGGTGATGCTGATGTTGCTGGTCCAAGGACTCCACTTTGAGAACCACAGCCTGATTTAGACTCTATATATGGTTAACAAATCCATTATTTTATCCTTTGGCTGCGACTTTTCCTTTATCACATCAGCACCTTAGCTCAGAATCTCCTCACTTAACAGTGGGAATACGTGGAGAGTTTAACAGCTGGTTCTCCTTTCCAGATCAGTTCTCCCTCTTCCTCTCAATACTACATTCTCTTGCCAGGTAACTGTTCCTTAAACATCAGTGCATCATAGATCTTCCTCGCTCAAAAACTCATGACTCTTATGCTGAACACAAGACATTTTAAATTCTCCACTTGGTTCACAAGGTCTTTAATAGCCTTACTTTAATAGTAAAATGTGGACACCCTGTTCTGTACCCTGCCTGCTTTAAAGGATTATGTTAGGATTACATAAGATACAGTCAGTTCTCTTTATGCACAGTGTGACATTCTATAAGGTCATTGTGTACACTGAATCAGTGAATATGACCCACTGCTCCTACGAGAAATGCAGTGTTAGGTTCCTGTAAGCCTTAGTCACATTTTCTTCAACTGATCAGTACATTACCTTGTTCTCTGTGTGTTCTCTTTAAAGTCACCTTATTTAATATATATTGTTGATATATTAACATTGAACTCACACCAACAACACTGCAACTCGTGTCTGATAGTAGCTTGTCGAACACACATATTTTCTCAGTAAAGGCACGTCACAGCCTCTTGCCCTGAGGAACACCAGGCAGCATTGCAGCCCTACACATGGGGGACATATTAAATGGCAAGGTCACCAACATAATGCACAAAAAGATAAGAAATGAGGCACTAAATAGACTGCAAGAAGGACACTTGTTTACAATGTGGGCTGAAACAAGAGGGCAGAGCAGCATCTTGTTGCCCCTCAGCTCAGAACGTGCACGTCGAGTGAATCAAATTTCTCACCACTTTGTGCATATCTGAAAATGGACATGAAAGCCCTGAGAGTGTTGATTTGGGGGCTGCTGGTACATTTTAGCTAGTGGACAAGTGTGCAAACACGGAATCCACAAATAATGAGGATCAACTATATTATGAAAGCATCTTTTCAAAACCAGAATATTGCTTATATATAAGAGCAATAATGATAACATAACAGCTAACATTTACGTGCCTACTATGTGCCAGGAGCTCTTCTAAGTACTTTACATAAGTTAATGCACGTAAATCTCACTAAAACGCTACAAGACAGGAGTTTTCAGTAACCCCTTTTTATAGATGAGGAAACTCAGGTTCAGAGAGTAAATATTTCCACAGGTTCTCCAGTTAAAAGTGGAATAACTGGGATTGATGCCCAGACAAACTAGTCCAAAGCCCACAGCCTCAACCACTATGGTAGGAATGTGAGCAAATTTTCTACCACTCCCTAAAAAGCCCCTTCTGCTCCATCCTGTGTGGTCTCACACATACTTATTCACTCATCAAACATTTTCTGAGTGCACCAAAGGTGTCAGGTACGGCGTTTAGATACTGGAGAGACAAATAGAATGTCGACGCAAATAATCCATAACCAAATAAATAAAAATTTATCAAAATTGGGGTGAGTTTATTATGAGCCAAGCTTTGAGGATCATATAGCCGAGGAGAGTCCTTTCACAAAGAAATGGAGCACTTCAAAGAAGTGAGGTGTACAGCGTGATTATATACCATCAAAGAGCATGGACCACATGTGATTGCAATGTCCCTTTTACAATAGCCACGACGTTGACCTGTTGGCACGGGGATTGATGGACACTGTGGGTATCAGGTCTGCTGTCTCCATGGACGTGGCTGTTGTCTCAAGTTTGGTGGTCACGGAATGAGCGCAGCAATCAAACCCTAGCCTATGGAGAAATGCTTATCCTTAAGGAAATGCTAATGTGGGGAAAGTTGCATTTACAACTTAAGGGCATTGCTTTTGTCTTTGGGACACATTAATTGCTTAAAGCGGATATACAATGGATGAACAGAGGCTACAGGCCCCTTTTGGGGAAAAGAAAAAAAAAAACAGGGTCAGGCCCAATTAGTTTTACACCAAATGGCTTCCTCATATGCTCCACTGTATCCTGTTGCCTGCCATTTATTTATCAAGAAGAAGGATAGTCTCAGATTTAAGGAGCTCACTGTCTATGAGACAAGAATAAAACAACAGTTATGGAAAAGGAAATAAGTACAGGGTCCCAGAGTGGGGACATCAAAATGGGTGTCTATATGGAGACCTCTCAGGAAATGTCTCCAAGAGGAAGGAACATTTGATATGAGTTTAGATCAAGAAATAGGAATTAAGTTGACTAATAAAGGGAGTAGGAGTGCAGAAGAAACACATATAAAAAGACAGATATAAAGGATGCTAAAGCTTTCAGAAAATGGAGGTATTTTTAAGGCTGGAACAAAGCGAACATGTAGAACACAGTGGGTGATGAGGCTAAAGATGAGGACAGCAAGAGAAAGCCTGCGTGTCCAGCTCAGGAGTCTGAATGTTCTCTCGGATGCTCTGAGCAGTCATTGAAGGAGTCTAAGCAGATATCAGATTTAAGCAAATTTGGATTCTAGAAGGTAACTCTGGAGGCATGGTGGAGGAAAGATTAGAAGAAATTAAGACTGAAGGAAAGGGACCTGTTGGAAGACTAGGCAGCAATCCAGATAAGATAGGTCTTGGCCAGCCCGGTGGCACAAGCTATTAAGCGTGAGCGGTCCAATGCGGTGGCCCAGGCTTCACTGGTTAGGATCTCGGGTGCGCACCGACACACCGCTTGGCAGGCCATTCTGTGGCAGCATCCCATACAAAGTGGAAGAAGGTGAGCGCAGATGTTAGCCCAGGGCCAGTCTTCCTCAGCAAAAAAAGAGGAGGATTGGCAGATGTTAGCACAGGGCTGATCTCCTCACAAAAAAAAAAAAATAGGCCTTGGCTCAACCACGGAGTCTGCAGGTGGAGGAGGCCAGGAGGTGGGAAGCAGTGCTGGGCTCCTGCAGGAGGAAACTGAGCTGCCTCTCAGTCATGGGAAGACTGTGCCTGTCATGGTCTCCCCACCCCCATGCCCAAATGCCATGTTCCTTTCTACTTCTGTACCTTTCCTCTCTTCTCCCATCTGAAATCCTCACTCTTTCTTTCCTCCACCTGCTCAAAAGTGGTCCCTTTGAGGACTTGATCTAGTCCACCTCTCCTAAGAAGCTGTCTTTAATTACAATTTCTCTATAACATTCTCATTTTTTTTAAGGTTCTGTAATACAACATACACTAAATACCTTGGCAGAATCAAATTATATCTTGCAAACAATTTCATGTATGTGGAGGAGCTTGGAACCTTATAATTCTTTATATTTCCTTCGATACCTACCACAAATACCTTGCACATAGAGGTGAATGGATGTCCAGTAAAGTTAAATAGATTGGAAGCACACTTTATAAGCTAAAAACTTTTATGAGTTCAGTTATTCCTTTAGATCAGGTGCTTGAACCATTTGTTTTTCTCCACAGGTCAACAGTGTTGCCCAGCACAAATGAATTTTACACCTTCTCAAACTCGATAGAGCAAAGATGGAACTTCATTTCCCTTGCAAGCCTTACTGCCCCAGAGAAAAGCAACAACATGAGACGTCTAATTCTTTCTTCACATTCTCATCTCAAATTGTAACTGTTTCCCAGTTGCTAATTGGTTTTCATTATTAAAACTGACAAAAAAGTTTCTCATTCTTTCTTTCTTTCTTTTTTTTGTTTTATGAGAAAGATCAGCCCTGAGCTAACTTACAAGGCCAATCCTCCTCTTTTTGCTGAGGAAGATTGGTCTTGGGCTAACAATTGTGCCCATCTTCCTCTACATTATATGGGACGCTGCCACAACATGGTTCGACAAGCGGTGCATTGGTGTGCGCCCGGGATCCGAACATCTGAACCCGGGGCCGCTGTAGCGGAGCGTGCTTACTTAACTGCTGCACCACAAGGGTCGCCCCTCTCTCTATTTCTGAAGCTAAAATGTCTAAATCTTTCTCTGGGCTAGTTGGAGTTTCCATAAAATGAAAATGTACATTCCAGAAAAATCCTTAACTTTCCAGAATAATCTCGAATATGGTAAACACCTTGGCAAAAATGTCACTGATTTTCAATGTCAGTGCCTCCACAAGGGTATCCTTGCATTGTCTCCCCTCCCAACCACCTCTCACTTTGGCCCTCCCCAGGCTCAGGGGGTCAAACTGTTTACTGAGCACTAGGAATGATCAGAGTCTGAGGGAGACTTCAAGGATGACTAAGCCATGGTTTCTGACCCCAACCATCACTCTCCATCTCTGCTTTAACCTCTATTTTTCTTACTCTGGTTTCTACTTTAGTTGTTTACTTGTCTTGTGAATTGTTGTTTTGTGGTTTATAATTACCATGTAAATTCATATTGTTGCCTTAGAGTTTAGAAAGAACTTACATTAAACAATGTTTTTTTCCCAGCCCTTTGATGTGTCTAATACCTTTCAACGAAATTCAAGTGGCTTCTTGTTTTTACGTCTCCATCATTATTTAGAATTATGTTCACCCCACACTTTTGAACTGACCAATGCTGCTTTACTCTTTAAACTTTTCTATGACAAGACTCACGTGAGGAATCCCTGAAGCACCATCAGCTAGGCATCCTCACATTCCTCACATCTGTTTCCTTGATTTGTTCCTAACTAAAGATGTTTCTGAAACTAATACTGAATTGTACCAAGTGGTCACTGCATAAAAAGCACTATCACAGATACCTTAAAGAGAAGAAATGGAAAAGAATATTCAATTCCTCAGATAAGTTTGCAATCAAATGAGGCATTGAGGGGACCTGGGGACACTGATAAGAGCAGGAATCTAAGAGAAGAGTTTTAAGTCAATTTCAAATGAGATTAAAACTGGAATGAGATAGTATTTTACCAGTTATCTGAAATCATAGGCATTTTTCTGACCTTTGAGAATTTATTTGCATATAAACTGTACCTGTGGGGAAAGAGAGTGCTGATATTGTTTAATTTCTTTTTATTATTCACCACTTTGTAATAGATGTGGCTATTCACAATTAATA
Source organism: Diceros bicornis minor (assembly GCF_020826845.1). NCBI lineage: Eukaryota > Metazoa > Chordata > Mammalia > Perissodactyla > Rhinocerotidae > Diceros > Diceros bicornis. Next base: position 272,158 of record NW_026691112.1, on the reverse strand, counting down.
AATATCATAACGTGGAGAGACCCAACTGCCTCTTGTTATCAGTTCTTACACAAAGCTAAAGTTTTAAAGATCAAATTTCATTCTAGTTACCTTTCAACTAGTCTATTTATATCAGAAAGATGCTGAGTTTTAGGAAAATACTTCAAAACACAAATTTTATATGTAATTTCAAAAGCAAAAAATGAGTTAAAAATTGGGTGGTAACCGATTCTGCTGCTATATATTAAGCTTTAACATGGGAGCAGACATTTTTAGAGAATATAATTAATATTTGCCTATTTATATATTGTAGAATGTTAAAGGATTTACAGTTTTAATAGTATTTCAAATACCAGAGAATAAAAAACAGAACTGTTTCAGTTTTATGAAATAGCTTTTTAGACATAGCAGATTTTCAGAGCCTATTACTTGAAAATAAAACAATCAGTTTGTGAGGTTTAAGCCATGTGGTTTTATTTTAAACTTGCTCATTCCATAGGAGCATCAATAAAAGCTCTCTAGGAGTAGCTGACGCTCTTTCCTTCCGCCTGAGCACCAGCTGTATTTTCTTTAAGCATCAGACTCTCGGGCAACACCATAGCCCTCAACTCCGTTTAGTTGAGAAAAGGCTTTATGTGTCATGTGTTGTTTCTAGGGGTATGGAGCTCCCAGACTTATTAAGTACAGGGAGAGAGTAAGAGTCTGAACACATTCAATAAACTCCAATGTGCTCAGGTGAGAAGACAGGTGCCTGAACTCACATCTGAAGAAGAACTTAGAGGATGCTTTCTGACTCTGCTTCGTGCCTCTGACTAAGCAGTCCTGGACATCCCCGTTACAGCCACGGAATAACACAGGCAGTCTTGATGGACCAGAAGTCCTCCTATGTCCATCATTTGTGCAGAGCAAACTGGCTTAAGACCTCTCATTTCCTCCTGCAGTGGTAATTTACAGAGATACAAAACTGCCATCTAGTGACTAAGAGAGCAGCAAAGTGCTTTACATGAAAAGTGAAACTCTGAATTTTATAAAACAGAACAGTGAAGCACTAAAGTTGGTAAAGTTGACACAATGTGGCACACGAAGGTTATAGTAAACCAGAAAAATGTGTAGGTGAACTAATCAGTTGCTCTCTATGCCTCTAAAACATGTCTTGACATCCTACTCATAAATAGTAGAGTTTAAATATAATAAAATAACTTTGGAAATAAACTTCTCATCTCATGTCATCCAATGCTGTTGGCAGGAGCCGGTATTAAATAGCCAGATGGTGAGAACCCATGTTGAAGCACCATTTTTATCACAGTGGAGAGAATATGAGGCATAACCCAACGGGCTGATGTTCAGATCTTCCCTCTTACCCTTGATCAATTTTGTAACCATGGTTTTCTTTAGCAGTTAAATATGAATTATAACAGTTACTTTAAAGGATTACTCTAAGAATTGCATAAGGTAATACAGTAAAGGAACTGGCACACAGTAGATTGATAGTTAATTCTCCTTCCCTGTCTCTCTTCTAAGAAACATACAGAAATAATCTAAGAATAGAACCCGTGTATAAAGAAAACTTATGAAAAATAGTCAATGGCTCCTGAAGTAAGGGACATCATTGTTGAGTGCTTAACCTCAACTGCCTCCAAATACTGTTAACTCTCAATTAATTCTATGTGTTTTCTGTCTTCCAGACACTTCACTGGCTACAAGGAAAGGAGAAGTGTGAAATTGAAATTAATTTCACCTTTGAATGGCCTAGCTGTAACAACAGGTGTTTTAAATCACCTAGTTCTTCAGGTTTTCTGCTCATTACTATATAGTTTAACATGGTCCACAGCCGGAGAAAATAAGAAAATCATTATAATTTTACATACATGAACATATGTCTTGACTATTACAGCTGGACTCTTAATATATAGAGCAATGTTGTACATGTTTTGTGCTTGTTGATAGTACAGAATACTTTTGTCCAGACTTTCTTTGGCATTATCATAAATAATGAAGAACTCAGTAATATAAGCCCAGGAGAAAAGAGTTTATAAAAATCTAACATACTATCCTAGTCATGCCTCAAAAACAAAAAAGAGCTATAAAAATAATGAGAGGATATTTTGAAGGCACTATTTTTCTTAATTATTTTCAACTTTATTTCCCTTTACCTCTTTTTAATCTTTCTCCGTCTTATTCGCTATTGGCTAATCATCTCACAGTAATTAAATCACCCTCAGCTGAGTCCACCATGCCTCTTCAAGTGCCCCGGCCTAATATCTGTCTCAGATCTGACAACAAGTAGCTGGGAAACCCTGTTTTGTGGCACTATTTTTAAGAATATCTTTACTCTTGGGCTGGCCCCGTGGCTTAGTGGTTAAGTGTGCGCACTCTGCTGCTGGCAGTCCGGGTTTGGATCCCAGGTGCTCACTGACAAGCCGGTTCTCCGGCCATGCTGACACCGCGTCCCAAATACAGCAACTAGAAGGATGTGCAACTATGACATACAACTATCTACTGGGGCTTTGCGGGAAAAATAAATAAATAAATAAAATTATTAAAAAAAAAAGAATATCTTTACTCTTACAATAATAGCTATATGTTTGAAAGGCACCAGTGGGTTACAAAACGAAGTACTTGACCAATGTTGTATCCTCATTTTCCCTCCAGGGAGAACACAACATTCGTGTGTAATGCAGGGCTGCTGCTTTATTGTTCTCTCCTTTCAAGACATTTTATTACTTGTAAAACATAATAGGATTAATAGTGATATATGAGTAACAATATAAACTTACAGACAGCAAAAAGATACTATTTCAGTGTCATCATTTTATGTACTGTAACAAACAGTAATATTTTCATAGTGTAATATCTTGATTGATCATAAATTTTTTCCTGGCTCATTTTTATGCTAATTCATTTATTAGATTACCAAATTTATACTTTTATGATCTTTATTTTCAATCAATATAATTGAAGGGACATCAGTTGTTCTTGGTAAGTGAAAGTTCAGAAAAAATTTTTGATAATGTATAAGTTTGAGAAGGATCTTTTTGTTTTTTAAAAGACAAGTCAGGCCTGGCCCTGTGGCTTAGTGGTTAACTGCGCGCGCTCCGCTGCTGGAGGCCCGGGTTCGGATCCCGGGCACGCACCGATGCACCACTTCTCCGGCCATGCTGAGGCAGTGTCCCACATACATCAAGGATGTGCAGCTATGACATACAGCTATCTACTCGAGCTTTGGGGGAAAAATAAATAAATAAAATTATAAAAAATATAAAAGAGAAGTCATTTAATATTTGGAAAAGTTCTCAAAAATCATCAAACTCTTTAATTTTACAGAAAGGAATACTACGTTCCAGAGAGCCTAAGTACGTTGTCACACACTAACCAGAAACAGACCTGGGCCTAGAACTCAGGTCTGAGTCACCTGACTTCTACTGGACCACACTCAAGGGAGCACACCCTCTTCTTACTGGTAATTTCTAATACTAAGTTATTTTCAAAAGCACAGTTGAGAGAAATTGTAAATAAATAAAACATGATTTTATATAAAAAAGTAGCAATTGCGACCCACAATTTCTATTCCATATGAGTGTTTCCTTTCTTGTAGGTTTCTTGTTTTTAATACCAAGTCCATTTTGGTAACAAGACAAAAGACATAAAGTTTAGTTTCTTTAGTAACATAAAAAAAGCTTCTGTGGAAATTAAAAAGACACTAACTAATGTCTCTTCTACTAAAGCAACTTAAGAATATTATTTGATTTTGGGAAAGCTCTGAGAGATTTTTTTAAAAATCATATCCACGTGACTATTAGTCTAGCCAGGCACATCTCCACATGACATCTCCTAGAGTGCCCAGTTTTCTGCTGGATCCAGCTATTGTCAGGCCCAATGCTCTGGCTGAGTAGAGAATGATGCCGCTTCTGAAAAGCATGTACTCAGTTCCACTTCAAGGCTGATTGATGGAGACACTAGGAAAGGAATAGATGAAAATATTACCCTAATCAATGATGTAAAACACAAGATATGAACAACCGTTAAAAGAATTCTCTATGAAATTGATCAATTCTACTATCACTACACCGGGCTATTTCCTATCAGTAGTTTGACACATAAACAAATAGAATAGTGTATTTAATGATATCAATTCTTTTAGTTGTGTGCTTTTCCTTTTAAAACTACATATGCTTATATGTGTTTGCTTTATTTTCAGGTGGTGTCACCGTGTCAAGGCCTCGCGGGCAGGTGGGGCCTTCACTGAGGACCCCCAAGGCCCCCCCTAGGCCCGCTGGCTGTGCACCTGCCCTTGGCCTCATGGGTTAAACCCAAGGCCACAGGGCTCCCATAGTGAGCGGCCAGAGAAAGAAGGGTCCATGAGAGAGGTAGGCGAGGGGCGCAGGCTCTGCCAACATCCTCTTCTCAGGTCCCTGAGAGAGAGAGACAGAGAGATAGAGAGAGTGAGAGAATGAGAGAGATCCCTGACCTCTGCATTGCTGCCTCCACCGCTGGTGCCATGTCACACACCATCCCCCTTCCCCCAGCATCCCCATGCTACCCCTGGGAAGGCACCACCACTGGGAGGCCTGTTCCTGGTCACCTCCCTGTTGTCCCTTCAGGACCAGAGCCCAGTGCAGGGGAGTTGGTTCAGACAAACATTTACATGTCCCTCTCCATGAGAATTGTCTTCTCCAGTCTCACATCCCAAACCCCACCCCCAACATCCTCCTTTGTCTTATCTGAAGATAGTATTTAAGAGGAGCATCTCTGCCATTCTTTTGAGAGACTCCATTTCTCATGTGTCTCCCATGTATACATGTTATGAGCCCAATTTAATCAAGCATGGATTCTTTTACTTGCCTATTTGCATCAGGAACATAATTACTAGCTAGAGAATTAGAGAATATTCATGGTGAATGAAAGATGTCATTTCTAATAACATAATGGAATTCCTTGAGGCTTTATTCTGGGGATATCTGTAGGATTAAGTCAGGACACACTGTGAGAGTGATAAATAAGTTCTATATATTTTTCTTCTTCAAGACCATGAATTTCAGCCACGGTTCATACCCATCTACTTTGCAACAATGAAAAACAAACAATGACCTTGAATATTTTGCCCTCAGATTCATTAGTCTTTAAAGTATTAATTGAACAATTTAAATCTAGATGAGTGAAAGACTATGGAGACTTCTAGAATGTCACGTTAGGTCCTTTAGAATTGTTTTTATAAAACATTTCTATTCCTTCTTATACCTTGACAATAATGTTACTCTGAATCTGTTTTAAAGAGGATGATGGCAGATTTACTTTAATTTGCACCCTTTTTTAAGTACATTTACCTAATATTTCTCAGTCTCTTGAAAACTTTTATCTTTAGCTCAACATTCATTTAAATCACCAGACCTATTTTTTTTTTTTTTTTACTTTTTATATTATTTTATTGAGGTCATAATAGTTTGTGACATTGTGAAATTTCAGTCGTACGTTATTATTTGTCAGTCACCATATATATGTGCCCCTTTACCCCTTATGCCCACCCCAACCCCCTTCCCCTCTGGTGACTACTAATCTGTTCTCTTTGTCCATGTGTTTGTTTATCTTCCACATATGAGTGAAATCATGTGGTGTTTGTCTTTCTCCATCTGGCTTATTTTGGTTAACTTAATACCCTCAAGATCCATCCATGTTGTTGCAAATGGGATGATTTTGTCTTTTTTATGGCTGAGTAGTATTCCATTGTATGTATATATATACCACATCTTCTTTATCCAAGCATCAGTTGATGGGCACTTGGGTTGCTTTCAAGTCTTGGCTATGGTGAACAATGCTGCAATGAATGCAGGGGTGCATAAGTCTCTTTGAATTGTTGATTTCAAGTTCTTTGCATAAATACCCAGTAGTGGAATAGCTGGGTCATATGGTATTTCTATTTTTAATTTTCTGAGAAATCTCCGTACTGTTTTCCATAGTGGATGTAGCAGTTTGCATTCCCACCAGCAGTGTATGAGGGTTCCCTTTTCCCCACATCCTCTCCAACATTTGTTGTTTTTGTCTTGGTAATTATAGCCCTTCTAACAGGTATAAGGTGATATCTCATTGTAGTTTTGGTTTGCGCTTCCCTGATTAGTGATGTTGAACGTCTTTTCATATGCCTGTTGGCCTTCTGTATATCTTCTTTGGAAAAATGTCTGTTCATATCCTCTGCCCATTTTTTTTTTTTTGTGAGGAAGATCAGCCCTGAGCTCATATCTATGCTAATCCTCCTCTTTTTGCTGAGGAAGACTGGCTCTGAGCTAACATCTATTGCCAATCCTCCTCCTTTTTTTCCCCAAAGCCCCAGTAGATAGTTGTATGTCGTAGTTGCACATCCTTCTAGTTGCTGTATGTGGGACGTGGCCTCAGCATGGCCGGAGAAGCGGTGCCTTGGTGCATGCCCAGGATCCGAACCCCGGGCCGCCAGTAGTGGAGCACGTACACTTAACCGATAAGCCAACGGGCTGGCCCTCTGCCCATTTTTTGATCGGGCGGTTTGTTTTTTTATTGTTGAGTTGTATGAGTTCTTTATATATTTTAGAGATTAACTGCTTGTCGGATATATGATTTGCAAGTATTTTCTCCCAATTGGTGGGTTGCCTTTTCGTTTTGCTCCTGGTTTCCTTTGACTTGCAGAGGCTCTTTAGTCTGATGTAGTCTCATTTTTTTTTCTTTTGTTTCCCTTGCCTGAGTAGACATGGTATTTGAAAAGATCCTTCTAAGACCGATGTCAAAGAGAGTACTGTGTATATTTTCTTCTAATTTTTTTTTTTTGATTTTTATTGATATTTTAATGGTTTCTAACATTGTGAAATTTTGGGTTGTACATTTTTGTTTGTCCATCACCCCATATATGACTCCCTTCACCCCTTGTGCCCACCCCCCACCCCCACTTCCCGGGTAACCACAGTCCAGTTTTCTCTGTCCATGTGTTGGTTTATATTCCACATATGAGTGAGATCATACAGTGTTTGTCTTTCTCTTTCTGGCTTATTTCACTTAACATAATACGCTCCAGGCCCATCCATGTTGTTGCAAATGGGACGATTTTGTCTTTTTTTATGGCTGAGTAGTATTCCATTGTATATATATACCACATTTTCTTAATCCAATCGTCAGTCGAGGGACACTTAGGTTGCTTCCACTTCTTGGCTATGGTGAATAATGCTGCAATAAACATAGGGGTGCATAAGCCTCTTTGGATTGTTGATTTCAGGTGCGTTGGATAGATTCCCAGTAGTGGGATGGCTGGATCATAGGGCATCTCTATTTTTAATTCTTTGAGGAATCTCCATACCGTTTTCCATAGAGGCTGCACCAATTTGCATTCCCACCAGCTGTGTATGAGGGTTCCTGTTTCTCCACATCCTCTCCAACATTTGTTGTTTTTTGTCTTGGTGATTATGGCCATTCTAACGGGCGTGAGGTGGTATCTTAGTGTTGTTTTGATTTGCATTTCCCTGATGATTAGTGATGTTGAGCATCTTTTCATGTGCCTATTGGCCATCTGTATATCTTCCTTGGAGAAGTGTCTGTTCAATTCCTCTGCCCATTTTTTGATCAGGTTGTTTGTTTTTTTGTTGTTCAATTGTGTGAGTTCTTTATATATTATGGAGATCAACCCCTTGTCAGATGTATGTTTTGCAAATATTCTCTCCCAGCTGGTTGGTTGTTTGTTCATCTTGATTCTGGTTTCATTTGTCTTATAAAAGCTCTTTAGTCTGATAAAGTCCCACTTGTTTATTTTTTCTTTAGTTTCCCTAGTCTGGGTAGGCATGTCATCCGAAAAGATTCCTTTAAACCCAATGTCAAATAGTGTGTTGCCTATATTTTCTTCTATGAGTTTTATAGTTTCAGGTCTCACCTTCAGGTCTTTGATCCATTTTGAGTTAATTTTTGTGAATGGCGATAGCACATGGTCCACTTTCATTCTTTTGCATGTGGATGTCCAGTTTTCCCAACACCATTTATTGAAGAGACTTTCCTTTCTCCATTGCATGTCCTTAGCACCTTTGTCGAAAATTAGCTGTCCGTATATGTGTGATTTTATTTCTGGGCTTTCAATTCTGTTCCATTGATCTGTGTGTCTGTTTTTGTACCAGTACCATGCTGTTTTGATTACTATTGCTTTGTAGTACACCAGACCTATTTGATGAAGCCGACATGAACATTTACTCGAAAAGTCCTCAGAAAATTACTAATTTAACCTGTACCCTGGACGATCCATTGTAAAACTCAAACTGGATTTGCCAGGCCCCTCAAAACGGCTCATAACTCTGTTTGTACATTTATCTGGGAAGATACTATCTGAAGGTAATTGTTCTTCCCAAATGCTTTCTTTAATTCAATCAGCAATACTTCCAAAGTCTTAATGAAAATGTGGCCAATTTGGTGAAATCCAAGTGACTTTTTTGTTTTTGCATGCCAATGAGATTAAGAAAATAAGTATTTTAATTATTGTTATTGATTTTAAAAATCAGAGATGAAGAAAACAAACTTCTTTGTCCAAATACATTTCTGCAAATGAAATCGTCTGAAAAACTGACAGCTAGCCCCCTGTTTTAACCACTAAACCATAAGAAATGTAATACCGTGGGCAAACACTTGAGAGTTGTCACCTGCAGGAGTCCCCAGCACTGTTGCCCCATCAGGGCCATGGATCAGGGGAAGGAGCCAGTGGAGGGGAGTCAGCTGGGCCCTCAGCATCCTTCCTTCCTTGGTCAGAACCCGGTCCCAGCTGCTCCCTGTATCATCTTCTGGGGAAGCAGAGAATTCTTCTGGAGACACAACACATTGGGTGTTAAGGATGTCATTGTTCTTTTATAAACAGATGTTAGATCGTGTAACGGGCTTCTCAGGACAGGAGAAGCCACCTCAAGGGAAGGCAGAACTTCTCCAGGAGCTGAAGGTCATCCAGGGAGAGCAGAGTCAAGGGCTGCACAGCGTCAGCCGGCTCCTGCTCTCCATCTCATGGACACCTCGGTCCCCAATCCCCGACACCCCTCCCAGTGCCCCCCCAAGGGTTCCCATTGTATCCTCAGAGTCCCGAGCAAGCGCAGGACCGGTGCTCAGAGTGGCAGAGGGGCCGCCGAGCTGGAGAGCCCCGGGGCGCATGCACTGGGGGCGGAGTCCCTGATGCGGAAGTGGTGGCCACTGGAGTTTGTGTGGGGGGCTCGGGCAGTTTCTGGATCCTTCCTCCAGGATTTTCAGCGCGGGGAGCTCTCCTTTCTGCAGTGTGGAGGAGCGCTGGGCAGGAGCGGCGCTGAGGTAGGCGGTGGGCAGCGGGGTCCGCGTGGAGATCTCCGCCGCGTATGGCGGGAGCGCGGTGTCAGGGGCAGCGGATGGGACCGGGGGCTGGGGCTGCTGGCGGGCTGCTCCAGGCGGGGGAGCCCAACCTCTGTCCCTTGGAGGAGCAGAAGAGCGCCGCTTGGCCAGCCTGTCCCTGTGCCTTGGCGGGGCCCCACCTCAGCGGGGTCACACCCATCCGTGGTGCAGGGGGCGGCCGGGAGTCGCCTGCCCTGTGCGCCCGCCCTTGAGTTCGCGCCCCCTGGGACCCCGTCTAGGCCAGGTCGCGACATCTTTGGGTGAACGCTTTCCTTCGGAAGAGGGCCTGTGGTCAGCGCTCCTCTGCCTGACTCCGTTCAGGCTATTGGGCTCCTCATTGCCTTCATTAAACAAATGAACGGTTTCTACATCCTTGGGACCACCTTTATTGAAAAGCCTGATCGCATTCATGGTTTCTGATAATTGACTTTATATTTGCAAGGTGAACTTTGAAGCCTGTGAATTGTTGTAAACTGCATTTAATGAAAGGAGCTTTAAACAATCTTTGGTGCAAATTGTGTAGCTTCCTAATACTAACTCACCTTCTGTTAACATAGACTGATGACTGATCAATTGATGATTGACATAATGTGTATGGAATTTTGGTTTCAGTTGAAAAGATTTTCTTGGCAGTCGGTGCTAAAATTAAAATCGGATAAAGAGGAGGATTTTGGAAGCTGTATGTAGTGTCTGTTTTGTCTCCGTACTCATTTAGAATTGTAAGAATTTAGATTTGGAAATCCCATAGAACAAGAAGTTTGAAATTTTGATTTGACTGACAAGGCGAAAGGTCAAAAGGTCAAATACGGTAGGATGTCATTTATATAATATTCTAGAAAAGGTAAACCATAGGGAAAGACAACAGATCGTTAGTTGTCATTAGTTTTCATATTTAGCTAATCATTTAGTTTAATAGTCTAATCATTAGTTATAATATTTCTTATTAAAAATACATTTTAATGATAGCATCCTAATTATGCTTTTGGGTGATACCAGGAGTTGATAACCTATTAAATTCTGCAGTAGGAAGAAATGACATGTTGGTTATTGGCGTCTTTGAAGTGTAAGTATTGGCGGTAATGAAACTTTTAAATGAGCTTTTTTGGATTCTGAACTACTGATTTTTTTACTAGATCCTGTTGGACGTGGCATGTTACAAGTTTCAAAAGGCTCTTTAAATTATTGTAGCAGGCTGAAGCTATTAAATTATAATGTAAGCTCTTTATAGATGAAACAGGCAAAAATACAAAAAGCCATTCATCAATTTATCTTTGTTAAAAAATCAAGTAAATCTTACCATACACATGAATGACTTTTGGCTAGACAGACCTGAACTTGACAAGATGGACTCATTGGTATGGGGAACTTCTTTTGGAATGTTAAAATGGGAGAGGATATACAAATTTTACCTGAGGGTGACCCAAGTCAATATGGCAGGTTTAGTTGCTTTTACACTCTTTCTGAGTTATGATCTTGATTAAAAACCTGGTCATAGACATTCCAAGACATTTGGGCCATCTTATGTATCAATATAATAAGATGTCTTATTTCTCTGATACTTTCTGATTTCAGGGTGTCTGGGGAAAACAGTTTCTCAACATACGTACTTTGGAATATAATTTTTTATTGTTGACTAATTGAATCATAGAATTGTTGCGTTGGAAATAATTTTAGTGGTTTAGAACCTAACCTCTTCAATTTCCAGGAAATGGAAAGTGAGGTTTCTTGAGTTAAGTCGTCCACAGTCAGACTGCTACTTTAGTGGCAGAGTTGGAACTAAATGCTCAGATGTTTGTCTCCAGATTCCTAGTACAGTGCTTTCTGTGCTACATACTATTAAGTAGACAAACCAATGAGTTACCTTCTCATATCATATACGTAGCCAGCAGGGTCGATTATTTCCCATATGCATTTCTTTCCTTTCTTTTTTAAATAACTACTAACCACAATTAATTTATTCCCCTGCCATGTTTAATGACTATCCTTGTGTGTGTCTCCTCGAGCACAGGTGTGAACTCCCTAGAATGGAAACCTGCTGTTATGAGAGGTTTGGGGATTCGATTGGAGACGTATCGGCTGAGATAGCAGCAGATCCGAATAGGTCATATAATAAGAAGGAAAAACATCAGATCGATCGGAAAGGGAAACACCAGATCGACTGAAGGGAAATGACACAAATCAACCGGAAAGAGAAACACCAGGTTGACCGAAAAGAGAACACATCAAATCAGTTACTTCACAGTAAATCAATTACTCACAACATCCATGCCCCACTGCCGGGAGAGTCCTGTCAATCGACACGGCTGGGCAAGGATCACACATCCTGGGCAAGGCGTCCCTTCCACAGGTGCAACTCTCGCCGGGTCTCAGTCTCCAGCAGTTTATATAAGCAGTTACAGAGTTTACAGAGCAAGCATCCAGTGTTTCCATGCACAAATGGTTATCAGTGGCGTACGTGCACTGAGCCCCTTGGCTAACGTCCCAACCCAGCAGTTGTGTACGTGCACTGTTTTCTTTGGTTATCGTCTTAGCCCGGCACAGATGGCCAGTCCATCCCTTGCTACGACGCTCCAAGAGCCTTGAAATGTTACAACTTGCAACTCCCTCCGTGGGAGAAGGGCCAGTTCCCACCACGCAGAAAGCAGCTTTTATATTTCTTTTTGTGCTGGTGGCTGTAGGTCAATGGAGTGGCCAAACATGGCCGTACTCATGTCAAGACACCTGCCTGTGATTGAATTGTTGGGCCAGAGGCTGATGTGCATCTGCATCTTGACGAGCTGCAACCAAATCATCCTCTGAAGTTTTAACAATTTCCATTCCCTCCAACAGTGTTTGAGTCATCCTTGCCCTGGGATTGGTCAGATTAGCATTGTCAGATTTTTAAATTTTTGCCAATCTGATGGGTGAGAAATGAAGTATTTGTTTTCCTCTTTTGACAAACGCATAGAGCTGTGCAACTCCCAAAATTGAGATACAGAGCAGTTCCAGCACCCAGAACTCCCCTGAGCTGCTCTTTTGTAGTCAACTCTTCCCCCAACCTTAACCCCTGGCAGCTATGATCTGTTGTCTTTCTCTATGGTTTGTCTTTTCTGGAATATCATATAAATGGAATCCTACAGTATTTGGCCTTTTGAGTCTGGTTTCTTTCATTTAGCATGATACGTTTATTTGAGTGTTCATCCATGTTGTTCATTGTATTAGCAGTTCCTTCTGTTTTATTGCTGAATGTAGTATCCATTATATGAATTTACCACAGTTTATCCATCCACCAGTTGAAGGACATTTGAGTTATTTTCAGTTTTGTCTTTTTTGACTATGAATAAAGCTGCTATAAATCTTTATGATTTGAGAAGGCAAACAAGTTTTTGTATGAACATGTCTTCTTCTCCTGGGTAAGCACATAGAAGTGGAATTCCTGGGTCATATGGTATGTGCATGTTTAACTTTATTTTAAAAACTCTTTGTGGTAGCAAAGTCATGGCCCACAAAGATGTCCTAATCTCTGAACCTGGGAATACATTAGTTTACTTGGCAAAGGTGAATTAAATTTGCAGACGGAATTAAGGTGACTGATCAACTGATTTTAAAATAGGGAGATTATCCTGGATTATCCAGGTGGACCCGGTGCATCACAAAGGCCCTGAAAAGGGAAAGAGAAGCAGTAGAGGAGAGAAAAAGATACAACAAGGGAAGCAGGGCCAGAGAGATGCCGAGTTCTTGGATTTGAGGGTGGAGGAGGGGGGCCATAGGCTAAGGAATGTGGTGTTCTCTAGAAGCTTGAAAAGGCTAGGAAATGGATTAAGCTTTAAAGTCCCCCAAAAAGAACCTAGCTCTGCCAACACTTTGATTATAGCCCAAAGAGACCCGTGTCAGACTGCTAACCTACAGAACTGTAAAACTATAAATCTGAGTTGATTTAAGCCATGAAATTTGTGCTAATTTGTTACAGCAGCATAACAAACTCCTCTTTAAAACTGTTTTCCAAAGAGGCTGAACCACTTTGTGTTCCCACCAGCAATGTAGGGGTGTTCCAGTTACTTTCCATCCTCATTAACACTTGGTATGCTCAACCTCTTTAATTCTAGTCATTCCAGTATGTACATAGCAGGATCTCAATGTGGTTTTTATGTGCCTTTTTCTCATGATTAACGACCTTGAGCATCTTTTCATGTGCTTATTTGCCATCTGTGTATCTTCTTTGGTGAAGTGACCAAATCTGTGACCATTTTAAACTTGGATTTTCTTATTGCCGAGTTCTGAGAGTTCTTTATAGTCCTGTCAAATATGTGATTTGCAAAGGTCTTCTCCCAGTCTGTGGCTTGCCTTCTCCAGCCTCCCACGAGTGTCTTTGTAACGTCTGTGTAACATAACTCGAGAGGTTTCACATGACCTTATCTTCCTTCATTGGGAAACAGAGTGAACTTGGAGCACCTGAGTCCAATCAGACTTTGATCAGAGTTGGGTCTGGGTCTCCATTTTAGTAAACCCAGACCTTCCACTTTCCCCCTGTTCCTGTTTGCGGTGCTTCCCTCCCCCGCACAGGGGTCTGGTCCTAAGTCTGGTAGATCTCTGTCTCCTCAGGTTTGGGATCCCACAGAAAACTTAGCTATGCCCGTCAGACATCTCAGCGTAGCTCTCCAGCCTCCTACCTTACATTGTTCACAATATGGCAAATTCCCGGAAGGTCCAACTAGCAATATGTTTGACTTAGGCCACTTCCACCACTTCCGGAGGTTTCACTTTGCTTTGTGGAAGCTTTTGGCCTATTTCCCCAGATTCCTGTGTGGCACCAAAACTTAACACAGGTGCTATGAGGAAGAGCAGTTGTGTGTCTGAGAGCCTTCAGGTTTCCTCTGCCACACCAAACTAGAAGTTTGGCTAGTTTCTCTTTTCCCTAGCCGAAGCTCTGACTGAGCAAGCCAGATCCTCGGCAAGCACCCAGAATCAGAAAATGCCTGCAGGGTAAAGAAAGATAAAAATCCCTGCTCACATAAAAGAGTTTTCTTCTTTCTGGAATTTTAGTTGGTTGGTTCTGAAGTTCTCTGATGCTCTAAAAATATATTTATAATTTATCTGGCTTTGTCCAGTTTTGCAGCAAGAGTGTTTTCCCGTCCTAGTCTCCTCTAAACCAGAAGTTCCCTTGTCATTAGTTTTTAACTCCATCAGTTATACCCTGTCAACATTATTATTGTTTGGTAAAGTCATGTTTTCAATGATTTATTCAGACGTTTACCCTTTTTTATCCTCACGATCCATTTTTACATTTTAGCATTTCTTCTTCTATCAATTTCTTCTTAAAGTACATTCTTTTTCACTTTTTAAATTTTTTCTTGAGGAAGATTAGCCCTGGGCTAACATCTTTTCCTATCTTCGTCTATTGTGCATGTGGGTCACCACCACGACATGGCTGATGAATGCTGTAGGTCCACACCTGAGATCCAAACCCATGAACCCAGGCAACCAAAGTGGTGCTTGGTGAACTTAAACCACTACACCAGGTGGCTGGCCCCCTTAAAGTACATTCCTTTGATGTTCCTTAATGAGCATTTGTTGGTGGTAATAGTAAATGTTTGCATAAAAATATCTTTAATTCACCCCAGTTCTTGAGATATGGTTTGATTGGGTATACACTGAAAATTATCGTCTCTCTGTACCCTGAAGAATTAATCCAACTCTGTCTTGCCTTCCATTGTTAAGAAACGTATCATGGGTCTAAATGTAAGTCTCCATAAGTGTTCTGTCCCTCTGCGGGGCTTTGAATGTCTTCTTTTGTGTTTGGTGTTCTTTGGTTTCCCTGGATGGATCTGACTCTAGATTTATTTTTTTAATTCTGCTTGAGATGTATTCAGCTGCCTGAAGCTAGAGTAGAAGAATTTTATCAATTCTGGAAATTTCTGTTATTATGTCTGAATATTCCTTTAAATCATATATATATTTATATTTTTTAATTCAAATATATATACACATATTTATACACATTCAATATATATTCATTAAATATATATTTATATTATTTAACTCAATATTTTATATTATTCAATATAATGATTTATGTTATTCAAAAAAATACATATATTATTCACATATATGGTTTCCTTTACTTGACCAAACTCAAACCAGGCTCCTTTGAGCCCTCTTCTTCACTAGGCCTTGATCTTGGCCTATAATAACTACAGCCTCTCAGCACAAATGGTTTCACCCCACACACACACATTAAAGACTTAAACACAGACATAGTTTCTAACAGCTCAAATCCACATCCCTACGATGACCCCTGCCCCCTTATAGTGCCTGCCTGAGAAAGCTCAAGGCAGCCAAAAGAATTGACTGTTTGTTCTGGCCAACACTCGATCATTGGCCCCTGACATCCCTTTCTTAGAGCATTTACCCAAAAGTGCTTACAACTGTGAATCTTTCCTCTGTCTTTTTGAGTTGTGTATGTGTCTCCTATAACTGCATTTCTCAAGGTCCTGAGAGCCATTCCTTGAGAGGAGGACAGGGTGTCAGTCTCCCAGACTCTGTGAGAGGAGAGAAGTTAAACTTTGATCATTTCCAACTAGCAGACACAACTGACCAGATCACACTGCACTGACCAACACTCTGTAGCTTTTCCCTCCCTGACTCTACTGAGCCCCTCTTCACCCCTCTGCCTGTTCCCTCATTCTCCTTTTCAAATGCCCAGTCACCACTGTACAAATCAAATTGAGTTCAGCCCTGTTCCCTCTTCCCTACTGCAGTGGTATATTACTGATTAAAATCTGTTCTGATCACTTTAACTAGATTCTGGCTTTGTGTATACTCTACACTTAACACACATCCTGATAATCTCATGCATATGCATATATATGCATATACCAACACAACCATGGGCTCTCCAAGACCAGTTCAGCTGACCCCATCTTATCAACAGAGTAGTTCTGCATTTTCTTTCAGGAACTGACACCCCTCGTCCAATTCAGGCCAGTTGAGACCACCAACCCATCAACCGGGCTTGCACAAATGCTTGATAAGTGACCTTTTTGACATGGAGCTAAAAGCCCCATCCTCAGATCATGGTAACACTGCCAATTTGTGAACACACATCTGATGAAGAGCCATGAAGCTTGACTTTGTTTGTACAGATCATCAATTACCTCACTTCTCCTTACTTCCAATCATCTACCTCCACACATCAGACTACCCTGCCCTTAATCCCATAAATTGTAACCCAAGCCCTGGATCAGGGAGACAGATCTGAGAGAAACACATGCCCCCTGTCTCCTTGCAGATCAATCTCACAAAATAAAGCTACAATTCTTTCCCCAAAAGCTAATGCCAGAATAATTACCTTTTTTAATGTAGATTGGGCAAGAGAACCTCAATATTGTGTGGTAACATCAATACATATATATATACTTAATGGATGTTTTATCTTCTATTTCTTTTTCTTTGCTGAGGAGGATTCACCCTGAGCTAATATCTGTTGCCAATCTTCTTCTTTTTCAAAGGAAGACTCACCCTGAGCTAACCTCTCTGCCAACCTTCCTCTATTTTGTATGTGGGTTGCCACCACAGCCTGGCCAACTGATGAGTGGTGTAGGTCCATGCCCAGGAACTGAACCTGGGCCGCTGAAGTGGAGTTCTCCGAATTTAACCACTAGGCCATGGGTCTGGCCCATCTCTTATTGTTTTGAAGATGTTACTAGAGATGTAATTGAAGTTTCACTATGATCTCTGGATTTCCTTGCTGCTCCTTTAGTCCCTCACTTCAGTGTATGTGTTTCTTGCTCCATCTTTCATGCTAGAGGAATTCCTCAAATATCTAGTGGTCCTTGGCTACCCATTCATATTTCTGTGATGGGGAGGAAACAGCTGAGTATGATCTCTGTGGGCCTGATGGGGCCTGTGTCTGTCTGGACTCAGTGTTTCTTCAGGGGTGTAGAGTGTTGACATAAACAAGCAAACAGTGTTGGTACCCACGCTGATCTCTAACAACATACTTATTCCAAACATTCCCACAATGACAGACATCCTCTGAACACTTGGAAATGCTGACAACACACACGCACACATACACACTATTTGCAAATGACCAGCAGCATTCAGACTATAAACTGCACCTGGTAATGCACACTGATAATCAGAACATACACACAAACTCACACACATACAGACCAATCACTGTGTCAGAGCCCACAGTGAATTGAACTCTCTAAACACACACAGACATCAACAAAACTCAACTTCACATATATGCTATAATAGCCATACTCCCTGTGACCATACAGAATTGCTGAACACACACACATCCACACAACAAGGAACGTGGCCATGCACATGTGGGCTTGATCAGGGGTTTTTTCACACCTCAGCATCAACATGGACACCCCGGGGCGAGAGGGAGAGGCAGAGGGAACAGGGAGAACATGTGGGGAGCAAACAGGAGGCACTTGCATAAAGCAAATACGATACCTGCAAAGCTGGTTGCTAAATGACATATGACTCAAGGGTATGAGGACACAAGAGGATCTGAAATGGTACAAAGGAGGTGACTGATACAAACCCATCACAAGATATTTAAATGTAAGGGACAGTGATATTTTAAAAGGCACTGAGGAGAGTTCATCAAAGCTTAGATATAATTCCAGACAATGAGTGACATAGAATTCTGGCCAAAGAACAGCCATTATTGCTGTTAAAATTCCTATTTAAATGTTTCTTATAAAATTATACTCATTGAAAAATGACAAATATTCATTGGTTTAAAACATTTAAAACATTTCAGGATAAAATTACTGCCAGTTCCACTTTTATTGAGTAGCTTTCCTTGGGCAGCTATAAAAACTGGATAAAGCACACAGAACAGCTGCTTGAAGGGTCAGAGAACATCCCGTGCAGGCAGGACTTGAGGGTCTATAATTCTGAGATGAGGGAAGCACAAGATTGTGAGCACCAGCTCCATGCAGCTTCTCCCCTAAGGCATTTGCTATTTCAACAGTGAGAGAAGAGAGTCTGAGTAGAAAGAGGAGGAAAAATGAAAT
The DNA here is from genome assembly GCF_020826845.1 of Diceros bicornis minor. Taxonomy (NCBI): domain Eukaryota; kingdom Metazoa; phylum Chordata; class Mammalia; order Perissodactyla; family Rhinocerotidae; genus Diceros; species Diceros bicornis. Next base: position 253,817 of record NW_026691112.1, on the reverse strand, counting down.
GAAATTTGGTTCCAGCAAAGTCCAGTAACTTCTGCTTCCAGTCAGATGTGGTAAAGGTAGAGCAATAATTAAACATTGACTTAATAAATACAGTATGTTTGAAAACACCAAAGGGATGTGGAAGAAACAGGACTAGATGAAATAAAATTTCAAAAAGGGAAGAGCCTTTTTAGGTGAGATTGCCAGACATACCCTCACCCAGGGGAATTTGCATAATCTGGACTGTGGTAATCAGACTTGTGTTAGCAGAAGAAAATAGTAAGTATAATCTGTCATAATTGATCTATGTTAGCTTTTTAATATCACAAGCTTTGTTTCCCTGTTAAATTTTATTGCCTCCACTAGAAGACTCTGTGAAGGGAAGGACATTGTATCATTTGCCACGTGATCTCCAGAACATTCTTCAGTTGGGGCTGTATGACTACTATAAATATTTGTTAATTGTTGGTTTCATGAATGCTATGGACTGAATGTCTATGTAAACCAATTTCATACGTTAAAATCCTAATCCCTGACACGATGGTATTTGAAAGTGGAGCCTTTGGGAGTTAATTAGGTTAGGTGAGGCCATGAGTGTGAAGCCCCCATGATGGGATTAGTGCCCTTGTAAGGAGATGGAGGGCCAGAACTCTCTCTGCCAGATGAGGGTAGAGCAACAAGTTGTCCTTCTGCAAAACAGGAAGACAGCTCTCACCAAAAACAAATCAGCTGGAACCTAGATCTTGAACATCCCAGTCTTCAGAACTGTAAGGAATGCATTTCTGTTGTTAAAAGTGCCCAGTCTAAGGACAGCCCAGTGGTGCAGTGGTTAAGTGTGTGTGCTCCACTTTGGTGGCCTGAGGCTTTGCAGGGTCGGATCCCGGGTGCACACTGACGCACCGCTTGTCAAGCCATGCTGTGGCAGCGTCCCATATAAAAAGAAGAGGAAGATTGGCACAGATGTTAACCCAGGGCCAATCTTCCTCAGCAAAAATGAGGAGGATTGGCATTAGATCTTAGCTCAGGGTTGATCTTCCTCACACACACACACACACACACAAAAAAACCCAAAAGTGCCCAGTCTAGGGGCCTTCCCCACCACCTAGTGGTTAAGTTCAGTGAGCTCCTCTCTGGTAGCCTCGGTTCAGTTCCTGGACACAGACCTACACCACTCATCAGCAGCCATGCTGTGGGGGTGACCAACATACAAAATAGAAGAAGACTGGCATGGATGTTAGCTCATGGTGACTCTTCCTCAGCAAAAATATAAATAAAGAACCCAGTCTATGGTATTTTTGTTACAGCATCCCATACTGACTAGGACACTGAGTGTGTGAATAAGTTCATCTAGATTGATGATCCTTCTTCCACGTGACACATTATTGCCAATGATTCCTAATTTGGTGTGAGTCAAATGTCCCTTAAGGATCATAAAGACCTTAGGGACCTACTCCGTAGTTATGTACATATTGATACGCATGAAAACGTTGCATCAAGTGCTTTATCGACGCCTTAGTCTCACACCTCATCCCATTAGCCTTCAACGAACCTCAGTGTTACAGCCAGTGCTTTGGGAAATAGAAGAAAGTCCCTGGACAGAAGAGGGGCTGGTATCCATCGTGCAGCTCCTGTCCTCTGCCCAGCCAGCCCCCGTGTAGGGTCAATTTTTAAGATGGGCTTTCCTCCAGGCAGCTCTGTCTTTCTCCCAGCCTGTTCTCATTTAGGATGATCTCACCAAGAGCAATGAGTGGAAATTGGAAGGGAAGAGCTACAGAAGGCATCTGCCAGGGGAAATTCTTTGTGGTTACATGATCTAGAATATGGACACCCGGCTGCTCTAAGGGGTCCTGAAAATGGAACCCTTCCCATGTCTGCAATATCTCTCTATGTCCTCTTTCCCCACCATCTCTCTGTTCTTGGTGGCAAAATTCCCTTGACAACGACAATATAAAAATGCAAATAAGGAATGGTCCATTTCCAGTCTCAGAATTCTGTGAAATTTTACTGCCTATCCCCAGTCTCCCAGGACTAACGCCCTTTTTACTCTTTTAAGATTAGATCACATTTTAATCTCCTTGAATCAGAGTTTTCTCTCATCCTTGTTATGTATATACATTTTCTAACACAGAATATTGAAAACATTATTTTTGGCCCTACAATTTCCAGATTAAGTCATAGCTATTTTCTGATGGATGCATGCCTTTTAATTATGTTTATAACTCCATTAACTATAGAAATTGACTAAATGATGAGTAGTAATGTACTAATACAGGAAAATGGCCCATTTTTATTCATCATAATGTTTCATGTTTTCATCAAGACAAATACACGAATACTTAATTATTCAGCAAAAACTCTTACTGTGTACATGCAAGCAATTATAAATCTATTGGAGTTGGTTTACCTTGTCGATTATTCCTTGTTTCTGAATTGTCCCTTCAGCATTTCCATGGACATTTTAGAATCCTGCATCCTTATCCTACCATTTTAAATACTAGGTCATTGATAAAAGTCCACATGACTTATCCAGTTGTGTGCTAGTGGGTCCTTTGTAGGGTGTCTTTCCGGGTACATTTTCCAATGTGAACTCCAGCTGATGGCCTTGTGACACTGAGGTAAATACTGGTGTCTCCACATATCATGGGGCCAGTGGTGTGTGGTCCTTTATGGAGTCATACATAACCTAATACTTTTCATTCAATCAGTGTAAACAATGCTATGGAAAGTAGATTGGGGACAATTAATAAAAGAAGATTGATTATGAACATGCTGTTAGGGAGAAAAATTGAACCTCTGGCTATAAAGGTTTATGTTTATGCAATTAATCAGCCACCCTAACAAACCCCGTTCATAGGCAGGGCTATATACATATATATATTAGATTAAGATTATATCATCCATTAGTTTGAATGTGCTTTTGTAAAGTATGCCTTGTTTCTCTTGCCCTTTCATACTGGGAGAAATATGGAATGGATAGAAAATGACTGGCTTACTCTGGTCCTAACTCAGATCACATAGAGCTTGAATCATTGAACAAATGAGCCATTAACGGCGGCTACACCACTGGGATTTCCTGATCTAACATCGGTTATACACCCTATTGTGGATATGGACTCTAGAATAGGATTGTGCTGTTATCCTGAGGGTAACTTGTTCTGTTGATCAATATTTTGGATCAATAAGTGATAAAATATTTTGACTAGCTGGTTTGGATTTTAATCACTCGGTGGTTATTTTCTTCTCTGAGGTCACCCCAACCAAAATTGTTAGTCCATTTAAGTTTTGTTATCCCTTGATTTGGCTTACCTTTGTTTTTTTTTAATTCATTGAAGCTCCATAGGGTCTTCTCGCCTCTCGCCTATTTTGTTATTCCCGCCAATTCAGGGAAAGGTCAATTTCACAGTTTAAATATAAGAGAGAGTAAAACCCTCGAGTGGCCCTTCATACAAGTTCTCATTTAGACAACAAATGATGATGTTGCCTTTGCAAGGTCTGGTTACTGCAGCCTTTACACCGTGTCACTGGGCAAGCAGTGCCTGTAACACCAGAAATGCCAGAGGAGATGCTTTAGGTAAACAGGTGTGGGTTTGCCGAGTTTCTTTTATTTTTTTAAAGCTTTGCTTGAATGCCTACGTGTGTTGGGTTAAGAATGAATGTAATAAATAATTATTGGGTTGAAATTATTTTATTGCTAACTTTTGGTGATTATGTGTCCTGATATCAGATTATGCAAGGAGAAACAACTCTTATTCCTCATAGTAACAATACTACTTTTATGAATTAATAGATTAATGCAGTATTAGATTAGGAGTTAGTTTCTGTGACTAAAATCAAGATAAGTATACTGTCGAACCTGAAGGCTTTCTTAATTGGTGGCTGAATTTAGGCCAACTAAGGTATTGTTTGTACTCCCTCTCTAAGGAAGGTTGTATCCTGTATCTAAAAGGCTGTACCTCTTTAGGGCTGGGTCTGGAGGAGGCAGGAGGCTGGACAAGTGTGGAGCTGGCTCTGGCCCAGAGGGATGAGCAAGAGACACAGGGCACCTGCTGCCACACACGGCCGCAGCAGACATCACTCATCAGTCACGACATGCTTGGCTGCAGAGCCAAGAGAGCCCCCAGTCCAACAAGGTGCACTCCGAAGCCACTCCCGGGCAGAGCAGGGGACTGTGATGAACCCATTTGCAGTCCCTGCTCCCCTAAGACGTGCTTCAGGCCTCCTCTCCCCACTTACCTCAGCAGCTCCTCACTGTCCTCGGGACTCAGGACTTCAAGGCCTGCCAGCAGGCTGCTCCAGCACTTCTCCTTCCTTATCATCGTCTCCCCTCTCTGCTGCCAATCTAGTTCCAGGGCAAGTTACTTGTGGCTCCTGAGTGCTGCTACTTGTCCTGGAAGGCCCTTCCTTCACCTCATCCACCCTGTGTGCTCCTACTTACCCTTCAAGACTCGACTCCAGTGATGCCTCCTCGGGAAGAACTCCCTGATGCTCCATCTTCCCAGGCATGCTCTGGGCCACCACTCTGCCTCCTGCCTAGGTCCATCACTGCCGGGAACCTTGCTGGGCCCTTGTCTGGTCTCCACGTCCAGCCTAGACTCTAAGGGGGGGAGGAAATGCTTAGGCTCAGGCAGTGGAGCAGACTCCTGGACCGTGGTAACACTGCCCACCCAAGGAGAGGTCATTTTTGGCCCACTTCCAACTTGGGCCCAGTGCAGCTCAGGGGGAGCCAGGATACAGGGAGGCTGGCTCTGGGCTCCACAGGTCACAGGGTCAGCCTAGAGAAAGGGCACAAGGGGCCACACAAAGGGCATCAGGACAGAAGTCCAAGTCAACAATACCCTTGCCAAGGGTAGCAGGGGCCAAAGGCAGCTGCACAGGCCACAGGAGGTTCTGGTGAGATTTTCATCTGCTCAGAGAGGCCCAGGGCTGGATAGAAGGAGCTCAGGGGGTCCGTCTGAGGTGGAGGCCACCTTGGGGGCATGTAAGCAGAAGCTGAGGTTCCCACAGCAAGTGGAATCTGAAGAGGTGACCCTCAGACCCCTGGCAGCTCTAACGTCTCCGAGTTGGAAGTCAGTCCCCTCAGTCACAGCCTCTAGCTGCCCGCTTACAGGGCTGTGCCTCTCAAACACAGCTCCCAAGGCAAGTGGAGGCTGAGGGTGAATCAAACTTCCTACCGGTGAGAACCTCTGTGATCCCGGCCTCCCACAAGGGGCCAAGGATGATGAGCAAGGGACAGAGGGACTGACCCACACGACTTCCCCATGGAGTCTGAACATGCTTGTGATTCACGGGGCCACTAAGTATCTGTCCTCATCTCCACTCCTCTCTCCCCAAAAGGACATGTCAATGTTTACTATGACATCCACAGACACACCAAGCGCATCTGGGAAGAGTCATGTGTACATCTGGAGAGAAAGGAACTGTGAAAACCAGTAATATCTGCATCCATGTGTGCAGATACTGACATCCACATACAGCTGTCACATTCCTCCAGCAGCCCTGGAATACTCCACAATCATGCTGACAGGTTTTGGCACATGGGAGCCAAACCAACAGGTGCTGTCCCCGAATGCCACCACTGCTGGGGCGTACCTTGAGATTGGGGAGAGCCTGGGTGCCATGCCCCATCTCACAAAATTCTGGCTGGTGTCCAGGAGGGTCTCACAGCCTTTGAGGATCATGCACTCCATGGCTATGTTTTCTTGGATGCTCTCTGTCTGGTTTACTTCGTTGTTCATTATCCTGTGGGGACAGAAAATAAGCCTGAGACAGGCTGCCCCCACCTCTCAAGGAGAATGGAATGCCGGGCCTCTGGCCAGATGTAGGAAGAAGGCCTGGCACCCAGGATGCTCAGGTGGAGCCTGTGGTCATGAAGGGGGAGAGAGCATGCATATTGAATACCTGCTGTGCTGGACACTCTATGGGCATGATCTCACATCATCCTTCTGACAGCCCAAGGAGACAGATGGCCTTATTTCAGAGAGACGGAAATGGAGAATAATAGCTAGAAAGCAGGTCTGATCTAAAAGTCTGAACAATGTCCTTGAGGACACATGCCTGGGGAGCCCACTCGGGGGCCATGGCAGTGAGGGCCCCAGCTGGGAGGAAGCCACACCTGGGGGCACCAGGGGCCCATGGCCTGGAGGGCCCAGGCCCTAACAGGCCCCAGCTGTGGGCTGCGTGGAGAATGGGGTTAGAGCCAGACCCTGACCCAGCGGACCACAGGCTGTCCAGCTCCGCAGAGCAGGCAGTGTGGGAAGGTTAGGGGGAGCTCCGAGTCCTAAGCCCACCTCCAGTCCCTTCCTCCTGTCGGCTTAGAGCCTCAAGCTCTGGGCTCTTGCCCCAGACAAGACCCTAGATGAGGCTCCACTTTGGAGTCTGAGATCAGAAGTGCTGTGGGTGTCCGTCCTCAGCCCTGCTCGTGGGAGTGCTGGGAGCTGAGAGAACCAGTCTCCATCTGCTTTCTCTCTCTCTCTCTCCCTCTCTACATTGCTGCTCTCTCTCTGACTTGCTTCACCACTGTCTCTCTCCTTCCCCATCTTTCCCTCTGTTCCTCTCCCCCTACCTCTCCCTGCTGCAGATTCCCAGGCACATTCTGACACTGCGTGAGCTCCTGGCCCACTTTTTACGAGCACATCGAGCCAACAGCCTGGACGACGCCAGGGCTAAAATGGAGGAGCTGTCTGGGTGAATCCGGCTTCCGGGTGCCCTCGCCAGTGGACAAGCCAGGGCTGAGGATGCTCCCCAGAGGGAGTTTGCTGACCCCCAGATGGTAAAAACTCATGTTCAGGTTACGATCCCAAGTGGTGAGGGTTGGGGGACCCCCAGCTTGCCCCACCTGCAAGCAGGGCCCCCGGAGCAATCTGAGGAGTTCACAGCTGAAGCTCTGTGGGCACTTGGTGGGATGGTGTGGGTGCTGTGCTGTCCTTGGCACAGATGGGGTTCGAAGAAGGGCCCTGGGTACTCACGTGAGCCCACCTGCCAGAATGGGGAACCATCACAGGCACTCTGCCAACTTCCTCTGTCTGACTCCAGTGTCAGCGTGTCACAATCTGTGGTTTAGGAGCCCCAGAGGGGGTCCTGGGTGATGGGCCTTCATGTGCCCAAGGCTGCAGTCAACAGCAGGCAGTATCATGGGTGGAGAAGCCCATGACTTGTCCAGCGTCAGTGGCCCCAGCCCTCTGGTCAAGGCCCCTCCCCTGCCCCTCTTTCAGTCACCAAAGTACGGGGCAACCTTCCTCTGCTGGGGCAGAAGCAGAGGGGCAGGGAAGGAGGCGCCTACAACAACCCAGGCAGCAGTTGACGGTGGCCTGTACCAGGTGGTGGCAGTGGAGGCGAGGAGGAGGTTCAGATTCTGGGTGTGTTTTGAAGATGGAACCAACAGGAGTTTCTGATGCATTAGATGTGAGGAGAGAGAAGACGGGAGTCAAGTGTGAGTCCAGCGTTTTTGGCTGAGCAAGCAGAAGGTTGGAGTTGCTGCTAACCGGGATGGAGAAAGGTGCAGGAAGGGCAGGTGTGGAGGGGGAGTCTTTCTTGCTTCACTGGAACTTTACTGGGGGCATGTTGAACTTGAGATGGACAACACTGGTGGAGAGGACAAGAAGGGAGGAGGGCGTTTGAGTCTGGGGTTTCAGGGAGGGAGCCATTCAGGAACCATCAGCTCGGAGATGGTATTTAAAGTCACAAGGTTGGTGAGATCACCAGGGGAGTGAGTTTAGGCAGGAACGAGATGCGCACCAAGAGTTGAGCCCTGGGGTCTCCACTTTATGAAGGCCAAGAGATGATGAGCAGCCTCTTAGTCAGTGTTGGGCTGCCACAAACTGCAAAGGAGTGTTGGTGTGCAGTATGTGAGGTCCAGTACCCAGCCCTGCCAACCACTCAGTGCCCTAAATGGCTTCCCGAATCCAGCAAAAGGCAGCCAGTAGGGCCACGGATCCCAGCTGGGTAGAGGGAGGACAATGCTGGACCAGGGCAGGGCACAGGCCCTGGAGTGGAGGTTCATTCAGGGAGCAAATGTAATCGGAGCGTGATTGCAGACTAACAAAAACCATTGTGCGGTGGGGACCCCAGTCTTCTCATGCCCCAAGGAGCCAAATCCTGCACACTTCCCCAAGGAGAAGACTTGGGGCTCCAGCGAGGCTCCTCGTCACTGCGGGATGCCCTGTTCCCGTGCGGGCAAGAGTGAGGAAGGCACATGAGTGCCAAGCCCTTTGTCCCAAGACCCTGATCCCCTTTCCTGAAGCCTACTCCTCCATTGTCCCACCTGATCACCTGCACCTGGCCTGAACCCAGCCCTAGTAGCACAGAAGAGGGTTTTCCTGTCACCCTGACAGCAGCCCTTTCATCCTTCTCTCTCCTTCCCTTTGGGGACTGAGGAAGGCTCCCAGCCCGGCAAGAAGCCATCAGATAACCTATCCTCCTTGGCTGTGCTCAGAAACACTCCTCCCCTGGGGCTGACTCTCTCCTACCTCTAGCCTTTGTCCCGCTTTTTCTCCTGAACCTCATCTCTTGGGCTCACTGTAACCCAGGTCATCACTTTCAGTCCCCCCGGGAGCCTGTGGCCCTGGGAACTCCTTCCCAGCTTCGTGGACAGTGTGGCTCTCAGTACAAACCCCAGCCGGGGCTGGCAGTAGTCCTGAGCAGCTGAAGCTGGCACTTGTCTAAGAGTAAAACTAGTGTTGCTAGTCTGGAATCGCCACCTTGTTTTTTGCAAATACAGCCCTCCTCAACACAATCCCCACCCTCTTCAAAAGAAATGGTTCTGCTTACCTTTGCTAACCTCCAAAAAGGAGTCCATATCCAGCGAATTAGCCTATCCTTGAAATCCTAGAACAGGGCTAGGGCCTGGGCTGCTAAGAAGAGCATTGCTTGGAGGGAGGGACTGAGGCTCCTAAGGAAGAAACCCCATCTCCATGCCCCAGTCTGATAACCAGAAAACAACGGATAATAATAGTTTTATAATAACATCTTTGCAACCAGTGTTAATAGCCACAATCATCACGGCCCTTTACTCAAGCACCTTCCATGTGATGGGCCTGAGGTCAGCACGTGAAATGCGTTCTCTTCCATCCTCACTCCGATCTTCTACAGGTGAGCAAACTGAGGGTCAGAAGGGCCCAGTAATTTGCTCATCATGCTGAGTTCGTTAATCACGGATCCAGCCCCACCAGTGTCATCTCTTATTGCTGGGAAGGGTAAATGGGACAGTGTTTACGAGAGAACTTCGAAAGCCATACATATTAACCAGCTCTCTTGGTGATCTGGTCATGGTTGTAGAATTTGAGGCATCAGCAGACAAATAAGAGGTTTTGTGCTTTTCTTGGAGTAGGTGGGGTATTTTTTCCAGATGCTCTTCCCTCCAAAATCACTAACATCCTAAGACTCCTGAAAACCCACCAAGGCTGTTAGCAAAGTTGGCAATTCACACTCCTCTTTTTCCACCAATGCTATTTTTCAAAAGCAGTTAAATGGCTCAAACTCCTGGAGAGGAGGGCTGTTGCAGCAGTCAGAACAGGACAAATAGGAGAGTTGTCCTTATTCTCAGATTAAGGGGCAAGGTGTATCCTGCTCCCCCCCCCAGGTGTGCTGGAGCCTACTGAAGTCAGTCTTTCCATGAGCAAGTAGGATTGCCATGTGCTCCAAGGCTAAGCCATTCCAAGGCCCAAACATTAAGGAAGAACTGTATAAAGTGCATTGGGTGAAGGGAGGAGATAACAAGTGCAAAGGCCCTGAGGCAGGATGGGTGGGTGGACTTCTATGGATGTAGATAAGGTCAACAGTGGTGTGGGGGGCAGAGTAATGAAGAAAGGTTTTTTCCTGTACACCAGTCCTCCTCCCAGTTTTGCCATCTCTGTTCGACGTGGTTCAGACTTTTAGATCAGACCTGCTTTCTAGCTATTAATCTCCATTTCCGTCTCTCTGAAATAAGGCCATCTGTCTCCTTGGGCTGTCAGAAGGATGATGTGAGATCATGCCCATAGAGTGTCCAGCACAGCAGGTATTCAATATGCATGCTCTCTCCCCCTTCATGACCACAGGCTCCACCTGAGCATCCTGGGTGCCAGGCCTTCTTCCTACATCTGGCCAGAGGCCCGGCATTCCATTCTCCCTGAGAGGTGGGGGCAGCCTGTCTCAGGCTTATTTTCTGTCCCCACAGGATAATGAACAATGAAGTAAACCAGACAGAGAGCATCAAAGAAAACATAGCCATGGAGTGCATGATCCTCAAAGGCTGTGAGACCCTCCTGGACACCAGCCAGAATTTTGTGAGATGGGGCATGACACCCTGCCACCCCCAATCTCAAGGTAGGCCCCAGCAGTGGTGGCATTCGGGGACAGCACCTGTTGGTTTGGCTCCCATGTGCCAAAACCTGTCAGCATGATTGCAGAGTATTCCAGGGCTGCTGGAGGAATGTGACAGCTGTATGTGGATGTCAGTATCTGCACACATGGATGCAGATATTACTGGTTTTCACAGTTCCTTTCTCTCCAGATGTACACGTGACTCTTCCCAGATGCCCTTGATGTGTCTGTGGATGTCATAGTAAACACTGACATGTCCTTTTGGGGAGAGAGGAGTGGAGATGAGGACAGATACTTAGTGGCCCCGTGAATCACAAGCATGTTCAGACTCCATGGGGAAGTCGTGTGGGTCAGTCCCTCTGTCCCTTGCTCATCATCCTTGGCCCCTTGTGGGAGGCCGGGATCACAGAGGTTCTCACCGGTAGGAAGTTTGATTCACCCTCAGCCTCCACTTGCCTTGGGAGCTGTGTTTGAGAGGCACAGCCCTGTAAGCGGGCAGCTAGAGGCTGTGACTGAGGGGACTGACTTCCAACTCGGAGACGTTAGAGCTGCCAGGGGTCTGAGGGTCACCTCTTCAGATTCCACTTGCTGTGGGAACCTCAGCTTCTGCTTACATGCCCCCGAGGTGGCTTACATCTCAGACGGGCCTCCTGAGTTCCTTCTATCCAGCCCTGAGACCCTCTGAGCAGATGAAAAGTTCGCCAGCACCTCCTGCCGGCCTGTGCTGGTGCCTTTAGCCCCTGCTGCCCTTAGCAAGGGTATTGTTGACTTGGGGTCCTCTCCTGAGCCCCTTTGTGTGGCCCCTTGTGCCCTTTCTCTAGGCTGACCCTGTGACCTGTGGAGCCCAGAGCCAGCCTCCCTGTGTCCTGGCTCCTCTTGAGCTGCACTGGGCCCAAGCTGGAAGTGGGCCAAAAATGACCTCTTCTTGGGTGGGTAGTGTCACCACGGTCTCTAGGAGTCTGCTCCATTGCCCTGAGTCTAAGCATTTCCTCCCCTTGAGGGGCTAGGCTGGACGTCGAGACCAGACAAGTGGTCCCAGCAAGGTTCCCGGCAGTGATGGACGTGGGCAGGAGGCAGAGTGGTGGCCCAGAACATGCCTGGGAAGATGGAGCATCAGGGAGTTCTTCCCGAGGAGGCATCACTGGAGTCGAGTCTTGAAGGGTAAGTAGGAGTGCACAGGGTAGATGGGGTGAAGGAAGGGCCTTCCAGGACAAGTAGCAGCACTCAGGAGCCACAAGTAACTTGCCCTGGAACTAGATTGGGAGCAGAGAGGGGAGACGATGATAAGGAAGGAGAAGTGCTGGAGCAGCCTGCTGGCGGGCCTTGAAGGCCTGAGTCCCGAGGACAGTGAGGAGCTGCTGAGGTAAGTGGGGAGAGGAGGCCTGCAGCACGTCTTAGGGGAGCAGGGACTGCAAATGGGTTCATCACAGTCCCCTGCTCTGCCTGGGAGTGGCTTCGGAGTGCACCTTGTTGGACTGGGGGCTCTCTTGGCTCTGCAGCCAAGCATGTCGTGACTGATGAGTGATGTCTGCTGCGGCCGTGTGTGGCAGCAGGTGCCCTGTGTCTCTTGCTCATCCCTCTGGGCCAGAGCCAGCTCCACACTTGTCCAGCCTCCTGCCTCCTCCAGACCCAGCCCTAAAGAGGTACAGCCTTTTAGATACAGGATACAACCTTCCTTAGAGAGGGAGTACAAACAATACCCTAGTTGGCCTAAATTCAGCCACCAAATAAGAAAGCCTTCAGGTTCGACAGTATACTTATCTTGATTTTAGTCACAGAAACTAACTCCTAATCTAATACTGCATTAATCTATTAATTCATAAAAGTAGTATTGTTACTATGAGGAATAAGAGTTGTTTCTCCTTGCATAATCTGATATCAGGACACATAATCACCAAAAGTTAGCAATAAAATAATTTCAACCCAATAATTATTTATTACATTCATTCTTTTTTTTATTGATATTGTAATGGTTTCTAACATTGTGAAATTTTAGGTTGTACATTTTTGTTTGTCCATCACCCCATATATGACTCCCTTCACCCCTTGTGCCCACCCCCCACCCCCACTTCCCGGGTAACCACAGTCCAGTTTTCTCTGTCCATGTGTTGGTTTATATTCCACATATGAGTGAGATCATACAGTGTTTGTCTTTCTCTTTCCTGCTTATTTCCCTTAACATAATACGCTCCAGGCCCATCCATGTTGTTGCAAATGGGACGATTTTGTCTTTTTTTAATGGCTGAGTAGTATTCCATTGTATATATATACCACATTTTCTTAATCCAATCGTCAGTCGAGGGACACTTAGGTTGCTTCCACTTCTTGGCTATGGTGAATAATGCTGCAATGAACATAGGGGTGCATAAGCCTCTTTGGATTGTTGATTTCAGGTGCGTTGGATAGATTCCCAGTAGTGGGATGGCTGGATCATAGGGCATCTCTATTTTTAATTCTTTGAGGAATCTCCATACCGTTTTCCATAGAGGCTGCACCAATTTGCATTCCCACCAGCTGTGTATGAGGGTTCCTGTTTCTCCACATCCTCTCCAACATTTGTTGTTTTTTGTCTTGGTGATTATAGCCATTCTATCGGGCGTGAGGTGGTATCTTAGTGTTGTTTTGATTTGCATTTCCCTGATGATTAGTGATGTTGAGCATCTTTTCATGTGCCTATTGGCCATCTGTATATCTTCCTTGGAGAAGTGTCTGTTCATTTCCTCTGCCCATTTTTTGATCGGGTTGTTTGTTTTTTTGTTGTTCAATTGTGTGAGTTCTTTATATATTATGGAGATCAACCCCTTGTCAGATGTATGTTTTGCAAATATTCTCTCCCAGCTGGTTGGTTGTTTGTTCATCTTGATTCTGATTTCATTTGTCTTATAAAAGCTCTTTAGTCTGATAAAGTCCCACTTGTTTATTTTTTCTTTAGTTTCCCTAGTCTGGGTAGGCATGTCATCCGAAAAGATTCCTTTAAACCCAATGTCAAATAGTGTGTTGCCTATATTTTCTTCTATGAGTTTTATAGTTTCAGGTCTCACCTTCAGGTCTTTGATCCATTTTGAGTTAATTTTTGTGAATGGCGATAGCACATGGTCCACTTTCATTCTTTTGCATGTGGATGTCCAGTTTTCCCAACACCATTTATTGAAGAGACTTTCCTTTCTCCATTGCATGTCCTTAGCACCTTTGTCGAAAATTAGCTGTCCGTATATGTGTGGTTTTATTTCTGGGCTTTCAATTCTGTTCCATTGATCTGTGTGTCTGTTTTTGTACCAGTACCATGCTGTTTTGATTACTATTGCTTTGTAGTATGTTTTGAAGTCAGGAATTGTGATGCCTCCTGCTTTGTTCTTTTTCTTTAGGATTTCTTTAGCTATTCGGGGTCTTTTGTTGCCCCATATAAATTTTAGTATTCTTTTTTCTATTTCTGTGAAGAATGTCATTGGGATTCTGATTGGGATTGCATTGAATCTGTAGATTGCTTTAGGTAATATAGACATTTTAACTATGTTTATTCTTCCAATCCACGTGCATGGGATATCTTTCCATTTCTTTATGTCATCGTAGATTTCCCTCAATAATGTCTTGTAGTTCTCATTGTATAGGTCCTTCACCTCCTTGGTAAGATTTATTCCTAGGTATTTTATTCTTTTTGATGCAATTGTAAATGGTATTATCTTTTTGAGCTCTCTTTCTGTTAGTTCATTATTAGCATATAGAAATGCAACTGATTTTTGTAGATTGATTTTGTACCCTGCAACTTTGCTGTAGTTGTTGATTGTTTCTAACAGTTTTCCAACAGATTCTTTAGGGTTTTCTATATATACAATCATGTCATCTGCAAATAGTGAGAGTTTCACTTCTTCGTTACCTATTTGGATTCCTTTTATTCCTTTTTCTTGCCTAATTGCTCTGGCCAAAACCTCCAGTACTATATTACATTCATTCTTAACCCAACACACGTAGGCATTCAAGCAAAGCTTTAAAAAAAATAAAAGAAACTCGGCAAACCCACACCTGTTTACCTAAAGCATCTCCTCTGGCATTTCTGGTGTTACAGGCACTGCTTGCCCAGTGACACGGTGTAAAGGCTGCGGTGACCAGACCTTGCAAAGGCAACATCATCATTTGTTGTCTAAATGAGAACTTGTATGAAGGGCCACTCGAGGGTTTTACTCTCTCTTATATTTAAACTGTGAAATTGACCTTTCCCTGAAGAGGCGTGAATGACAAAATAATGCGAGAAGACCCTATGGAGCTTCAATGAATTAAAAAAAAACAAAGGTAAGCCAAATCAAGGGATAACAAAACTTAAATGGACTAACAATTTTGGTTGGGGTGACCTCAGAGAAGAAAATAACCTCTGAGTGATTAAAATCTAGACCAGCTAGTCAAAATAGTTTATCACTTATTGATCCAAAATATTGATCAACAGAACATGTTACCCTCGGGATAACAGCACATCCTATTCTACACTCCGTATCCACAATAGGGTGTATGTCTGTGATGTTGGATCAGGAAATTCCAGTGGTGTAGCTGCCATTAATTGCTCATTTGTTGAACGATTCAAACCCTACATGATCTGAGTTCAGACCAGAGTAATCCAGTCAGTTTCTATCTATTCCATATTTCTCCCAGTACGAAAGGGTAAGAGAAACAAGGCATACTTTACAAAAGCACATTCAAACTAATAGATGATATAATCTTAATCTAATATATATATATGTATATAGACCTGCCTGTAAACGGGGTTTGTTAAGGTGGTTGATTAATTGCATAAAAAGTAAACCATTATACCCAGAGGTTAAATTTTTCTCCCTAACAGCATGTTCATAATCAATCTTTTATTAA
Source organism: Diceros bicornis minor (assembly GCF_020826845.1). Classification (NCBI taxonomy): domain Eukaryota; kingdom Metazoa; phylum Chordata; class Mammalia; order Perissodactyla; family Rhinocerotidae; genus Diceros; species Diceros bicornis. The sequence continues at coordinate 238,685 of NW_026691112.1, read as the reverse complement.
TTGTCATCAATCTACTTTCCATAGCATTCCTTACACTAATTGAATGAAAAGTATTAGGTTATATGACTCTGTAAAGGACCTGTCTTGACGTGAGTACAGCCATGTTTGGCCGCTCCATCGACCTATAGCCACCAGCACACAAAGAAATACAGAGCTGCTTTCTGTGTGGTGGGAACCGGCCTTTTCCCAAGAACTGGCCTTTTTCCCACGGAGAGAGTTGAAAGTTGTAACATTTCAAGGCTCTTGGGGCATCGTAGCGCGGGATGGACTGACCATCTGTGCCGGGCTAAGATGATAACCAAAGAGAACAATGCATGTACACAACTACTGGGCTGGGACATTAGCCAAGGGGCTCAGTGTACATACGCCACTGATAACCATTTTGTGTATGGGAACACTGGATGCTTGCTCTGTAAACTCTGTAACTGCTTATATAAACTGCTGGAAACTGAGACCTGGTAAGAGTTCCACCTGTGGAAGGGACACCTTGCCCAGGACGTGTGATCCTTGCCCAGCCGCGTCGATTGACAGGGCTTTCCCGGCAGTGGGGTGTGGATGTTGTGAGTGATTGATTTGATGTGAAGTAATTGATTTGATATTAAGTAATTGATTTGATGTCTTCTCTTTTCGGTCAACTTGGTGTTTCTCTTTCCGGTTGATTTGTGTCATTTCTCTTCAGCCGATGTGGATGTTTTCCCTTTCCACTCGGGCTGATGTTTTTTCCCTCTTAATATTTGACCTATTCGGATCTGTTTGCAGACTATCGCCTTTACTATCCTCTATATAATAAAATATACCTTCAGTCCATTTGTTTGGAGTGGAAAGTGTCTTTTACATCTCCGATCGAATCCCCAAACCTCTCATAACAGACCACACATCATTGGCCCCATGATTTGTGGAGACACCAGTATTTATATCAGTGTCACAAGGCCTTCAGCTGGAGTTCACATTGGAAAATGTACCCGGGAAGACACCCTACGGAGGACCCATTAGCACACAACTGAATAAGTAATGTGGACTTTTGTCGATGACCATGTGAAAACGTACCTAGGAAGACACCCTACAAAGGATCCACTAACACACAACTGAACGAGTAATGTGGACTTTTGTCGATGATTTAGTATTTAAAATGGTAGGATAGGGCCGGCCTCGTAGCTGAGCGGTTAAGTGCGCACAATCCGTTGCTGGCGGCCCGGGTTTGGATCCCAGGCGCGCACCGACACACCACTTCTCCGGCCATGCTGAGGCAGCTTCCCACATACAGCAACTAGAAGGATATACAGCTATGACATACAACGATCCACTAGGGCTTTGGGGGAAAAAATAAATTAATAAAAATTATAACATATAGGGCCGGCCCCGTGGCTTAGCGGTTAAGTGCACGCGTTCTGCTGCCGGCGGCCCAGGTTCGGATCCCGGGTGTGCACTGATGCACTGCTTCTCCGGCCTGGCCACGTCCCACATATAGCAACTAGAAGGTTGTGCAGCTATGACATACAACTATCTATTGGGGCTTTGGGGGGGAAAATTTATAAAAAAAAAAATTTATAAAAAAAAAATTATAATAAAGAAAATAAAATGGTAGGATAAAGATGCAGAATTCTAAAGTGTTCATGGAAATGCTGAATGCACAATTCAGAAACAAGGAATAATCGACAAGGTAAAGCAACTCCAATAGATTTATAATCGCTTACATGTACATAGTAAAAGTTTTTGCTGAACAATTAAGTATTCATGTATTTGTTTTGATGAAAACATGAAACTTTATGTTGAATAAAAATGGGCCATTTTCCTGTATTAGTACATTACTACTCAGCATTTAGTCAATTTCTATAGTTAATAGAGTTATAAACATAATTACAAAGGCACGCATCCATCAGAAAATAACTATGAGTGAATCTGGAGATTGTAGGGTCAAAAATAATGTTTTCAATATTATGTATTAGAACATGTATATACATAACAAGGATGAGAGAAAACTCTGATTAAAGGAGATTAAAATGTAATCTAATCTTAAAAGAATAAAAAGAGTGTCAGTCCTGGGAGACTGGGGATAGGCAGTAAAATTTCACAGAATTCTGAGACTGGAAATGGGTCATTCCCTACTTTCATTCTTTTATTGTCATTGCCAAGGAAATTTGGCCACCAAGAACAGAGACATGGAGGGGAAAGAGGACATGGAAGGATATTGCAGACATGGGAATGGTTCCATTTTCAGGACACCTTAGAGCAGCCAGGTGTCCATATCCTAGGTCATGTAACCACAAAGAATTTCCCCTGGCAGATGCCTTCTGTAGCTCTTCTCTCCAAATTTCCACTCATTCCTCCTGGTGAGATCATCCTAAATGAGAACATGTTGGCAGAAAGACAGAGCTGCCTGGAGAAAAGCCTATCTTGTAAATTAACACTGCTCTAGAGCTGGCTGGGCAGAGGACAGGAGCTACACGATGGATACCGACCCTTTTCAGTCCAGGGACTTTCCTTTATTGCCCTTTGGGGAATACACTGACTGTAAAACTGAGGTTCACCGAAGGCCAATGGGATCAGGTGTGAGACTAAGGTGTCAATAAAGCACTTGATGCAACATGTTTTCATGTGTATCAATATGTGCATAACTAGGGAGAAGGGCCTTAACCTCTTTATGATCCTTAAGGGAAATTTGACTCACACCGATTTAGGAATCATCGGCAGTAACGTGTCATGTAGAAGAAGGATCGTCAATCTAAATGAACTTATTCACACACTCAGTGTCCTAGTCAGTATGGGACGCTGTAACAAAAATATCATAGACGGGGTACTTTATTTATTTATATTTTTGCTGAGGAAGAGTCACCATGAGCTAACATCCGTGCCAGTCTTCCTCTTTTTTGTATATGGGTCACCCCCACAGCATGGCTGCTGATGAGTGGTATAGGTCTGTGTCCATGAACCGAACTCATGCTACCAAAGAGAAGCTCATTGAACATAAACACTAGGCCATGGGGCAGGCCCCTAGACTGGGCATTTTTGGGTTTTGTGTGTGTGTGTGTGTGTGAGGAAGATCAGCCCTGAGCTAACATCTGATGCCAATCCTCCTCTTTTTTGCTGAGGAAGATTGGCCCTGGGCTAACATCTGTGCCCACCTTCCTCTACTTTTTATATGGGATGCTGCCACAGCATGGTTTGAGAAGCGGTGCATTGGTGCATGCCTGGGATCTGAACCTGTGAACCCTGGGGCCACTGAAGCGGAGCAGCCACATTTAGCCACTACACCAGCGGGCCCTGCCTAGACTGGGCACTCTTAACAACAAAAGTGCATTCCTCACAGTTCTGAAGACCGGCTTGTTCAAGATCTAGGTTCAAGCTGATTTGCTTTTGGTGAGAGCTCTCTTCCTGTTTTGCAGAAGGACAGCTTCTTGCTCTACCCTCATTTGGCAGAGAGAGCTCTGGCACTCCATCTCCTTGTAAGGTCACTAATTCCATCGTGGGAGCTTCACACTTATGGCCTCATCTAAGCTAATTAACACCCAAAGGCCCCAATTCCAAATACCCTCAGGTCGGGGATTAGGATTTTACCGTATGAAATTGGATTACATAGACATTCAGTCTATAGCATTCATGAAATCAACAATTAAATATTTATAGAAGTCATACAGCCCCAACTGAAGAATGTTCTGAAGATCATGTGGCAAATGATACAATGTCTTTCCTTTCATAGAGTCTTCTAGTGGAGGGAGTAAAAATTAACAACAGCCAAACAAAACTTGTGATATTTAAAAGCTAACATAGATCAATTATGACAGACTGTACTTACAATTGTCTTCTGGTAAGACAGGTCTGATTATCAGAGTCCAGATTAAGCAAATTCTCCCGGGTGAGCTCATGTGTGGCAATCTTACCTAAAAAGGCTCTTTCCCATTTGAAATTTCCTTTCATCTAGTCCTGTTTGCTTCCACATCCCTTTGGTGTTTTCAAACACGCAGTATTTATTAAATCAATGTTTAATTGTTGCTCTGCCTTTACCACACATGACTAGAAGCAGAAGTTACTGGACTTGGCTGGAACCAAATTTCAGTTCATTTTTCCTCCTCATTCTGCTCACTCTCTTCTCTCACTGTTGAAATAGCAAATGCCTTAGAGGAGAAGCCACGTGGAGATGGTGCTCACAATCTTGTGCTTCCCTAGTCTCAGAGATTGTAGACCCTCAAGTCCTGTCTGCACAGGATGTTCTACAACCCTTCAAACAGCTGTTCTGTGTGCTTTGTCCAACTATTCTAGCTGCCCAAGAAAAGCTACTCAGTAAAAGTGGAACCTGAAGTAACTTTATCCTGAAATGTTTTAAATATTTTAAACCAATGAATATTTGTCATTTTTCAAGGAGTATTTCTATAATTTTATAAGAAACATTTAAATAGGAATTTTAACAGCAATAATGGCTGTTCTTTGGCCAGAATTCCATGTCATTCATTGTTTGGAATTATATCTAAGCTTTGATGCACTCTCTTCAGTGCTTTTTAAAATATCACTGTTCCTTACTTTTAAATATCTTGTGATGGGTTTGTATCAGTCACCTCCTTTGTACCATTTCATATCCTCTTGTGTCCTCATACCCTTGAGTCATATGTCATTTAGCAACCAGCTTTACAGGTATCATATTTGCTTTATGCAAGTGTCTCCTGACTGCTCCCCACATGTTCTCTCTGTGCCCTCTGCCTCTCCCTCTCGCCCCGGGGTGTCCATGTTGATGCTGAGGTGTGAAAACCCCCTTGATCAAGCCCAGATGTGCACGGCCACGTCCCTTATTGTGTGGATGTCTGTGTGTTCAGCAATTCTGTATGGTCACAGGGTGCATGGCTATTACGGCTTCTATGTGAAGGTGTGTTTTGTTGACGTGTGTGTGTTTAGAGAGTTCAAGTCACTGTGGGCTCTGAGACAGTGAGTGGTCTGTATGTGTGTGTGTGTTTGTGTGTATGTTCTGAGTATCAGTGTGCATTATCATGTGTAGTTTACAGTCTAAATGCTGCTGGTCATTTGCAAATAGTGTGTATGTGTGTGTGGGTGTGTGTTGTCAGCATTTCCATGTGTTCAGAGGATGTCTGTCATTGTGGGAATGTGTAGAATAAGTATGTTGTTAGAGATCAGTGTGGGCACCAACATTGTTTGCCTGTTACTACTTCAACTCTCAACACCCCTGAAGAAACATTGAGTCCAGACATTCACAGGCCCCATCAGGCCCACAGAGATCTTACTCAGCTGTTTTCTTCCCATCACAGAAATATGAACAGGTAGCCAAGGACCACTTGATATTTGAGGAATTCCTCTAGCATGAAAGATGTAGCAAGAAACACATACACTGAAGTGAGGGACTAAAGAAACAGCAAGGAAATCCAGAGATCATAGTGAAACTTCAAATGCATATCTAGTAACATCTTCAAAAGAATTAGACATGGGCTGGTCCCATGGCCTATTGGTTAAGTTTAGAAAACTCCACTTCAGTGGTCCAGGTGCAGTTCTTGGGCGTGGACCTACACCACTCACCAGTGGCCACGCTGTGGTGGCAACCGGCATACAAAATAGAGGAAGGTTGACACAGGTGTTAGCTCAGGGTGAATCTTCCTCAGCAAAAAGATTGGCAACAGATGTTAGCTCAGGGTGACTCCTCTTAAGCAAAGAGGACAAAAAAAAAAAAATAAAACAACCAGTAAATGTATATACGTGTATTGATGTTACTGCACAATATTGGGGTTCTCTTGCCCAATGCACATTAAAAAAGCCAATTATTCTGGCATCAGCTTTTGGGAAATGAAGTGTAACTTTATTTTGTGAGATTGATCTGCAAGGAGACGGGGGCATGTGTCTGTCTCAGATCTGTCTCCCTGATCCAGGTCTTGGGGCACAATTTATGGGATGAAGGGCAGGGTGTTCTGACGTGTGGAGGTACATGATTGGAAGTAAGGAGAAGTGAGGTAATTGATGATCTTCGCAAGCAAAGTCAAGCTTTGCAGCTCTTCATCAGATGTGTGTTCACAAATTGGCAGTGTTACCATGATCGGAGAATGGAGTTTTTAGCTCCTTGATGTCATAAAGGTCACATATAAAGCATTTGTGAACTCCCAGTTGATGAGTTAGTGGCCCCAACTGGTCTGAACTGGAAGAGGGGTCTCAGTTCCTGAAAGAAAACTCTTAACTACTCTGTTCATAAGATGGGGTCAGTTGAACTGGTCCTGGAGGGCCCATGGTTACGTTTGTATATGCGTATCTAGGCATATGCGTGAGATTATCTGTATGTGTGTTAAATGTGGAGTATATACAAAGCCAGACTCTAGTTAAAGTGGTCAGGACAGATTTTAATCAGGCATATACCACTGCAATAGGGAAGTAGGAACAGGATGAACTGAACTCGATTTGATTTGTACAGATGTGACTGGGCATTTGAAAGGGAGAATGAGGGAGCAGGCAGAGGGGTGAGCAGGGGCTCAGTAGAGTCAGGGAGGGAAAAGTTACAGAATGTTGGTCAGTGCAGTGTGATCTGGCCAGTTGTGTCTGCTAGTTGGAAATAATCAAAGTTTCACTTCTCTCCTCTCACAGCATCTGGGAGACAGACACCCTGTCCTCATCTCAAGGAATGGCTCTCAGGACCTTGAGAAATGCACTCCTGAGTTATAGCAGACACACCTACAACTCTAAAGGACAGAGGAAAGATTCACAGTTCTAAGCACTTTTGGGTAAATGCTCTAAGAAAGGGATGTCAGGGGACAATGATCAAGTGTTGGCCAGAACAAATAGTCAATTCTTTTGGCTGCCTTGAGCTTTCTCAGGCAGGCACTTTAAGGGGACAGGGGTCATCCTAAGGATGTTGATTTGAGCTGTTAGAAACTGTGGAAGTGTTTAAGTCTTATAATATGTGTGGAGGTGTGAAACCATTTGTGCTGAGAGACTGTAGTTATTATAGGCCAAGTTATTATAGGCTCAAAGGAGACTGGCTTGAGTTTGGTCAAGTACAGGAAACTATATATATAAATAATACTCGTATATTTTTTCAATAATAAAAATCACTATATTGAATAATATATATTGAATTAAATAATATAAATATATATTTAATGAATATATATTGAATGTGTATATGTATATATTTGAATTAAATAATATAAATATATATATATATGATTTAAAGGAATATTCAGATATAATAACAGAAATTTCCAAAATTGGTAAAAGACTTCTACTCTAGATTCAGGCAGCTGTATACATCTCAAGCAATATTAAAAAAAAAAAATCTAGAGCCAGATCCATTCAGAGAAACCAAAGAGCACTAAATACAAAAGAAGATACTCAAAGCCCCTCAGAGGAACAGAACACTTACAGAGACTTACATTTAGACCTATGATACATTACTTAACAATGGAAAGCAAGAGAGAGTTGGATTAAATCTTCAAGGTACAGAGAGAAAATAACTTTCAGTGTATACCCAATCAAACCATATCTCAATAACTAGGGTGACTTAAAGACATTTTTATGCAAACATTTACTAAGGGTATTACCACGAACAAATGCTCATTAAGGAATTCCTAAAGAATGTACTTTAAAGGGGGTCAGCCACCTGGCGTAGTGGTTTAAGTTCAGCACACTCCCCTTCCAAGGCCTGGGTTCGTGGGTTTGGATCCCAGGAGGGGATCTGCACCATTCATCAGCCATGCTATGATGACCCACGTACAAAATAGAGGAAGATTGGCATAGATCTTAGCCCAGGGCTAATCTTCCTCAAGGAAAAGACTTAAAAAGTAAAAAAGAATGTACTTTAAAAAGAAAGAAACTGGGCGGGCTCCGTGGCTAAGAAGTTAAGTGTGCGCGCTCGGTTACTGGTGGCCCGGGTTGAGATCCTGGGTGCGCACTGATGCACTGTTTCTCCGGCCATGCTGAGGCCGTGTCCCACATACAGCAACTATAAGACTGTGTTAACTATAACATACAACTATCTACTGGGGCTTTGGGGGTAAAAAAAAAAAGGAGGAGGAGGGGCCGGCCCGGTGGCGCAAGCGGTTAAGTGCGCGCGCTCCACTGCGGTGGCCCGGGGTTCGCTGGTTCGGATCCCGGGTGCGCACCGATGCACTGCTTGGCAAGCCATGCTGTGGCGACGTCCCATATAAAGTGGAGGAAGATGGGCACAGATGTTAGCCCAGGGCCGTCTTCCTCAGCAAAAAAAAGAGGAGGATTGGCGGATGTTAACACAGGGCTGATCTCCTCACAAAAAAAAAAAAAAAAAAAAGAGGAGGATTGGCAATAGATGTTAGCTCAGAGCCGGTCTTCCTCAGCAAAAAGAGGAGGATTAGCATGGATGTTAGCTCAGGGCAGATCTTCCCCACAAAAAAAAAAAAGAAACAAACTGATAGGAGAAGAAATGGTAAGAGGTAAAAATGGATCTTGAGGATAAAAAAGGGTAAACGTCTGAATAAATCATTGAAAGCATGATTTTTCCAAACAATCATAATATTGACAATGTATAACTGATGGAGTTAAAAACTAATGACAAGGAAACTTCTGTTTTAGAGTAGACCAGGACAGGAAAGCACTCGCTGCAAAACTGGACAAAGCCAGATAAATTATAAATATATTTTTAGAGCATTGGAGAACTTCAGAATCAACCAACTAAAATTCCAGAAAGAATAAAAAGATTTTTATGTGAGCCCTGCAGGCGTTTTCTGATTCTGGGTGGTTGCCGAGGATCTGGCTTGCTCAGTCAGATCCTCGGCTAAGGAAAAGAGAAGTTAGCCAAACTTGTAGTGATTCTGCAGGACTGGTGTGGCAGATGAAACCTGAGAGCTTTCAGACACACAACTGCTCTTTCTCACAGCACCTGTGTTAAGTTTTGGTGCCACACAGAAATCTGGGGAACTAGGCCAAAAGCTTCCACAAAACAAAATGAAACCTCCAGAAGTGGTGGAAGTGGCCTAAGTCCAACATACCGTTAGTCTGATCTTCAGGGAATTTCCCATATTGTGAAGCAATATCAGGTAGGAGGCTGGAGAGCTGTGCTGAGATGTCTGAAGCATGTAGCTGAATTGTCTATGGGTTCCCAAACTTGAGGAGACAGAAATCTACCAGACTTAGAACCAGATGCCTGTGCAGGGGAGGGGAGCACAGCAAACAGGAACAGGGAAAGTGGAAGGGCTGGGTTTACTAAAAGTGAGACCCAGCCCCAACTCTGATCAAGGTCTGATTGGACTCAGGTGCTCCAACCTCACTCTGTTTCTCAATGAAGGAAAATAAAGTCATGTGAAACCTCTTGAGTTATGTTACACAGACCTTCCAAAGACACTGGTGAGAGGATGGAGAAGGCAAGCCACAGACTGGGAGAAGACCTTTGCAAATCACATATCTGACAGGACTATAAAGAACTCTCAAAACTCGGCAATAAGAAAATCCAAGTTTAAAATGGTCACAGATTTGGACACTTCACCAAAGAAGATACGCAGATGACAAATAAGCACATGAAAAGATGCTCAACGTCATTAATCGTGAGAAAGATGCACATAAAAACCACATTGAGATCCTGCTATGTACCTATTAGAATGACTAGAATTAAAGAGGTTGAGCATACCAAGTGTTAATGAGGATGGAAAGTAACTAGAACACTCCTACATTGCTGGTGGGAACACAAAATGGTTCAGCCTCTTTGGAAAACAGTTTTGTTTATTTACTTTTTTGTGAGGAAGATCAGCCCTGAGCTAACATCCATGCTAATCCTCCTCTTTTTGCTGAGGAAGACCAGCTCTGAGCTAACATCTATTGCCAATCCTCCTCCATTTTTTTCTCTCCAAAGCCCCAGTACATAGTTGTATGTCATAGTTGCACATTCTTCTAGTTGCTGTATGTGGGACCCGGCCTCAGCATGGCTGGAGAAGCGGTGCGTCAGTGTGCACCCTCAATCCGAACCCGGGTCGCCAACAGCGGAGCAGATGCACTTAACCACTAAGCCACGGGGCCAGCCCCTGGAAAAACAGTTTTAAAGTGGAGTTTGTTATGCTGCTGTAACAAATTAGCACAAATTTCATGGCTTAAAACAACTCAGATTTATAGTTTTACAGTTCTGTAGGTTAGCAGTCTGACATGGGTCTCCTTGGGCTAAAATCAAGGTGTTGGCAGAACTAGGTTCTTTTGGGGGGACTATAAAGGTTAATCCATTTCCTAGCCCTTTCAAGCTTCTAGAGAACACCACATTCCTTAGCCTATGGCGCCCCTCCTCCACCCTCAAAACCAAGAACTCTGCATCTCTCTGGCCCTGCTTCCCTTGTTGCATCTTTTTTCTACTCTACTGTTTCTCTTTCCCTTTTAAGGGCCTTTGTGATGCGCTGGGCCCACCTGGATAATCCAGGGTAATCTCCCTATTTTAAAGGCAGTTGATCAGCAACCTTAATTCCAACTGCAAATTTAATTCACCTTTGCCAAGTAAACTAAAGTATTCCCAGGTTCAGGGATTAGGACATCTTTGTGGGCCATGACTTTGCTACCACAAAGAGTTTTTAAAATAAGGTTAAACATACACATACCATGTGACCCAGCAATTTCACTTCTAGGTGCTTACCCAAGAGAAGAAGACTAATGTTCACACAAAAACATGTTTGCAAAGATTTAGAGTAGTTTTTTTCAGTCAAAAAGACAAAACCGAAAATAACTGAAACGTCCTTCAACTGGTGGGTGGATAAACTGTGGTAAATTCATACAATGGATACCACATTCAGCAATAAAACAGAAGGAACTGCTGATACAGTTATCAACATGGATGAACACTCAAATATACGTATTGCGCTAAATGAAAGAAACTACTCAAAATGCTGAATACTGTAGGATTCCATTTATATGATATTCTAGAAAAGACAAACCATAGGGGAAGACAACAGATCATTAGCCACCAGGGGTTAAGGGTGGGGGAAGAGTTGACTACAAAAGAGCAGCTCAAGGGAGTTCTGGGTGCTGGAACTGTTCTGTGTCTTGATTTTGGTAGTTGCATAGCTCTATGCATTTGTCAAAACTAACGAACAAAGAGAAAAACAAATACATCATTTCTCACCCATCAGATTGACAAAAATGTAAAAATCTGACAATGCCCATCTGACAATTCCTAGGGCAAGGATGACTCAGACACTGTTGGCGGGGTGGAAATTGTTAAAAAATTCAGAGGGTGATTTGGCTGCAACTCATCAAGTTGCAGATTCACATCAGCCTCTGGCCCAGCAATCCACTCACAGGCAGGTGTCCATTCTAAGGAGTCCACGTGTGCTCGAGGAGAGACACATACAAGTATATTCATTAAACATGGTAGGGGAATGAATTAATTGTGGTTAGTAGTTATTTAAAAGAGAAAGGAAAAAATGCATATGGGAAAGAATCAACGCTGCTGGCTACATATATGATCTGGGAAGGTAACTCATTGGTTTGTCTACTTAATAGTACATAGCACAGACAGCACTGTACTAGGAATCTGAAAACAAGCATCTGAGCATTTAGTTCCAACTCTATCACTAAGTAGCAGTCAGACTATGGATGACTTAACTTGAGAAACCTCACTTTCCATTTCCTGGAAAATGAAGAGATTAGTCTCTACAACCACTAAAATTATTTCCAATTCCACAATTCTATGATTCAATAAGTCAACAATCAAAAATTATATTCCAATTTACCTATGTTGAGAAACTGTTTTTCCCAGACACCCTGAAATCAGAAACTATCAGGGAAATAGGACATCTTAAAATATTGATACATAAAATGGTCCAAATTTATTGGTACATCTATGACTAGCTGTTTATAATCAAAATTGTAACTCAGAAAGAGCATATAAACAGCGAAACCCACCATATTGACTTGGGTCACCCTCAGGTAACACATATGTCCTTTCCCATTTTAACATTCCAAAACAAATTCACCATACTAATGTGGGAGATCAAGATTTGGCCATCCTAAAATATATCTCTTTACCTTGATTGTTTTCTCTGAGGGACATTTGACCTCCCGCACTAACTGCCTAAAAAAATTTGACATGGTGGCTCCTTCCTGGAACAGATCTATCATGATGGCTATAAAGATAATGTAAGATAGAGGTTACAATAGAAAAGGCACCAGCAAACCCCTCTTATCAGAAGTTCTGTCTCTCTGGCCACATTCTCTAGATGGCCCTGCGAGGAGTTGCAGGACAATCATTTACCTTTATAAGGGAAATCTCCATTTATAAAGGTATCTCCCTCTGTTTTGGAAAGAAGGGGGGTTGGCCTCATTTCTAGAGGCTTATCAATGTAGAAGGAGAGGCCTTAAATCTGCATAATAACCTTACTCTTGTTTACTGTGCTTTAGTGGTAATCTCCTATAACTGACTCCCCCCACCCCCAACATCCTCCTTTGTCATTGGCTGAACATGGTATTTAAGACGAAAATTTCTGCTAGCGTGTTAAAAAACGCAATGTCCCTGCTTTCTCCCATGTATACATGTTATTAAACTTGATATTATTTTCTCCTGCTAACCTGTCTTGCTAATTATTTGCCCAGCCATAAGAACCTTAAAGAAAAGGGCAGAGGGAGATTCTCCCTCTTCCCCCGACAGTTTTCGCGTAGTCGCCAGGAGCCACACTGGCTGGCAAGTTGCCTCCTCTGGCTGGAAGACCTGCCTTCTCCCTGGACTACTGCAGATGATGAGATACGGGAACGCCTGAAGAAAGCCGGCAAAAGGTGAGACTTCTTACCACGTCAGCCTCCCAGAATCTCTCTCTGCAGAGTCCGGTGGAGGGAAGTGGTGAGAATTTTTTCTCTTTCTAAATTTAGATTGGCAGGAGAAAATATTTGGGAAACTAGGTTCTTGTGCTTTCAGTGACTCTTGATTTAAATTTGGTACAGTACTCTTGGTTTTGATCTGATCCCTTTCCTGCCAGAGATAGTCTGTTTTTCTCTTTTGTCTGTGTCTTTTGTCATAAGAAGGAAATACCATAGAGTAGGACGCAGGCATAGGCCCTATAAGCCTGCTGTCAGGGCCAGCCTCACAGACTGGTGAGTTTGCGGGTCTCACCAGACTGGCATCTACAAACTTTGCTGTGGGTTAATATGCACATGAAGTGAAGGTCACTGCCAAGGGCATCTTGGAAGCCAAAAAGGCCCCAAATTTGGTGGGCATGGGTCGAGCAGTTAAGAGCCATTAGGGCGCTCGCCACTTTCAGAAGACTCCCGAGACAGGATAAGTTGGGTCACGGAATGGGGTAGATGACACAGGTCCCCCGCGAACTGCAAGAAAATGTCCATGCAACGACAAGGTACTCCGTAAAGCACACAGTCCCCAACCCCGTGGCACCTCCCCCCCAGGTATTATTCTGGCTCCAAGAGACCGAAGACTTGGCTAAAGCTGTCATTGTGCACATTAAGAACAAAACCGGATGAGGTTTTTCCTTCTGTCTTGTTCTGTGTCCTGAGAAAACTTGGCTTTGTGACCAGTGAGAATATTCTCCTTGGTCTCCACCATATGGAAGGTGCACTTACCGGGATGCCCCTTGGTGGCCAGTCGAGTAGACTGCGAACCGAACTCTCTCTTTGTCCATCTGTGCCAAGCTCTCAGGGGAGTTTGTCATAAAGGGCCCAGTCCATAAGGGCTTTTGTCGTCTTCACCTTCGTTGCTTGTTAGTGCTGGAAAAATCACATCCTAGTATCGCCTGCCCGGTGTCACAGATTAGCGGGTCTGTGACTGGAGGCGTCCCACACTATTGTGGGAGACCGGAGACACCGTTTTCACTACACCATCCTTACCGCCTGTGCAACGAAGGTCTTTACTTTCTCTGAACATCTTTGGGAGTGAATTCTGTGGATCATAGGGGCTACATCATCTGCGCCCTCACCAGGGACGCCTCTTGCGTCCATGATAAAAATTTATTCTAAGCGTGTAAATTTACCTCCGGGTCTTTCCTTAAAAAGGCTTATTGGATTGAGTCACTATTGGAATAAATATACAAATGAAGATCCTACTCGTCAATGGCCAGACGACAGATCCTTTAAATTGGAATAACTTCTAAATTGGAGGAAAAAAAAAGAAATGTTTTGAGAGCTCTCACATAATTATTTATTTGGTACCTAAGAAAAGGTGAAAAAAAAAAAGAAGGGAAAAATTTAACTAGCCTTAAGACCTTGACTCAGATTACAATTAAATTGAGAACATGTAAAAGTATAAGTGTTGATAAGATTATAAAGGTTAAAATGTTTGAGCTAATTTTATATAAAGAGGTTACATCAACTTTGCCTGTGTATGTTTTAAAATGTCTGACTGGGAATGCTTCCCTTGTCCAAAATTAGAAGACCAAGACATATTGATAAAAATCTTAATGATAACTATGTTTAGAGGTATAAGAGGTGATGAAATTTACATGAACTTTTGTACAAAAAACTGATGTTATTTCTATTACAGAACTGGTTAACAAAAATAATAATTTAAATGACGGCTAATTTTATCTGAAGTCTTATAAAGTCTCGTAGGCAATCTAAAAAATTATTGGGAATAAGTAACTAAATAGTTGTAAAAAGGATGAATGTTGGATAAACTTTAAGCAGTTATGTGTTATGGTGGTTACAACTTCCAAACTATTTTTGGTGACTTAAAACTTTAGAGTTTTGCTAAAATTTATGATAAAAATTCTCTGAGTATCATCATTTCCAAATAAGATAAGATATTAGACATTGATTGCTAAACTTATGTTTGTCCACTTTTGGCTTTTCATTACAAGAAAACTGAAAGGTGTTTTGGGTCTATTGGTAAACATGTGTTTTATTAAAAGATTATACTATAAAATAACATATTTTTAGAAGTTATAAAGTGTTTATAAATTTTCCAAGCCACAAGATACTAATGTAAAAAAAAGTTTATAATGGTTTACTTAGTTTTTACTTACAAATTAAGGTTTCTAAAGGTTAAAATTTCTAATAAATATATGTGATTGAAGCTACTAAAAAATTAAAAAAATATGTCTGTGTACAAAAAAAATAAGATGTATAAACGTACAAAAAATGGAAATGTTTTGTTTGGTTGATTAAGAAAAATAAATTTGTCCTCAAGTACTAAGAAGAAAAAAAAACACATGGGACAAATTCTGAATGTAAAAAGAAAGTTATAAAAGGTGTGGAAGAGAAATTGTGAAAAAGGAGTTTTTGCACGGTCAAGTTGGCTAACATTAAAATAAATTTAATTAAGTAAATGAGTTTTAATAGCAGAAGTAAGCTGGTACAAAATTAAAATTTGGTCTTCTGTCTCTTAAATAGATAATTTGCTTAAACTTGATAAAGAGGTTACAAAAGATTTTTCTTTACGTTTGGGTAAGTCTACCTAAAAGACAGAAAGAAAAAAAAAAACTGTTAATTTCCTGTGTTCAAAAGACTGAGGTCTCTCTATTCAGGCTTTTTGGACTGTTAATGCTCTGTTTGCTTTGATTTTTTATATTTTTGACAAGCTCTCCAAAATTCATATCTTTAATAAAGTCTTTTTTTTCCTTTTTTTGTTTGGAAATTTTCAAAGGGCCCTAAAACTTCTCAAAAAAATTTGCTCTCTTCCTATAAGGAAGAAGACAAAAAAATTTGCCTCTACCTATAAAGAAAAAGATACTAAACTTATTAGGCTTATTCAGCATGTTAAATTACATGAAAAGCATTGTCAGACAAGTGATGATAAGCCTGCTTAGGTGGTATGATGTGGGTAAACGTTATTGATATAGGTGTTTCAAAATTGGATAACATTACTAAAATTCTAATCTGTCCTGGTTATCAGTCATAATTTTGGTTATTATTATTTTAAAGTGTTATATGTCACAAAATTAACCAAATTTCTCTGTCAATTGCCATTTTGAGGTCTCGTTGTTTGCAGACATTTCTTTGCTCTAATGCTTTTGCAAAATGTTTCAACTTCAAAAAAATTCATAAAAAAGACTGACATTTACACTGGAGTACAGGTTTCTGATAAACTTTCTGATCATAAAACTGAACTGGGTAAGAAATTACAGAAATCTGTTAGAGAGACTGATAACTTCATAAAGCTGCTAACAAAAAGATTGAGATCAAGAATAGATTACACAAGACTAAATAAACTGATAAAGATGATTATAATTTTTATGAGTTTTCATTTAAAATATTGTTAAATTTTTAATGTATTTTTTTTTCAGATTTAAAGAAAACTTTTTCTTTTCTCCAGAGCCAGCTATGACATAACAATTTAATAAATGATACTTTTATAAGCAAAATTAAAATATTTCTCTTTTTCTCTCTACCTGATCCCTCCAAAATTTAAAAACTCTTAGTGAGTAAATATTGTTTTTTCATGGCAATATAGTTATTTACATAAGTTCAATAAAAATCTGTTCTCCTTATAACAAGACACAATTAAAAACACTAGTTATATTACCAAGGCTGTGACTAAAACATCATATTTACGATATAACCATACAGCTTTTGAAAAATAAAGATTAAACTTTATAAAATAAAGCCACATAAAAATATTGGCCTAGTTCCTTATGTTCCAAACAACACTTACCAAGATAAATAAAAAATGTCACTTATCTGACAAGTCCAAAAAACCTCAAAATATTTTAGAAAAACCTCAAAAAAAAATTCACCCAAATCTATAGGTATTACAGACAAAGTCTGATGACAAAATCGTTGGTTTGGCTTTCCTGGCCTAGAGAGGCCTTTAAAGTTAAATCTGAAATTCCTTATAAAAAGTTCCAACAAAGCAGATTTAAAAGAGCCTATGTGATCAATTGCTATTCTTACTATACTTATATAAATAATTGGGCCAACTCTACTAGAACTAGACTTATTTTACAAACTAGTTAGTTTTAATTTGACTATCTTTGATAAAAATGAGGGTGATTTTTAAAAAAAAATTATATTTCAATAGAAACTATAATATTGTCGGGGGAAGAGGGAGAATCTCCCTCGGCCCTTTTCCTTACGGTTCTAATGGCTGGCCAAATAATTAGAAAGACAGGTTAGCCGGAGAAAATAATACCAAGTTTAATAACATGTATAAATGGGAGAAAGCAGGGACACTGCGTTTCTCAACACAATAGCAGAAATTCTCGTCTTAAATACCACGTTCAGCCAATGACAAAGGAGGATTTTGGGGGTAGGGGGAGTCAGTTACAGGAGATTACCACTAAAGCACAGTAAACAAGAGTAAGGTTATTATGCAGATTTAAGGCCTTAGCTTCCACATTGATAAGCTTCTAGAAATGAGGCCATCTCCCCCTCTTCCCAAAATAGAGAGGGAGATACCTTTACAAATGGAGATTTCCCTTATAAATGTAAATGATTGTCTGGCAACTCCTCGCAGGGCCATCCAGAGAATGTGGCCTGAGAGACAGAACTTCTGATAAGAGGGGCTTGTTGGTGCCTTTCCTATTGTAACCTCCAGCCTACATTATCTTTACAGCCATCATGATAGATCTGTTCCAGGAAGGAGCCACCATGTCAAATTCTTTAGGCAGTTAGTCCGGGAGGTCAAATGTCCCTAGAGAAAACAACCAAGGTAAAGAGATAGATTTCAGGGTGGCCAAATCTTGATATCCCATAGTCCCGCCTTTGAAACTACAAGTTTCACAGTCCTTTTGAAACTTAAAGTAGTTTCATAGTACAGAAGCTGAGTTGGTAGATTGTTTCATCTCACTGAACACATTTCTTAGTCCTGATAATAGATCAGTTCAATTAAGTTCATTTTGGAAGGTGGTGATGCAGGTGGGCTCTGAAGGTTACGCCTATATTATGGAAGCAAGCAATCAAGTATTTAATAGAAGTATTTCTATGTAAACAAAAGAAAAACAAGATTAATGGTTGGAGTAAATTGTAAACCAGTTTCTGAGGTCAGGGGACAGCCAGTTAAGATGATTTTTAGATGTCAGCGTAAAGTATTTTTTGCAGTTAAAAATGTCTCTGATGGTGTAGTCAGGTCATCTCAAGTTTATATCAAGTCCATCAGCTTCAGTTTGTAAGGCTTCAGGAAAAAGGGCAGGTTCAGTTTTCAGTGATTTCAAATGAAAATGATGGAAAAAATCAAAAACGTTAGTTTGGACATCTGTAGCCAGATATTCCAGGAGACTGGAAGAAATCAGGATCCAGTCTAGTCAACAGATATAAAACAACAACCTCAAAAGACAATTAACAAAACTGGGATCTAATATCCGCAAATTTATAATGAAATAGTTTTTACTGAAATATAATTTTTCTCTCTAAAATAACCCTCATTTTCATTAAGATAGCCAAATTAAAACTAACTAGTTTGCAAAATAAGTTTAGTTCCAATAGAGTTGGCCCAATTATTTACATAAGTACAGCAAGAATAGCAGTTGATCACATAGGCTCTTTTAAATCCGCTTTGCTGGAACTTTTTATAAGGAATCTCAGATTGAACTTCAAAGGCCTCGAAGGGAGGAAAGCCAAGCAAAGGATTTTGTCATCAGACTTTGCCTGCAATACCTACAGATTTGAGTGAATTCCTCTCCTCCGAGGTTCCTCCAAAATATTTCGAGGTTCATTGTACCTGCCAGATAAATGACATTCTTTACTTATCCTGGTAAATGCTGCTTGGAACATAAGGTACCAGGCCAATACTTCCACGTGGCTTTATTCCATAAAGTCCAATCTTCATTCCTCAAAAGCTGTATGGTTATATCGCAAATATGATGTTCCAGTCACAGCCTTGGTAATATAACCAGTGTTTCCAATTGTGTCCTGTTATAAGGAGAACAGATTCTTATTGAACTTATGCAAATAACTATATTGCCATGAAAACAACAATACTCACTTACTAAGAGTTTCTAAATTCGAGGGATCAGGTAGAGAGGAAAAGATAAATATTTCAATTTTATTTACAAAAGTATCATTTACCAAATTGCTATAAATCATAGCTAGCTCAGGAGAAAAGAGAAAAAGTTTTCCTTAAATCTGAGAAAACAAAACATTAAAAATTCAGCAATACTTCAAATAAAAAATCATAAGAATTATGATTATCCTTATCAGTTCATTCAGTCCTGTGTAATCCATTATTGATCCCAATCTTTCTGTTAGCAGCTTCATGAAGTTATCAATCTTTCCATCAGATTTCTGTAATTTCTTACCCAGTTCAGTTTTATGATCAGAAAGTTTATCAGAAACCTGTACTCCAGTGTAAATGTCAGAGTCCTTTCCATGAATTTTTCTGAAGTTTAAACATTTCACAAAAGCATTAGAGCAAAGAAATAAGTCTGTAAACAACAAGACCTCAAAATGGCAATTGACAGAGAAATTTGGTTAATTTTGTGACATACAACACTTTAAAATAACCAGAATTATGATTGATAACCAGGACAGATCAGAATTTCAGTAATGTTATACAATTTAAAAACACCTATGTCAATAACATTTGTCCACATAATACCACCTAAGCAGACTTATCATCATTTGTCTGACAATGCTTTCCATGTATTTTAACATACTGAATAAGCCTAATAAGTTTAGTATCTTCCTCCTTATAGGTAGAGAGTAAATTTCTTTGTCTTCCTCCTTATAGGAAGAGAGCAAATTTCTTTGAGAAGTTTCAGGGCCCTTTGAAAATTCTCAAAGAAAAACAGTAAAAAAAGACTTTATTTAAGATATGAATTTTGGGGAAGCTTGTCAAAAATATAAACAGTCAAAGCAAACAGAGCATTAACAGTCCAAAAAGCCTGAATTGAGAGCCGTCAGTCTTTTTAACACAGGAAATTAACAGTTTTTTTTTTCTTTCTGTCTTTTAGGTAGACTTACCCAAACGTAAAGAAAAATCTTTTGTAACCTCTTTATCAAGTTTAAGCAAATTATCCTTTCGAGAGACAAAAGACCAAATTTTAATTTTGTACCAGCTTACTTCTGATATTAAAACTCCTTTATTTAATTAAATTTATTTTAATGTTAGCCAACTTGACCATGCATATAACTTTTCTTCCAGAATTCCTCTTTCACAAACCTACAACTTTCTTTTACATTCAGAATTTGTCCCATGTCTTTCTTTTCCCTCCTAGTACTTGAGGACAAATTTATCTTTCTTAATCAATCAAACAAAATATTTCCATTTTTTGTACCTTCTTTATGCATCTTACTTTCCTTGTACAGACATATTTTTCTTAATTTTTTAGTAGCTTCAATCACATATATTAATTAGAAATTTTAACCTTTAGAAACCTTAATTTGTAAGTAAAAACTAAGTAAACCATTATAAACTTTCTTTTACATTAGTATCTTGTGGCTTGGAAAATTTATGAACACTTACTTCATCATTTCTGGAAAGATGTTACTTTATAGTACAATCTTTTAATAAAACACATGTTTACCAATAGACCCAAAACACCTTTTAGTTTTCCTGTGATGAAAAGCCAAAAGTAGACAAACGTAAGTTTAGCAATCAATGTCTAATATCTTATCTTATTTGGAAATGATGATGATCAGTGAATTTTTTTCATAAAATTTAGCAAAACTCTAAAGTTTTAAGTCACCAAAAACAGTTTGGAAGCTGTAACCACCATAACACATAATTATTGTTTAAAGTTCATCCAACATTCATCTTTTTCACAACTATTTAGTCACTTATTCCCAATAATTATTTAGATTGCCTGTAAGACTACATAAGACATTAGATAAAATTAGCCATCGTTTAAATTACTATTTTTGTTAACCAGTTATGTAATAGAAATAACATCAGTTTTTTTCTACAAAATTTCGTGTAAATTTCATCATCTCTTATACCTCTAAACATAGTTATCATTAAGATTTTTATCAATAGGTCTTGGTCTTCTAATTTTGGACAAGGGAAGAATTCTCAGTCAGAAATTTTAAAACCTCTTTATATAAAATTAGCTTAAACATTCCAACCTTTATAATCTTATCAACACTTACACTTTTACATGTTCTCAATTCAATTGTAACCTGAGTCAAGGTCTTAAGGCTAGTCATATTTTTCCCTACTTTTTTCTGGGCTTTTCTTAGGTATCAAATAAATAATTATGTGAGAGCTCTCAAAACATATTTTTTCCCCCAATTTAGAAGTTTTTCCAATTCAAAGGATCTGTCGTCTGGCCATTGAAGAGTAGGATCTTCATTTGTATATTTATTCCAATAGTGACTCGATCCAATAAGCCTTTTTAAGGAAAGACCCGGAGGTAACTTTCCACACTTAGAATAAATCTTTACCATGGACGCAAGAGGCGTCCGTGGTGAGGGCGCAGATGATGTAGCCCCTATGATCCACAGAATTCACTCCCAAAGACACTCAGAGAAAGTAAAGACCTTCGTTGCACAGGCGGTAAGGATGGTGTAGTGAAAACGGTGTCTCCGGTCTCCACAATAGTGTGGGACGCCTCCAGTCACAGACCCGCTAATCTGTGACACCAGGCAGGCGATACTGGAATGGGATTTTTCCAGCACTAACAAGCAACAAAGGTGAAGATGACAAAAGCCCTTATGGACTGGGCCCTTTATGACAAACTCCCCTGAGAGCTTGGCACAGCCGGACAAAAACAGCTCGGAACCCCAGTCTACTAGACTGGCCACCAAGGTGCACTCCGGTAAATGCACCTTCCGTATGGTGGAGACCAAGGAGAATAGTCTCACTGGTCACAAAGCCAAGTTTTCTCAGGACACAGAACAAGACAGAAGGAAAAACCTCATCCTTTTTTTTTCCTTATGTGCACAATGACGGCTTTAGCCACGCCGTAGGTCTCTTGGAGCCAGAATAATACCTAGCGGGGGAGGTGCCGAGAGGTTGGGGACTGTGTGCTTTACAGAGTACCTCGTCGTTGCATGGACATTTTCTTGCAGTTGGTGGGGGACCTGGGTCATCTACCCTGTTCCGTGACCCAATTTATCCTGTCACGGGAGTCTTCTGAAAGTGGCGAGCGCCCTATTGGCTCTTAACTTCTCGACCCGTGCCCACCAAATTTGTGGCCTTTTTGGCTTCCAAGATGCCCTTAGCCATGACCTTCACTTCATGTGCATATTAACCCACAACAAAGTTTGTCTAAATAGACGCCAGTCTGGTGAGACCCGCAAACTCACCAGTCTGTGGGGCCGGCCCGGACAGTAGGCTTATAGGGCCTATGCCTGCGTCCTACCCTATGGTATTTCCTTCTTATGACAAAATACACAGACAAAAGAGAAAAACAGACTATCTCTGGGAGGATAAGGGATCAAGATCAAAACCAAGAGTACTCTACCAAATTTAAACCAAGAGTAACTCAAAGCACAAGAAACTAGTTTCGCAAATATTTTCTCCTGCCAACCTAAATTTAGAAAGAGAAAAAATTCTCACCATTTACTTCCGCAGATAGAGATTCTGGGAGGCTGACGTGTTAAGAGGTCTTACCTTTTGCCGGCTTTCGTCAGGCGTTCCCGTATCTCACCATCTGCAGTAATCCAGGGAGAAGGCAGGTCTTCCAGCCAGAGAAGGCAACTTGCCAACCAGTGTGGCTCCTGGCAACTACGCCAAAACTGTCGGGGAAGAGAGGGAATCTCCCTCTGCCCTTTTCTTTAAGGTTCTTATGGCTGGCCAAATAATCAACAAGACAGGTTAGCCGGAGAAAATAATACCAAGTTTAATAACATGTATACATGGGAGAAAGCAGGGACACTGCGTTTCTCAACACAATAGCAGAAATTCTCGTCTTAAATACCACGTTCAGCCAATGACAAAGGAGGATGTTGGGGGTGGGGGGAGTCAGTTATAGGAGATTACCACTAAAGCACAGTAAACAAGAGTAAGGTTATTATGCAGATTTAAGGCCTCAGCTTCCACATTGATAAGCCTCTAGAAATGAGGCCATCTCCCCCTCTTCCCAAAATAGAGAGGGAGATACCTTTACAAATGGAGATTTCCCTTATAAATGTAAATGATTGTCTGGCAACTCCTGGCAGGGCCATCTAGAGAATGTGGCCAGAGAGACAGAACTTCTGATAAGAGGGGCTTGTTGGTGCCTTTCCTATTGTAACCTCCAGCCTACATTATCTTTACAGCCATCATGATAGATCTGTTCCAGGAAGGAGCTACCATGTCAAATTTTTTAGGCAGTTAGTGGGGGAGGTCAAATGTCCCTAGAGAAAACAACCAAGGTAAAGAGATAGATTTCAGAGTGGCCAAATCTTGATCTCCCACAATATACATTTACACATATTAGATCCTAGTTTTGTTAACTGTCTTTTAAGGTTTTTGTTTTATATCTATTGACTAGACTAGATCCTGATTTCTTCTAGTCTCCTAAAATATCTGGTTACAGATGTCCAAACTAACGTTTTTGATTTTTTCCATCATTTTCATTTAAAATCACTAAAAACTAAACCTGTCCTTTTTCCTAAAGCCTTACAAACTAAAGCTGATAAACTTGATATAAACTTAAGAAATGACCTAACGACACCATCAGAGACATTTTAAACTACAAAAGATACTTTGACGCTGACATCTAAAAATCATCTTACTTGACTGTCCTCTGACCTCAAAAACTGGTTTACAATTTACTCCAACCATTAACCTTGTTTTTCTTTTGTTTACATAAAAATACTTCTATTAAATACTTGATTGCTTGCTTCCATAATATAGGCTTCCATAATTGAGAGCCCACCTACATCACCACCTTCTAAAATAAACTTAATTAAACTGATCTATTATCAAGACTAAAAAATGTGTTCGGTGAGATAAAACAATCTACCAACTCAGCTTCTAGACTATAAAACTTCTTTAAGTTTCAAAAAGACTGTGAAACATTTAGTTTCAAAGGCGGGACTGTGGGAGATCAAGATTTGGCCATCCTAAAATATATCTCTTTACCTTGATTGTTTTCTCTGAGGGACTTTTGACCTCCCTCACTAACTGCCTAAAGAATTTAACATGGTGGCTCCTTCCTGGAACAGATCTACCATGATGGCTGTAAAGATAATGTAAGATAGAGGTTACAATAAAAAAGGCACCAACAAGCCCCTCTTATCAGAAGTTATGTCTCTCTGACCACATTCTCTAGATGGCCCTGCCAGGAGTTGCCAGACAATCATTTACATTTATAAGGAAAATCTCCATTTATAAAGGTATATACCTCTTTGTTTTAGAAAGAGGGGGGGATGGCCTCATTTCTAGAGGCTTATCAATGTAGAAGGTGAGGCCTTAAATCTACATAATAACCTTATTCTTGTTTACTGTGCTTTAGTGATAATCTCCTATAACTTACTCCCCCCACCCCTAACATCCTCCTTTGTCATTGGCTGAACATGGTATTTAAGACGAAAATTTCTGCTATTGTGTTAAAAAACGCAGTGTCCCTGCTTTCTCCCATGTATACATGTTATTAAACTTGATATTATTTTCTCCTGCTAACCTGTCTTGTTAATTATTTGCCCATCCATAAGAACCTTAAAAAAAAGGGCCGAGGGAGATTCTCCCTCTTCCCCCGACACTAATGAGTCCATCTTGTCAAGTTCAGGTCTATCTAGCCAAAAGTCATTCATGTATATGGTAAGATTTGCTTTATTTTTTTAACAAAGATAAAATGATGAATGGCTTTTTGTTTTTTTGCTTGTTTCATCTATAAAGATCTTACATTACAATTTAATAGCTTCAGCCTGCTACAATAATTTAAACAGCCTTTTGATGCTTATAATATGCCACGTCCAACAGGATGTAGTAAAAAAATCAGTAGTTCACAATCCGAAAAAGCTCATTTATATTCATTACCAACAATACTTACACTTCAAAGACACTAATAACCAACATATCATTTGTTTCTACTGCAGAATTTAATAGGTTGTTAATTCTTTATCATCCAAAAGCATAATTAGGATGCTATCATTAAAATGTATTTTTTTAATCAGAAATATTAAAACTAATGATTAAACTAAATGATTAACTAAATATTAAAACTAATGGCAATTAACGACCTGTTTTCTTTCCCTATGGTTTATCTTTTCTAGAATATCATATAAATGAAATCCTACCGTCTTTGGCCTTTTGACTTTTCACCCTATCAGTCAAATCAAAATTTGAAAATTCCTGTTCTATGAGCTTTCCAAATCTAAATTCTTACAATTGTAAATGAATATGGAGACAAAACACACACTACATACTACTTCTAAAAACCTCCTCCTTATCCGATTTTAATTCTATCACCAACTGCCAAGAAAAATCTTTCCACTGATACCAAAATTCCCTACACAGTATGTCAATCATCAATTGATCAGTCATCAGTCTATGTTAACAGAATGTGAGTTATTATTAGGAAGCTATATAATTTGCACCAAAGATTGTTTAAAGCTCCTTTCATTAAATGCAGTTTACAATAATTCACAGGCTTCAAAGTTCGCCTTGCAAATATACAGTCAATTATCAGAAACTATTAATGGGATTAGGCTTTTCTATAAAAGTGGTCCCAAGGAAGTAGGAATATTTATTTGTTTAAAGAACGCAATGAGGAGCCCAATAGCCTGAACAGAGTCAGACAGAGGAGCGCTGACCACAGGTCATCTTATGAAGGGCCGTGTTCACCGGGAGATATCCCGACCTGGCCTAGACGGAGTCCTGGGTGGCATGAACTCAAGGGCTCGTGCAGAGGGCAGGCGACTCCCTGCCGCCCCCCGCACCTCCGCTGGGTGGGCAGGAGGCCCCGCTGTGGTGGGGCCCCGCCAAGACAGAGGGACCGGCCTGCCAGGCAGCACTCCTCTGCTCCTCCAAGGGACAAAGTTGGGCTCCCCCGCCTGGAGCAGCCCACGAACAGCCCCGGTCCCCGCCCCTGACACTGCGCTCCCGCCATCTGCAGCGGAGATCTCCACGCCAAGCCCGCTGCCCACTGCCTACCTCGGCGCCGCTCCTGCCCAGCGCTCCTCCACACTACAGAAAGGAGAGCTCCCCAGTGCTGAAAATCCTGGAGGAAGGATCCAGAAATCGCCAATCCCCCCACACAAACCTCCGAGGCACCCACGTCCACACCAGGGACCCCGCCTCCAGTGCACACGCTCCGGGGCTCTCCAGCTCGCTGGCCCCTCTGCTGCTTTGAGCTCCCGTCCTGCGCATGCTCGGGCGTCTCCGAGGATACAATGGGAACCGCTGAGGTGGGCGCGGGAGGGGTTGGGGACTGAGGTGTTCCTGAGAGGGAGAGCGGGAGCGGGCTGCCCCTCTGCAGCTCTTGACTCTGCTCTCCCTGGATGACCGTCAGCTCCTGGAGAAGATCTGCCTTCCCTTGAGGCGGCTCCTCCTGTCCTGAGAAGTGCATCACATGAACTAACATTTGTTTCAAAAAGAACGATGACATCCTTAACACCTGATGTGTCGTGTCCCCAGAAGAATTCTCTGCTTCCCCAGAAAACTAGACAGCCAGCAGCTGGGACCGTGTTCTGACCCAGGAAGGAAGGATGCTGAGGCCACAGCTGTCTCCATTCTGCCGGCTCCTTCCCCTGATTTGTGGCCCTGATGGGGTTATACCGTTGGGGACTCGCGCAGGTGACAACGTTCAAGTGTTTGCCCATGGTATTACATTTCTTATGATTTAGTGGTTAAAACGGGAAGCTAGCTGTCAGTTTTTCCGACGATTTCACTCGCAGAAATGTCTTTGGACAAAGAAGCTTGCTTAATTTCTGATTTTTATAATCAATAACAATAATTAAATTACTTATTTTCTTAATCTCATTGGCATGCTAAAACAAACAAGTCACTTGGTTTTCACCAAATTGGCCACATTTTCCTTAAAACTTTGGGAATATCACTGTTTGAGGTAAAGAAAGCATTTGGGAAGAACAAGTACCCTTAGATAATATCTTCCCAGATAAATGTACAAACACATAGTTATGAGCCATTTTGAGGGGCCTGGGAAATCCAGTTTGAGTTCTACAATGGATCATCTGAAGGTTAAATTAGTAATTTTCTGAGGAGTTTGCAAGTAAATGTTCACGTCGCCTTCATCAAATAGGTCTGATGATTTAAATGAAGGTTGAGCTTAATGATAAAACTTTTCAAAAGACTGAGAAATATTAAGTAAATGTACTAAAAACAAAAGGGTGCAAATCAAAGTAAAGCCTGCCATTATCCTCTTTAAAAGAGAGTCACAGTAGCACTATTGTCAAGGTATGAGAAGGCATAGAAATGCTTTATAAAGTCAATTCTTCACTTCCAAAGGACCTAACGTGACATTCTAGAAGTATCCATAGTCTTTCACTCATCTAGATTAAAATTGCTCAATTTATATTTTAAAGACTACTGAATCTGAGGGCAAAATATTCAAGGTCAGTGTTTAATTGTTTTTCATTGTTGCAAAGTACATGGGTATAAAGTGTGGCAGAAATCCATGGTCTTGGAGAATAAAAATATATAGAACTTATTTATCACTCTCACAGCATGTCCTGACTTAATCCTACAAATGTCCCAAGAGTAAAACCTCAGTAAATTCCGTTCTGTTCTTAGATATGACATCTTTCATTCGTAATGAATATTCTCAAATTAGGCTCTAGCTAGTAATTATGTTCCTGATGTAAATATGCAATAAAGAAGAATCCATGCGTGATTAAATTTGGCTCAAGAGGACTACTTAGAACCCAAATTTGTTCTTTGCTTTGTTTTTCTTTATCGATTTCTTTCTTTCTCCTCAGCAGAGTCGGCAGATAGATGACACAGAAAGCTGAGAGACTGAAGGGCAGAGTCTTGAAGAATGTGGGATTTCCTAATCTTCCAGATCTTTTTTATCTTTAAAATTCTACTATTTTTCTATTTACATAGGGGTTCATTTTTTTCATTATTTCTAATAGTGATCATAATAGTGAGACTAACAAAACTTAGCACTTGTGGAACATTTTTCATCATAAAAATTTACGTTATTCTGACAATTGTTAATATATTAAAAAGCCACTAAGAGCTAATCTGATGCTCAGAGGATTTTTAGGGTAGTGAGACTGTTCTGTGCATAATGGTGGCTACATGTCACTATATGTGTGTCAAAACCCATGGAACTGTACAACACAAAGTGTGACCCTTAAACTAGAGACTGTAGTTCATAACAACATTTCAATATTGTTCATTCATTATAACAAACGTATCACACTAATGCAAGGTGTTAATAATAGGGGAAACGGGGCTTGGGAGAGAGGAGAGAGGCAGTGTAGTGGATGTATGGAGCTCTATGTACTATCTGTTCAATTATCTGTAAATCTAAAACTGTACTTTTAAGAATAAAGTGTTTTAAAGATTTTATTTATTCATTTTTTCCCCCCAAAGCCCCAGTAGATAGTTGAATGTCATAGGTTCACATCCTTCTAGTTGCTGTACGTGGGACTCGGCCTCGGGTTGGACGGAGAAGTGGTGCCTCGGGGCGCGCCCGGGATCCGAACCTGGGCCGCCAGCATCAGAGCGCGCGCACTTAACCGCCAAGCCACGGAGCCGGCCCAGAATAAAGTGTTTTAAAGTTTTTTTGAAAAGGCACCAAGCTAACACTGTAGGGCATCTATTTTGTGCAGAAGGGCAAGGAAGAAGTTGAAATGATTTTTTTTTTTTTGTGAGGAGATCAGCCCTGAGCTAACATCCGCCAATCCTCCTCCTTTTTTGCTGAGGAAGACGGCCCTGGGCTAACATCGGTGCCTATCTTCCTCCGCTTTATATGGGACGCCGCCACAGCATGGCTTACCAAGCAGTGCGTTGGTGCGTGCCCGGGATCCGAACCAGCGAACCCCGGACCGCCACAGCGGAGTGCGCGCACTTAACTGCTTGCGCCACCAGGCCGGCCCCTGAAATGATTTAAAAAGTTCACCTTGTGAAGGTTTGAATTGTGGTATGTTTCTGAAGACTTAGACAAGGGCAGGACATAGAATTTGAGACATGGATGAAATAAAGGAGAAGGAAGACATCAGAGAGATCAGACCTGATCAATTAAATTTAGGACAAATTACTAAATTGGTTGGATTTGTTTTTATTTTCTTTGCTTTTTAGAAACCTTACACCTTTCTATGAAAGCCACACGTGCACAGTGTCCACAGGTATGTTTCCTACCGAGCGGCACCTGCTTCTCTCCCTCTGCATCTTCTATTCCTTTCCCCTCCTCTCACTACCTCTGACTGATGGTCCCTGTTTCTATCTCCCTTCCTTACTCTCTCTCTCTCCTGTTTGTTTGTTTGTTTTCTTTATCTTTGTGTTTTCTTTCTCCTCTTACACATCAGACTAACCATAACCTTCCTAGTCATTGTTTAGTTTCACTGAAAGATCTCAGTAGTTTCCATGAAGAAATGACAGATCAGTGTTCTGGGAAAAATTTCTCTATTTCAGTTACTTCACCCTCAATCTGAAGCAGGAAAATTTCTTGAATGTTGAATCAATTTTTTATATGTTTTTCTTTTTTGAATTCAAATTTCAGAGCTCCTGGTCATATTGGAAAAATTCCTGAGGATGGCTGCCTGGAGATGAGCCATAGGAGTTCTTCTTATGGCCATAATGGGGAATCCTTATTTTGGCCATGGGGCCTCAGGAGAAGCCCTCGTGGGGGAGGAATCTTTGCTAACCCTATGTTGTACCTAGGACTGGCTTCTCCTAAGACAGTGGTTCCTGAACTCCAGTGTGCATTAGAACCGTGTGGAGGTCCCCTACAACACAGAGTGCTGAGCCCATCCCAGAGTTTGTGATCCAGCAGGATGGGGGGACACGAGAATTTACGTCTCTGACCGTTTCCCAGGTGATGCTGCTGACCAGCCACACATTGAGAACCACCGGCTTAGAAACCCTAGGTTTCAAAGGATGCTTTGCTTGAGCAGACAGCCAAAACTATCAAAATCGTAACCAAGATTCACCAACAACTTGAATGTGTTGGCATTTGGATCTAGAGGCTCCTGAATTTTCAGGGGCTAAAGCAAACATTACTCTGAGTTCAGGGTTTGTGACTCTCCTAAGTGTCACTCAATTCCTTTGCTTGCTTCCCTTGAGCCCTACCTGGCTAGGAAAGAATATTAAAAACAAAGCCAGCTTTGATTATTTAATCCTCAGTCAACTAAGACAGTTTTGAATGAGGTTTTTTAGACAGAATAGCCAACTTTATCTACACTATTGGAAACGAATTATTACTGATAACAATGGTTATTTACTAAGGTCCCAATATGTCTCAAGCCCTTTACATACTTTTATTTCTCAGCTTCTCAGAACCCTACGGGATCCCAGGTGTGTTAACTCTTTCTCCACAACTCCTCTAAGGAACCCACCCAGAGCACACTCATAATTGACCTCACCATGCCTTCTCTCATTTAATTTAGCAGTAGATTAAAATTACAGAAGAAACTTGAAGGGATCTTGAGCCCCAGCAGGAGAAGGTCTAAAGTCTATCCAGGACAAATGGCTTAATGTTTGTTTCTGAGAAGTTTCCAGGGACAAAGACTCCACAACCTCCAGAAACCAGTTCTGTTGATTATTAATATCTCTAATCAATGATATACATTAATTGTTTTTTATTTATTGGTTGATTGTCTGCTATATTACTTTGCCATATAATAAAATTTTTCTTTGTGTTATTTAAATAATTTTCACTTTATATCCACTTTTTAAATTTAGCCTTCTCTGGACTTCCTCATACATTGAAGATGGTAAATGTCACCTATTAGCATTTTCCTCTTCAGTTTAGATAACCTCAGTTTCTTTACTGTGTTAAAAATATTTAATAAGTGTAGTTCTTTTTTTCTCCAGTTCTTCTCTAGGTTCAACTTATTGGGTAGTATAGTGGAAAGATGACTTCAGAGGTCCTGTGTGGTAAAGAATCTTCTTTGTATTGTATTCAATGTGAATAAAATCTCTATTAGTTTTGTGTTCAGTCTAATCTGGAATCTGAACCTTTCCTTCCTTCCTCCCTCTATTGTCTGCAATAGTTAATAGTCCCAGACTTAGAGTTTTGCTTGTGGAAAGTGTTTGTGGTTTTTGTTGGTTAGTTGGCTTGACGTTTTAACAATTCAATTTATTTAGTAGATATGTGAGTTTTCCTATTTTATGTTATTTTTTGTGTCAGTTTCAGTATATTGTTTTTTTATAAAGTGAATTTTGATGTTTGGTGTCTAATTCGCAGTCCTAAGTATTTCACAAAATGGTGTATCTTGTTAAGATCTAAGCACTCTCTAGAGAATACTTCTTATTTGATTTCTTTTTTTTTAATAGGATAAAATAATACCAAGTTTAATAACAGGTATACTTGGGAGAAACTCAGAAATGAGCAACTCTTCCCTCTGTCTAAGCTGTCCCCTAAAGTATTGCAGTTAAAGGCGAGGAAGGTGTTGGGGGTGGGTAGTGGTCTTGGACCTCAGAGGGCAAGAGGCAACTCCCATGGAGATAGAAATGCAAATGTTTGCATGGCAACTCTTCTCAGGGTCATCAATAGATAATGTGGCCAGGGAGAGAGAAAGTTTTTGATAAAAGGTGCTTGGTGCCTTTCCTGTTGTAACCGCTATCCTACATTATCTTTACAGCCATCATGATAATAACTCGTTCCTGAAACAGATCTTTTGTTTTAAATTCTTTAGGCAGTTTGGAAGGGGAAACTCAAATATTCTTCATGAGTTCTCTGAGTCCTTATTGTCTTCAGCTCGAAATAATCTGCATACCAGAGTGGTGCCTCCTGGGGTAGCTTGCCCTGAGCACCATCAGTTCCCTCCTCTGAAACTTCCTTAGAAGTTTCACAGTCCTTTTGAAAATTAAAGTAGTTTCATAGTCCAGAAGCTGAGTTGGTAGATTGTTTCATCTCACTGAACAGATTTCTTAGTCCTGATAATAGATCAGTTCAATTAAGTTCATTTTAGAAGGTGGTGATGCAAGTGGGCTCTCAAGGTTACGCCTATATTGTGGAAGCAAGCAATCAAGTATTTAATGGAAGCATTTCTATGTAAACGACAGAAAAACAAGGTTAATGGTTGGAGCAAGTTGTAAAGCAGTTTCTGAGTATAGGGGACAGCTAGTTAAGAAGATTTTTAGATGTCAGCATCAAAGCATCTTTTGCAGTTTAAAGTGTCTCTGATGATGTCATCGGGTAATCTCTTAAGTTTATATCAAGTCCGTCAGCTTCAGTTTGTAAAGCTTCAGGAAAAAGGGCAGGTTTTTAGTGATTCCAAATGAAAATGATGGAAAAAATGAAAAACGTTAGTTTGGACATCTGTAGCCAGATATTTTAGGAGACTAGAAGAAATCGGGATCCAGTCCAGTCAACAGATATAGAACAAAAAACTTAAGAGACAATTAACAAAACTAGGATCTAATATCCGCAAATGTACACTATAGTTTTTACTGAAATATAATTTTTCTTTCTAAGATCACCCTCATTTTTATCAAAGATAGACAAATTAAAACTAACTAGTTTGCAAAATAAGTCTAGTTCCGATAGTGTTGGCCCAATTATTTACATAAGTACGGCAAGAATAGGAATTGATCACATAGGCTCTTTTAAGTCTGCTTTGCTGGAACTTTTTATAAGGAATCTCAGATTGAACTTTAAAGGCCTCTCGAGGCCAGGAAAGCCAAGCCAAGGATTTTGTCATCACTTTGCCTGTAATACCTACAGATTTGGGTGAATTCCTCTCATCCGAGGTTCCCCCGAAATATTTCGAGGTTCCTTGTGTTTGCCAGATAAGTGACATTCTTTACTTATCTTGGTAAGTGCTGCTTGGAACATAAGGTACCAGGCCAATATTTCCACGTGGCTTTATTCCATAAAGTCCAATCTTCATTCCTCAAAAGCTGTATGGTTATATCGCAAATATGATGTTCCAGTCACAGCCTTGGTAATATAACCAGTGTTTCCAATTGTGTCCTGTTATAAGGAGAACAGATTCTTATTGAACTTATGCAAATAACTATATTGCCATGAAAACAACAATACTCACTTACTAAGGGTTTCCAAATTCGAGGGATCAGATAGAGAGAAAAAGAGAAATATTTCAATTTTACTTACAAAAATATCATTTACCAAATTGTTATAAGTCATAGCTAGCTCAGGAGAAAAGAGAAAAAGTTTTCCTTAACTCTGAAAAGACAAAACATTAAAAATTCAGCAATACATCAAATGAAAAATCATAAAAGTTATAATTATCCTTATCAGTTCATTCAGTCCTGTGTAATCCATTCTTGATCCCAATCTTTCTCTTAGCAGCTTCATGAAGTTTTCAGTCTTTCCATCAGATTTCTGTAATTTCTTACCAAGTTCAGTTTTATGATCAGAAAGTTTGTCAGAAACCTGTACTCCAGTGTAAATGTCAGAGTCCTTTCCATGAATTTTTCTGAAGTTGAAATATTTTGCAAAAGCATTAGAGCAAAGAAATAAGTCTGTAAACAACAAGACCTCAAAATGGCAATTGACAGAGAAATTTGGCTAATTTTGTGACATACAACACTTTAATAATAACCAGAATTATGACTGATAATCAGGACAGATCAGAATTTCAGTAAACACCTATGTCAATAACATTTGCCCACATAATAACACCTAAGCAGACTTATCATTTGTCTGACAATGCTTTCCATGTATTTTAACATACTGAATAAGCCTAATAAGTTTAGTATCTTCCTCCTTATAGGTAGAGAGCAAATTTCTTTGTCTTCCTCCTTATAGGAAGAGAGCAAATTTCTTTGAGAAGTTCCAGGGCCCTTTGAAAATTCTCAAAGTAAAAAAGTAAAAAAAAGACTTTATTTAAGATATGAATTTTGGGGAGCTTGTCAAAAATAGAAAACGTTAAAGCAAAAAGAGCTTTAACAGTCCGAAAACCTTAATACAGAGACTTCAGTCTTTTAAACACAGGAAATTATTTTAACAGTTTTTTTTTTTTCTGTCTTTTAGGTAGACTTACCCAAAGGTAAAGAAAAATCTTTTATAACCTCTTTATCAAGTTCAAGAAAATTATCCTTTTAAGAGAAAGAAACCAAATCATAATTTTGTACCAGCTTCCTTCTGATATTAAAATTCATTTACTTAATTAAATTCATTTCAATCTTAGCCAACTTGACCATACAAAAACTCCTTTTCCAGAATTCCTCTTCCACAAACCTATAACTTTCTTTTTACATTCAGATTTGTCCCATGTCTTTCTTTTCCCTCCTAGTACTTGAAGACAAATTTATCTTTCTTAATCAATCAAATAAAATATTTCCATTCTTTGTTCCTTCTTTATACATCTTACTTTCCTTGTACACAGACATATTTTTTCTTAATATTTAGTAGTTTCAATCACATATACTAATTAGAAATTTTAACTCTTAGAAACCACAATTTGTAAGTAAAAACTAAGTAAACCAATATAAACTTTCTTTTACATTAGTATATCGTGGCTTGGAAAATTTATAAACACTTCATAACTTCTAGAAATATGTTCCTTTATAGTACAATCTTTAAATAAAACACATGTTTACCAATAGACCCAAAACACCTTTTAGTTTTCCTGTAACCAAAAGACAAAAGTAGACAAACGTACATTGAGCAATCAATGTCTAATATCTTATCTTATTTGGAAATGATGATACTCAGTGAATTTTTATCACAAAACTTAGCAAAACTCTAAAGTTTTAAGTCACCAAAAAGAGTTTGGAAGCTGTAACCACCATAACACATAATTATTATTTAAAGTTCACCCAGCATTCATCTTTTTCACAACTATTTAGTTACTTGTTCCCAATAATTATTTAGATTGCCTATGTCGGGGGAGAGGGAGAATCTCTCTCTGCCCTTTCTCTTAAGGTTCTTCTGGCTGGCCAAATAATCAACAAGACAGGTTAGCAGGAGAAAATAATACCAAGTTTAATAACATGTATACCATGGGAGAGAGCAGGGACGCTGTGTTTTTCAACACAATAGCAGAAATTCTCGTCTTAAATATCATTTTCAGCCAATGACAAAGGAGGATTTTGGGGGTGGGGGGAGTCAGTTATAGGAGATTACCACTAAAGCACAGTAAACAAGAGTAAGGTTTATTATGTAGCTCAAGGCCTCACCTTCCACATTGACAAGTCACTAGAAATGAGCTCATCTCCCTCTTTTCTCCAAACAGAGAGGGAGATACTTTTACAAATGGAGATTTTCCTTATAAATGTAAATGATTGTCTGGCAACTCTTTACAGGGTCATCCAGAGAATGTGGACAGAGAGACAGAACTTCTGATAAGAGGGGCTTGTTGGTGCCTTTCCTATTGTAACATTTACCCTACGTTATCTTTACAGCCATCATGATAGATCTGTTCCAGGAAGGAGCTACCATGTCAAATTTTTTAGGCAGTTAGTGGGGGAGGTCAAATGTCCCTAGAGAAAACAACCAAGGTAAAGAGAGAGATTTCAGAGTGGCCAAATCTTGATCTCCCACAGTCCCACCTTTGAAACTAAAAGTTTCACAGTCTTTTTGAAACTTAAAGAAGTTTTATAGTCCAGAAGCTGAGTTGGTAGATTGTTTTATCTCACTGAACC
The DNA here is from genome assembly GCF_020826845.1 of Diceros bicornis minor. Lineage (NCBI taxonomy): Eukaryota > Metazoa > Chordata > Mammalia > Perissodactyla > Rhinocerotidae > Diceros > Diceros bicornis. The sequence continues at coordinate 203,272 of NW_026691112.1, read as the reverse complement.
CATTTTTTAGTCCTGATAATAGATCAGTTTAATTAAGTTTTTTTTGGAAGGTGGTGATGTAGGTGGGCTCTCAAGGTTATGCCTATATTGTGGAAGCAAGCAATCAAGTATTTAATAAGAAGCATTTTTGTGTAAACGAAAGAAAAACAAGGTTAATGGTTAGAGCAAGTTGTAAAGCAGTTTTTGAGTTTAGAGGACAGCCAGTGAAGAAGAATTTTAGATGTCAGCGTCAAAGCATCTTTTGCAGTTTAAAATGTCTTGGATGGTGTCGTCAGGTCATCTCAAGTTTGTATCAAGTCTATCAGCTTCAGTTTGGAAGGCTTCAGGAAAAAGGGCAGGTTCAGTTTTTAGTGATTTCAAATGAAAATGATGGAAAAAAATCAAAAACGTTAGTTTGGATATCTGTAGCCAGATATTTTAGGAGACTAGAAGAAATCAGGATCTAGTCTAGTCAACAGATATAAAACAAAAATCTTAAAAGACAATTAACAAAACTAGGATCTAATATCCACAAATGTATACTATAGTTTTTACTGAAATATAATTTCTTTTCCTAAAATCACCCTCATTTTTATCAAAGATAGCCAAATTAAAACTAACTAGTTTGCAAAATAAGTCTAGTTCCAATAGAGTTGGCCCAATTATTTACATAAGTACAGCAAGAATAGCAATTGATCACATAGGCTCTTTTAAATCTGCTTTGCTGGAACTTTTTATAAGGAATCTCAGATTGAACTTTAAAGGCCTCTCGAGGCCAGGAAAGCCAAGCCAAGGATTTTGTCATCAGACTTTGCCTGTAATATCTACAGATTTGGGTGAATTTTTTTCTTTCGAGGTTTTCTCAAAATATTTTGAGGTTTTTTGTACCTGTCAGATAAGTGACATTCTTTACTTATCTTGCTAAGTGCTGCTTGGAACATAAGGTACCAGGCCAATATTTTCAGGTGGCTTTATTTTATAAAGTCTAATCTTTATTTTTCTAAAGCTGTATGGTTATATCGCAAATATGATGTTCCAGTCACAACCTTGGTAATATAACTAGTGTTTTTAATTGTGTCTTGTTATAAGGAGAACAGATTTTTATTGAACTTATGTAAATAACTATATTGTCATGAAAACAACAATATTTATTCACTAAGAGTTTCTAAATTTGAGGGATCAGATAGAGAGAAAAAGATAAATATTTTAATTTTATTTATAAAAATATCATTTATTAAATTGCTGTAAGTCATAGCTATCTCGGGAGAAAAGAGAAACAGTTTTTTTTTAAATCTGAAAAAACAAAACATTAAAAATTCAGCAATATTTTAAATGAAAAATCATAAAAATTATAATCATCTTTATCAGTTCATTCAGTCCTGTGTAATCCATTTTTGATCCCAGTCTTTTTGTTAGCAGCTTTATGAAGTCAGTTTCTCTATCAGATTTCTGTAATTTTTTACCAAGTTCAGTTTTATGATCAGAAAGTTTGTCAGAAACCTGTATTCTAGTGTAAATATCAGAGTCTTTTTTATGAATTTTTCTGAAGTTGAAACATATTTTGCAAAAGCATTAGAGCAAAGAAATGAGTCTGTAAACAACAAGACCTCAAAATGGCAACTGACAGAGAAATTTGGTTAATTTTGTGACGTACAACATTTTAAAATAATAATAACCAGAAATATGACTGATAACCAGGACAGATCAGAATTTTAGTAATGTTATACAATTTTAAAACGCCTATATCATTAACATTAACCCACAAAATACCACTTAAGCAGGCTTATCATCACTTGTCTGACAATGTTTTCTATGTAATTTAACATACTGAATAAGCCTAATAAGTTTAGTATCTTTTCTCTTATAGGAAGAGAGCAAATTTTTTTGAGAAGTTCCAGGGCCCTTTGAAAATTTTTAAAGAAAAAAAGACTTATTTTAAGATATGAATTTTGGAGAGTTTGTCCAAAATATAAAAAGTCAAAGCAAACATAGCATTAACAGTCTAAAAAGCCTTAATAGAGAGACCTCAGTCTTTTGAACACAGGAAATTATTTTAACAGTTTTTTTTTTTTTAGGTAGACTTACTCAAAGGTAAAGAAAAATCTTTTATAACCTCTTTATCAAGTTTAAGCAAATTATCTTTTTACGAGAAATTTTAATTTTGCACCAGCTTACTTCTGCTATTAAAACTCATTTACTTAATTAAATTTATTTTAATCTTAGCCAACTTGACCATGCAAAAACTCTTTTTCCAGAATTTTTCTTTTACAAACTTTTTATAACTTTTTTTTTATATTTAGAATTTGTCTCATGTCTTTTTTTTTTTCTAGTATTTGAGGACAAATTTATCCTTTTTTATCAAACAAACAAAATATTTCTATTCTTTGTTCTTTTTTTATATATCTTATTTTCCTTGTACACAGACATATTTTTCTTAATTTTTAATCACATATACTAATTAGAAATTTTAACATTTAGAAACTTCAATTTGTAAGTAAAAACTAAACAATTATAAACTTTTTTTTACATTAGTATCTTGTGGCTTGGAAAATTTATAAACACTTTATAACTTCTAGAAACATGTTACTTTATAGTATAATCTTTAATAAAACACATGTTTACCAATAGACCCAAAACACCTTTTAGTTTTCCTGTAATGAAAAGCCAAAAGTAGACAAACGTACATTTAGCAATGTCTAATATCTTATGTTATTTGGAAATGATGATACTCAGTGAATTTTTTTTTATAAAATTTAGCAAAACTCTAAAGCTTTAAGTCACTAAAAAGAGTTTGGAAGCAGTAACTACCATAACACATAATTATTGTTTAAAGTTTATCTAACATTTATTTTTTTCACAACTATTTATTTGTTTTCAATAATTATTTAGATTGTCTATAAGACTTTATAAGACTTCAGATAAAATTAGCCATCATTTAAATTACTATTTTTGTTAACCAGTTCTGTAATAGAAATAACATCAGTTTTTTTCTACAAAATTTTATGTCAATTTTATCACTGCTTATACCTTTAAACATAGTTATTATTAAGATTTTTATCAATAGGTCTTGTTTTTTTAATTTTGGACAAGGGAAGCATTTTCAGTCAGACATTTTAAAACATATTCAGGCAAAGTTGATGTAACTTTTTTATATAAAATTAACTCAAACATTCTAACCTTTATAATCTTATCAACACTTACACTTTTACATGTTTTCAATTTATTTGTAACCTGAGTCAAGGTCTTAAGGCTAGTCAAATTTTTCTCTTCCCTTTTTTTGGCCTTTTCTTAGGTACCAAATAAATAATTATGTGAGAGCTCTCAAAACATTTTTTTTTTCTCAATTTAGAAGTTTTTCTAATTTAAAGGATCCGTCGTCTGGCCATTGACGAGTAGGATCTTCATTTGTATATTTATTCTAATAGTGACTCGAACTAATAAGCATTTTTAAGGAAAGACCCGGAGGTAACTTTTCACGCTTAGAATAAATCTATCATGGACGCAAGAGGCGTCCCTGGTGAGGGCGCAGATGATGTAGCCCCCATGATCCACAGAATTTATTCTCAAAGATATTCAGAAAAAGTAAAGACCTTCGTTGCACAGGCGGTAAGGATGGTGTAGTGAAAACGGTGTCTCCGGTCTCCCACAATAGTTTGGGACGCCTCCAGTCACAGACCCGCTAATCTGTGACACCGGGCAGGTGGTACTGAAATGAGATTTTTTCAGCACTAACAAGCAACGGTGGTTAAGACGACAAAAGCCCTTATGGACTGGGTCCTTTATGACAAACTCCCCTGAGAGCTTGGCACAGCCGGACAAAGAGACAGTTCAGAACCCCAGTCTACTCGACTGGCCACCAAGGGGCACCCCGGTAAGTGCACCTTCCGTATGGTGGAGACAAAGGAGAATATTCTCACTGGTCACAAAGCCAAGTTTTCTCAGGACACAGAACAAAACAGAAGGAAAAACCTCATCCGGTTTTGTTCTTACGTGCACAATGACAACTTTAGCCACGCCTTAGGTCTCTTGGAGTTAGAATAATACCTGGGGGGCAAGTGCCACGGGGTTGGGGACTGTGTGCTTTACAGAGTACCTCGTCATTGCACGGACATTTTCTTGCAGTTGGCAGGGAACCTGTGTCATCTACCCCGTTCCGTGACCAACTTATCGTGTCACAGGAGTCTCCTCAAAGTGGCGAGCGACCTAATGGCTCTTAACTGCTCGACCCGTGCCCAGAAAATCTGCGGCCTTTTTGGCTTCCAAGATGCCCTTGGCAATGGCCTTCACTTCATGTGCATATTAACCCACAGCAAAGTTTGTCTAAATAGACACCAGTCTGGTGAGACCCGCAAACTCACCAGTCTGTGGGGCCGGCCTGGACAGCAGGCTTATAGGGCCTACGCCTGCGTCCTACTCTATGGTATTTCCTTCTTATGACAAAAGACACAGACAAAAGAGAAAAACAGAGACTACCTCTGGGAGGAAAAGGGATCAAGATCAAAACCAAGAGTACTCTATCAAATTTACCAGAGTCACTAAAAGCACAAGAAACTAGTTTCCCAAATATTTTCTCCTGCCAATCTAAATTTAGAAAGAGAAAAAATTTCTCACCACTTCCTTCCACCGGACTCCACAGGTAGAGATTCCGGGAGGCTGACGTGGTAAGAAGTCTTACATTTTGCCGGCTTTCGTCAGGGGTTCACGTATTTCATCCGCTGCAGTAATCCAGGGAGAAGGCAGTTCTTCCACCCAGAGAACGCAACTTGCCAGCCAGTGTAGCCCCACCTTGGGCGCAAAAACTCCTATTTGATTTCTGATACTGGTGATTTGTGTTTCATTTCTTTTTTTTTTTCTTAATCAGTTTTGTTAGTGGTTTATTAACTTTATTAATATTTTTAAAAATAACTTTTAGCTTGATTTGTTTCTTTAGTATTTTTCTATTTCATTAATTCTTATCTTTATTATTGTTTCCATTCTGTACTTTTCCCAGTGTGATTCTCTTTTAATTCTTAAGACAGAAGCTGAGATTATGGATTTCCTGTCTTTCTTCCATATTCATACATTCATTTAAGGCTACACACCTTTGCCTTCTAAGCACAGATGTAGCTGGTATCTCTTGTCTTCTCTAGTGTATTTCTAAACTCTGTGCTGCAACCCATGTCTGTCCCATAGGATCTCCAGCCCATGAGCCTGCAACAATGCCAGCCTTCGTGTGTCTCCATCCCTCTACCTGAAGCTGATATCTTCTGTCCAGTGTCACCATCTCATATGATTGCAGCCCACGTCTGACCTTTTGTGTTGTCAAGGTTTTCTCTCCCCTCTGTCCATACCACCTCTCAAAAGTCTCCATTCCTTGTTCCTGTAGCCCATGTCAACTCATGTAAGTCTCCATTCCATCTCTCTAAAACCCATGTCAGACACCTAATTTCATTCTCTCACGTACTTGCAGCAGGTATCTTTCCTCGAGTGTCTCTATCTCCTGTGCCCACATTTGATACCAGACCTCACATGTCTCTCTCACTCCATGTGTCTGCATCCCTTTCCATCCCTGAGTGTGCCTGTCAGCTGTGCTCCAGCCCATGCCAGCTCGTGTTTGTCTACGTTCTCTATGCCTCCAGCCCATCTAGACAACCAGTGTTTTCATCTACTGTTCCTCTAGGCCTTGTCTGAACTCGTGTGTTTCCTTACCCTGTGCCTGTAGCCCAAGTGTTCCTCAAGTATCTTCACCCAGTGTCCCACACTTGGGTGTCATTCACCTGTTAAAGGATATCATGGTTCCTTCTAGGTTTTGATCATTGTGAATAAAGTTGCTTTTTAGATGTTCTTAGGGGTCTGTGTGTGGATGTATATTTTCACGGTAGTTGGAGAAATACACTGGTGCACAATTGGTGCATCATATAGTAACACTATACTTAGCTTCACAAGAATTAGCAAGATGTCTTCTTAAGAGGTTATACTATGTGTATTCCCATCAGCAATGAATGAGATTTCCTATTGTCCCACATCCTCACCAGTAATTGGTATTGTCAGTTTTTGGTTTTTAGCTATTCTACTAGAAGAGTAGAGTATCTCATTGGTGTTTTAATTTGCTTTTTCTTAATGCACAATGGATTTTATTTTCCAATAATTCCTTGTTGTTGAGCAATTTATATTTGCTTATTTCCCATGTGTATATATATATATATTTTTGGTAACTTGTCTATTCATATTTTGGTCTATTTATTTTAATTTGGGGAGTTTGTTTTCTTGTTGCTGCGTTTGAGTGGTTCTTTGAATAATTTGCATACAAGTCTTTCTGCAGATATGTGTTTTACAAATGTATTATATTAGTCAGGAGTTTGTATTTCCAATCTGTGAATGCTGTCTTTCCCAGATTGGAGAATGTAAATTTAACCAAGTACACATGATCATTTCTTTTCTTCACGGATTGTGCTTTTTGTGTTGTATATGAAAACAAATCATCAAACTACAAATCATGAAGATTTTCTCTTATTTCCCAGTATGATTTTTACAGTTTTGTATTTTATATTTTAGTTGATGTGTGATTTTGAGTACATTTATTTCTAAGGTGCAAAATTTGTGTCTTTGTTCATTTATTTCCATAGGGTCGTCCTTTTGTATCATCACCATGGTTGATGATGACTAGAGACTAAAAATCTATTATGTTTTATGTTGGAGTGCATTTATTGTCATGACCAAGATCAAGTTGTCTGTAATTGCAGAGGTCTATGTGTGGACTTTCCATGTTTTTTCATTTACCTCTGTGTCTATTCATTTTAAAATATCACGGTCTCTTGATTATTGTAGTATTGTAAAATATCACAGTTTCTTGACTTTGTAATTAATCTTGAAATTGAGAAGTATGAGTTCATCAATTAGTTCTTCATCAAGATTGTCTATCTGACAAAGAAAGTCTGTATGTCTGTGTTATATCCAATGTTGAAAACTAACAAGCTTAAATAAGCTTTTATTTACCAAATATTATTTCATATCATGTTAACTGGAAAAATATTTGGATTTAGAAATAACTTTTCTAAGCACTTACTTCAAGTTAATTGAATAGAGCTCTTAATTTTGACCATACCCTCCAAAGGTAAAATACCGTGCACATATAACATACATGTAGACAGACACATAAAAAGAAGACGCAGATGTTGGGGCTGACCCTGTGGCTTAGTGGGTAAGTGCGCAAGCTCCGCTACTGGCAGCCCGGGTTCATATCTCGGGCGGACACTGACGCACCGCTTCTCTGGACATGCTGAGGCCGCGTCCCACATACAGCAACTAGAAGCATGTGCAATTATGACATACAACTATCTACTGGGAGCTTTGGGGAAGAAAAAAAGGAGGAGGAATGGCAATAGATGTTAGCTCAGAGCTGGTCTTCCTCAGCAAAAAGAGGAGGATTAGCACAGATGTTAGCTCAGGGCTGATCTCCCTCACAAAAAAAAAAAAGAAAAAGAAAACCGGTACTCAACTCGGCCTGCCAGTGGCAGTTTGGTGAGAAACTGAAGAGCCAGATTGTATGTATAACTGAGCTCAAATGGTATTTGTCTTTCTCTGTCTCAGTAATTTCACTTAGCATAATGACCTCAAGGTCCATACATGACATTGCAAATGGCAAGATTTTTTCTTTCTTATTGCTGAATAATATTCCTTTGTAAATATGTACCACATTCTCTTTCCTTTGTTTTTGAGGAAGATCAGCCCTGTGCTAACATGTGCCAATCCTCCTCTTTTTGCTGAGGAAGACTGGCCCTGGGCTAACATCCGTGCCCATCTTCCTCCACTTTATATGGGACTCCATCACAACATGGCCTGACAAGTGGTGAGGCAGCGCGCTCCCAGGATCTGAACCCCAGGCTACCACAGCGGAACACATGCACTTAACCACTACGCCACCAGGCCGGCCCATACTACATTTTCTTTATCCACTCATCTATTGATGGACATTTAGGTTGTTTCCATATCTTAGCTATATAAATAATGCTGTAATAATCACAGGGGTGCATATATCTTTTCAAGTTAGTGTTTTCATTTTCTTCAGATAAATACACTGAAGTGTATCTATTTTTAATTTTTTCAGGAACCTCCACTGTCTTTTCCATAGTGGCTGCACCAATTTAAATTCCCATGAACAGCGCACAAGGGTTCCCTTTTCTTCACATCCTTGCCAACACTTAGTATCTCTTGTCTCTTTGATGATCACCATCCTTACACGTGTGAGATGATAGCTCTTTGTGGTCTTGATTTGCATTTCCCTGATGATTAGTGACATTGATCTCCTTCTCATGTGTGTGTTGGCCATTTGGATGTCTTCTTCGGACTAATGTCTACTTAGTCATTTGCCCATTTTTCGATTGGATTGCTTTTTTCTTATTGGGTTGTATGAGTTCTTTATAAATTTTCTTATGGGTTGTAAAAGTTTTTTATAAATTTTGGGTATTTAACCCTTTATCTGATATGTGGTTTGTAAAACTTTTCTCCCAGCCTTTTGATTTTGTTGGTTGTTTCTTTTGCTGGGCAGAAGCTTTTAAGTTTGATGTAGTCCCATTTGTTGATTTTTTCTTTTGTTGTTTGCGGTTTTGGTGGGATATCCACAAAATCATTCCCAAGACCAATGTCGAGGAGCCTCTTCCCTATGTTTTCTTCTAGAAGTTTTACAACTTCATGTCTGAGAATGCACAAAAGGCCGGGAGGAGCAATGTCCCTTTTTTTTGCAGCTGAACAGATTCAGTCTCTCATTTTTCTATCAAGCAGTTTTGTTCAGACCTTATTAACACAATTCTTTCCAATGTTAAGCCAAATTAAAAAGGTCAGCCCTCCCCATTCACTCCAAAAGTGCTCTCTTGGCTCCTCTGGTCTAGGAAATACCCCCTGGGTTTCTCTTTCCTAGGAATGCTCCCCTAGGTTCCTCTGACCTAGGGTATGTACCGGTACACCCTTAAGACACCTAGCCTTAAGACTTGAAAACAGCTCAAATAAACTCTGAACTGTTGACTTACAATAAGAAGGTCAGGGTTTCAGGAGAACTCACCAGGATCACCTGAAGAATGCAGTGATCTGGGGGGCACAATGGGCCCCTATTGGTACCCAATGCCAGTTCAGTGTAGATTCCAGGTGGTCTCTGGTGGGTTTCTCTGAAATCCTGCCATGACTACACCAACAAATGTCTACGTCAATAATCCATAATCAATCTATAAATCAAAATTGGAGTGAGTTTATTATGAGCCAACTTTTGAGGACTGTGCCCCTGGGCTTTCCTTCCCTAAGGAAGGAAGGGCACCAAAGAAGTGGGGTGTACAGAGCGGTTATATACCGTCAAAGAGCATGTATCACATAGGCTTGTTATGTCTCTTTTACTATAGCGACAAGATCACCCTGTCAGATTACCTGGCTAGGATAGCTATTGATGGACACAGCAGGGAGCAGGTCTGCTATCTCGATGAGCTTGGCTGGGTCAGGTCTGTTGTCTCGAACTGGGTGGTCACAGGATGACTGCAGCAACCAAATCCTAGCTTAGGGAGAAATGATCATCCTTAAGGTAATGTCAATGAGGGGGAAGTTGCATCCTTATCTTAAGGGCATTTACTCTTCTCTTTGGGACACGGGAAAGCAGATATGCAGGAGACAGGCCATTTTGGAAAAACAAACTCTGGCCAAATTAGTTTTACCCCAAATGGCTTCCTCATGTGTTCCAATATATCCTATTGCTTGCCATTTATTTATCAGTTCCTTAGTACTCATTGTGTGTCTGTTATGTATATAGAATATGTAATATCCTGGGGAAAATAGAGGTAATACCAATGGTCCCTGGAGGCAGGGAGCATATAACCCTACTTGAAAAATAACTACATTTCTGAAATGCTAAACAGAAATACACCAGAGAAAAAGACACATGCCTCGATGGTTGAGGAAATACCACAACAAAGTTATTAATTGAATGCAAAAGAGCGACAATCAGCACAAATGTCAAGCAAGCTCTGGAGACTCAAGTTTGCTCAACTAGCATCTCATAATAAAGCAAAGATTCAGCACTGGTTCTGGAGAGACCTTGATGTGGACATATGGTGATGACGTTGAATTCTTCTGAAAAGGATTTAAAAAATTTTTTTTTTTTTGTGAGGAAGATCAGCCCTGAGCTAATATCCATGCTAGTCCTCCTCTTTTTGCTGAGGAAGACCGGCTCTGAGCTAACATCTATTGCCAATCCTCCTCCCTTTTTTTCCCCAAAACCCCAATAGATAGTTGTATGTCATAGTTGCACATCCTTCTAGATGCTGTATGTGGGAGGCGGCCTCAGCATGGCGGGAGAAGAGGTGCGTCAGTGCCCGCCCGGGATCCGAACCCGGGCCGCCAGTAGTGGAGCGCGTGCACTTAATCGCTAAGCCACGGGGCCGGCCCTGAAGAGGATTTTTTAAACACAGGAAATAATGTGTGATTATTCTAACTAAACATAGATTTTTAAAATCTCAAAACAAGTGGTACTCCTGGTGGGTTATTTCTGAATAACAGCTGTCATTGTCTTAGCTCTTTCCGCATAGTAGTTTCTCCTGCGTCACACCTGCCCTATGAACAGGGCCAAGGCGGGTATCATTCCTGATTTCCTGGTGAGAACACTGAGGACTTGTAAAGTTAGGACATCTGTCTGGGCCCCAGTATTGATGATATCCTAGGATTTTTGTCTACTCCCTATTTTTATTTATCTTCTGTAATTGCCACTAGGTTTCGATATAACTGATAACTTGTTACTTTGGCATTTCAAATGAAACCCACAAAGTTTGTCGGTGTCTTTTGGTACCTTTAAAGCAAATGAGGAAAATGATATTACCAGCTACAGCTGCTGCTCATATTGACCATTTCAATTATTTTTCTACCTGACAAGCGTGTTCATTCAATAGACATTAAGTGGCTGTTATGCAGTCATCATGATATTGTTAAGAGTGGGTGGATTGACAGGGCAAGTGTGCACACTTCTTGTGCTGAAATGCATTTGAGGGAAAATGAAATACACTCAGGAAAGTGTTAAGCCGCCACCCTTCCAGACAGCACAACATTATTGTCAAAACGAGGGGTGCAGGTGTGCCGTGTCTGTGTGCTGATTCCGGAGTGGTCCACGTGAGCTGGGGCTTCAACTTGACTTTAGTGATTGATGAGACTCTGTGAGGGGAGGACCAGGGAGGGCCTTCTAGTGGAGTGGAGCTTGACTCAGGAAACAGGGAGAGACGAATTTGGGGGGTGGACGAGAGGCATATAGAAAAATTTAAGTGATAGTCTGGTTGAAGAGATGACATGTGTAGACACTAAAAAGCCATGAAAGATAATGTGTTTTCCTTATTTTCTGCTACTGGATCCATGAGGTGAAGGAGAGGTTTTGAGATTACATCACAGCACTGCAATATGTGAGAGTCCTGGGGTGTGTCTGAAAGCCTGGAGGACCAACTGAACTTTCCATATATATATATAGTTTATATGGGGTTGTATAGAGTGCTTATAGCATACATTGCATTGGGGTGAACATGGAATCCTAAGTGAAACCATTTATCCCTTTGGCTGTTGGTGTTGCCTGTTTTATATGGAGCCAGTGAAGTCCAAGACTGAGTGGCATTGTGTTAGGATGATGAAGCGGTCTAGGCAAGAGTCCCTTCATCGGGGGATGTGCAGCTCGCTACCTGGATAGATGCCCGGCTACACCTTCCACGAAAGTTTCACATGATACAGATGTGAAGGAGGCAGGATCCTGTGCCTAAAGGCTGGCAACAGGCAAGGAGACATTTTCCTAAACCAGCAGCTGGTGCAGCACTGTCAGGACATCACCCCTGACATCCTTTCTTGCTCGACTCTTACCTTCTTCCTCTAAGTATGAGGATATTCTCTGATGTTTCGGCCAGTCCACATATATGGAATCCCTGCAGTTTCACCAATGAGAGCTCCTTTCTAAATTCATGCTAATTAAACGAACCACTCATTTCACCAATGAAAAGCTATTTCTGATATTCAGTAAGCTAAGTAGCAAAGCCTGTGGTGCTTATCAAGATATGACTAGCTTAAAGAGACGTGAATAGTTGAAACGCACAGCCAGGTCTGAAATGTGACACTTTCTGATACAAGACTAGCTGACTCCTGGAAACTGAATTCTCTATTATGGTCAATGACTCCCCCTGAAGGTAAAGCTTGAACTAACTGATCTATGCATTGTATATTACCGTCAATGTTGAAGAATATTTTATGAATTTTTTAATTTGTTAAAAAAATTTCAGAAAGAGCATCTCCTGTCCATCAGTTAATTCAGTTTACTTTACAGTCTCAACATGGTGACTACAGTATGTTTTTTGTTTTTAATTTGCTCTTTACCTCTGCCGCACAGTTATTCTCTTCGCTTTGCTTTATAATCAACAAAGGTTTAGGGAAATATACATATAAGTAAGTAAAATATCATGAGGAGAACCCAGGACATGCATATATTGAACACACACATCCTAAACATGTTGTTGTTCTGAAATCCTAATGAGTAGTTTTGCAAGGTGTTTATAGGCCTCAAAGTGGCCTCCCTTGTGAGATTTCCACTTTACTTCCTGGTGCCAGGTGTAGTTATGAGCCTTCTCATTCTGTCCACATTCTATTTGTCTGTAGCTGGGAAAAGTATTCTTTGCCATCAGATCCCTGTCTAATTCTTTTATTCTTGTCTGGTTTATTTACTTTTTCACTCTATTTCTCCCAAATAGTTCCCAACTTGGACCCAAGATAAGTCAGTTTCCTGGACCTTTTGTTGTTGAAGGCAGGGAAGCTATTATCATCCTGTGGTGCCTAGTATAGGCTGTCCTTTGACTTTGCCACACGTATTCAAACAGATGTTAAAAGTACAGCATATTCGAACGTATTAAAGATGCTAAAAAGTTGCTTAAATGATGCTTAAATTTCAGAGATTTCTCTGATTGAGTGTCTGGATTTTCTGATCTTATAATCTCTGCCCATATGCCATCTCTACCTCTAAAGAAAGAGACTTATCTTCTCAAAGAAACAGCTCTTAGTTTCATTGAACATTTCTATTCTTTTTCTAGCCTCTCTTTCATCTATTTCTGCTCTGATTTTTGTTATTTCTGTCCTTCTACTGACTTTAGGCTTTGTTTATTCTTCTTTTTCTAGTTCTTTTAGGTACCGTGTTAGATTGTTTATTTGGGATTTTTCTCGTTCCTTGACGTAGGCTTCTATTGCTATAAATTTCACTCTTAGTACTATTTTTGCTGCATCTCATAGGTTTTCATATGTTGTTTTTTATTTTCATTTTTCTCTAGTAATATTTTGTTTTCTCCTTTGCTTTATTCATTGATCCAATAGTTGTTCAGTAGCATGTTGTTTAGTGCCCAAATATTTGTGACTTTTCCAACCGTTTCTTGTAGTTGATTTCTAGTTTCACACAATTGTTGTCAGAAAAATGCGTGATATGATTTCAGTCTTCTTAGAATTATTGAGTCTTGCTTTGTTTCCCAACATATGTCTATCTTTGAGAATGTTCCATGTGAACTTGAGAAGAATGTGTATTCTGCTGTTTTGGGATGAAATGTTCTCTATATATCTATTAAGACCATCTTGTCTGATGTTTCATTTAACGCCACTGTTTCCTTGTTGGCTTTCTGTCTGGATGATCAATCCATTGATGTGGGTGGGGTGTTGAAATCCCCTAAAATTATTGCGTTGCTGTCAATTTCTTCCTTTAAGTCTGTTAATAGTTGCTTTATATAGTTTGTTGCTCCTGTGTTAGGTGCATGTATATTAATGTGTTATGTCTTCTTGGTGGAATGTCCCTTTTATCTTTATATAATGTCTGTCTTTGTATCTTGTCCGGCAAGGGAAACAAAAGAAAAAATAAGCAAGTAGGACTACATCAGACTAGAAAGTTTCTGCACAGCAAAGGAAACTGTCAACAAAATGAAAAGACAACCTACCAACTGGGAGAAAATATTTGCAAATCATATGTCTGACAAGGGGCTAATTTCCAAAATATATAAAGAACTCATACAACTCCACAACAAAAAAATGAACGACCTGATCAAAACATGGGCAGAGGATATGAAAAGACATTTTTCCAAAGAAGTTATACAGAGGGCCAACAGGCACATGAAAGATGTTTAACATCACTAATTATTAAGTAAATGCAAATCAAAACTATAATGAGATATCACCTCACACCCATCAGAATGGCTATTATTAAAAAGGCAAGAAATAATAAGTGTTGGAGAGGATGTGGAGAAAAGGAAACCCTCATACGTTGCTGGTGGGAATGCAAACTGGTGCAGCCACTAGGGGAAAATGATGGAGATTTCTCAAAAAATTAAAAATAAAAATAACATAAGATCCAGCTATTCTACCTCTGCATATTTATCCAAAGAATATGAAGTCAGTAATTCAAAAAAATGTATGCACCCCTATGTTCTTCACAGCATTATTCACAATAGCCAACACTGAGTAGCAACTCAAGTACTTATCAATGGATGAAAGAATAAAGATGTGATATATATACATATATAACATGAAATACTACTCAGCCATAAAGAAGACAACCTCATGCCATTTGTGACAGTATGGATGGACATTGACGGTATTATACTAAGCGAAACAAGTCAGATAGAGAAAGAAAAATACTGATTGATTTCACTCATATGTGGAAAATAAACAAACACATAGATAGGGAGTACAGGTTGTGGTTACCATAGGGAAAGAGAGAAAAGTGTAAAGGGGCACATATGTATGGTGATAGATGAAAACAAGACTATTGGTGGTGAACATGATCCAGTCTATACAGAACTGAAATATAGTAATGTAGACCTGAAATTTACAGTTATAAGCTATATGACCTCAATAAAATTAAAAAGAAATTTATTTTTAAATGTAGCAAGACCCACTTTACATCTGGGCTGCAGGCAGCCCACACACTCACTGAATTACACAGAGGGGCAGTTTCCCAGGTGAGTCCTGTCTGTTTTGCCACCATCGGAACCTCCTGATGAACAACACAGGCCCAAGGATGTTGAGGCATGTGGGACCCCTGGACCAGGGAATGGTCTGAGAGTGTGTGACACAAAGTATCTGTGAAGTGCATACTGGGTAGTGAGTTTGTGCTTCTCTTCAAGGTATGCCTTTGATCATAATCTGCAGATAACTCAAGGAAAATCACTGGTAGGCTTGTTAAATGGAAAATTCTCATGTCCCAACTTCAAACTTGCTGAGTTAGAATTCCAGGGAAGGGGACACTGGACTTGTCCAGTTATTACCGTGTAGACTGAAATCTAAGACTCACTGCTGCTGGCGTCCAGGTGTAGCCACTGCCCGAGGTCAAAGCTCCACATCTTGTGAGGCCTGAGACAGCTCCCAGGGAAGATTTCTGTCTGTTGTCTGCAGAGGGGCGGCCAACTTACCTCTTCCCGCTGACTCGCTTCCCTAACTGGCTTCCTTGTGCCTTTCTTAATCCTTTTCTTTACCTTCAGAGATAACTGGGAGAGGCAAGATAGAGATACAAATTTTACTAAATCTAACTTTTTAGTAATCTTTAAAAAATTGTACAGCGTTCAGATGTAATATTTAATTTTCTTTGTGGTTGTTTTTTGTCATTGTGCCTTTCGTTGTTTTAAAGTATTTTGTGTTATTGGCTGGGAAGATAGCATGAGATTAACATCAGCTTTATATGGAGCTGTAAACCAGGAAAACACTTCATATTTGTCACACGGAATTAAGAATCACATTTGTGTAATGATGTATAAAGGAATTTGGTTGTTTCATTATTTGTTTTTTCTTCTTTTTGGCATAATAAAGTCCCAGTTTCTTCTTGGTGGACTGAGCAGGACTATTGATGTCTGATCTATAAGTGAAAAGTTAATAGAAGGGTATTGTTACTATTCAGAAATCTCTCCCTCACCGACTTTTCCTAAATGGTAGCATGGATGTTAGAGTTAAGAATTTTGATTTTTCCCCCATTAGATTATAGAGAGAAAGATAGTCATCAGAAACTTAACTTGGAGTTTTAGTCAAAGAGCATCACAGAAGAACACTGATCTTGGGCTCGGCCATTTAGCAGCTTTGTAACCTGGCTGAGTTTTCCAGCCACTGTACCCGGTCTCTTCATCTGTAAAATGGTGAGAAGAACAACATCTACTACATCAGAATATTTTGAGGGATATAGGAGTTCATGTATGTTCAAGCACAGAATTAACATTCAGATTGCAGTGCCTGGTTCAGTAGAAGTGTTTGCTGCTGTTATTATAATTATCATTATTTCATCTCCTTATCTTCCTCATGAGTTCCCTGTAAAACCAATAATGATCCACAGTGTCAACAGTTTTATTCTAGGTCCCTGCTTAAAGGCCTGCAAAGGGAGCCTCGTGCTTATAACCTCCTGTTTTATCCCAGTCTCTGGAGGGATGAATTTACCTCTTTCTTCTTTGCACTAGGCACTGAATGGGGGCCCACACCCAACCCTGCATGTCCTCCTTTTAGTATCCGATGTTTTTGAAACACTGCTTAGTGTTTACTTGGTGGACTATACTCCCTGACATGAGCAACTCATGGGAGATAAGATGTAGGAAACATTGTTCTATGTAGGTCTCTGAGTTTATCATAACGCAGAGTACAGTTGATCAAGGGCCAAGGTAGAGTTCCTTAATGCAAAGATCTTCAGAGATGAGGGTGTTCTAATGTGACATCACCTGAAAATAAAGGAAGAACATAAAAGCATATGTAGTTTTACAAGGAAAAGCACACAACTAAAAGAATTGATCCCATTAAATACACTATTCTATTTGTTTATGCATCAAATTACTGATAGGAAATAGCCACGTGTAGAGATAGTAGAATTGATCGATTTCATAGAGAATTTTTTTTAACAGTTGTTCATATCTTGTGTTTTACATCATCGATTAGGGTAATATTTTCATCTTTTCCTGTCCTAGTGTCTTTATCTTTCTCAATTTTTCCAAGAGATATATTTATATTATCCTCTAAAATTCTAGGGCAATTTAAAAAAAGTTATGAAACATTTTAAGTTGTTGATATTGTATTTTGGAGGAGCACTAGATTGCAAGTGAATTAGTGATAATTAGAATTTTAGTTTGGTGAAAGATGGTAGTTGGAATTGATACCAGGATGGTTGTAACCCAGTTTTTTCTTCATTTTTTGATGTAGTTTTCAAAATGATAAAGCAAGTAATTTTTAATATAATAACTTGTCTCATTTTAAAATATGTGTTCTTGGAGAGGGTGATGGAGGTAGGTAGAAAATAGTTTAATGTAGTGACTTGTTTTTCTCCAGTTGATCTGTTATAAACCCAACAGCCATATAGCATCCTTTTGTCCAAATGACCTGATGGCACTTTCTTGACTTTTCTTACTGTGACTCTAGCAATCTGAGGTCACACTGTCTTCTCCCTCCTAGTCATGTTTTCAGTAGTAAGAGTGACATTGTCAATAATATAGTGACAACTTTGCACACAGTCTACTATTTACTAAAATATATATATCAATTGCAAACTTTGATAACATAATTGTTAAGTTTGAACTATTTGCAGTGCACTTAACAACTGATTGCTACACATTATTGTGTAGTGACATCGTGGTTAAAATCATTATTTGCAACATGTGACCACTTTCAATTTTATTTTTCTTTTTGAAGAAGAAAGGCTTGCATTTCCATCTTAGAAAATTGAGAACTGGTTTTTTGCCTTTATTTTTTTGTCTTCAGCTCTTCTTCCTACTGGTTACTAATTCACATGTCCAGTTACTTCAGATTCATGGTGCTACCTCCTCTGCCTTTTTCATGGCTCTCACATTAATTTTTCCATAATCCCTTCTGTGAAGGATGTTTCTCTCCACGCTCATCTAGCGAGGAAGAAACCGACCCTCCTTTATGTGAACTTGGAGACAGAGGCCAAGGTGAAGCCTTGGTGCCCCTCCCCACCAGTGAATTGCAGAAGGGCTGCAGATTCCCGTGAATCTTTTGCTCCCCTACTGGCTCCCTACATAGTTGGCATTGTCTCCAGGGAGGAGCCCAGCTTGGTACAATCAAATTTTTGAAGTCTATAGAAGCCTGCTGAAAGATAAGACTGGCTAGAAAGGACATCTGCAAGCAGTGTGCTCCAAAAGTTGGTGGCAGAAACATTAAGAAGAAGAAAACCTTTCCGTTTATCTTGTTTTCTCTTTATCTTCTCTCCCTTCCTTTTCCTTTACCTAGATGTTACAAAACCTGTCCACCCCTCATGGTGGTTGTTTTTTTCCTCAAAGCCCCAGTACATTGTTATATATCTTAGTTGTATGTCAACCCATGGTGGCTCTTTCCCTGGCGTCCCATGGCATTTTATTCATATCTCTTTCATTCAAATTATTTCTGTAGTGTAATTTATCTGTTTATACATATCTGTCTTACTTGCAGACTGCCAACATTTCAAGACCTTTGGGCACATAGTATATACTTAAGTATTTGAGTAAATAAATGAAGCTCTTTTTTTGAATAAGATCTAAATAAATAAAATACCTACACAGCACATGAATGCAAGCATTTGAGAGAGAGTTTTGTGGCTGCTAAAGCAGACTGTGGATCAGTTTAGGGACTCAGTGCCCAAGTTACTCAATAGATTTAGATAAAATGAAAGAGATAATTAACTTTAGTTTTAAAATTCATGGACAACAGGAGCAGGATATCTAGGTGTGAATCAGGACTTGATAATTCTTGTTGCATCTTTGGAAAATTCAGTCCTTTATGTTTCTATGAAAATGTCACTGGCCAAGAGAATGAACAGAGGACTGGCTTTTAGAAAGGCAATTTGGTCACAGGAAGTCCTGGAGGAAAATATATGGAAGGAGAGTTGGTAGAAACATGGCAGAAACATTTTGTGTATAAACCCTAAAAATTGGGTTTACATGCTGTCTGAAAGTACTGTAACCCAACTTTTCTCCAATATAGATTTGAGCAGCTTTTAAATATCTAGGTATACAAAAAGTTTACAAAGGAAAATAGATCAAACTGAAAGGCGTTTAGGATGGAACAATGAAATGAAGCTGAAGTAAACCAGAGCACTGAAAGGTGTTTCGGAAGGACCTGCAGTTTTCTTTCTTTTTTTATCCTTCTTTTTATTTATTTTTTCCCCCAACACCCCAGTAGATAATTGTATGTCATAGATGCACATCCTTCTAGTTGCTGTACATGGGACGTGACCCCAGCATGGCCGGAGAAGCGGTGCATCGGTGCGCGCCCGGGATCCGAACCCGGGCCGCAAGTAGCAGAGCGCATGCACTTAACCACAAAGCCACGGGGCCGGCTCAGAAGAACCTGCAGTTTTTAAAGGTAATCGGAAATGTATCCCTCAGGTTTAAAGTAGAAAGGGTAATGGGAACAATTCTCTATCACCTCATGTCCATGAGATTAAAAGCAACAGTCTCTCAGAGAAGCAAAACTTTTCTGGTCTCTAATGTCCCAAAAAGTGTTTTGAATGGTGCCTAATGAAAGAGATTCTGTGTGACATAATGCAAATGCGGTATCATCAACTCATTTCCAAGTTTAGTTCAAACATTTTAGGACACGTTCAATTGAGGTAATGCACACATTCTATAAGGGGCCAAGGAAGAGGCCGACAGCATTCTCTCTCAGCTTTTCACTTGACCAAGTGAGAAAATGTTCTTGAACAGATTGACCACGTCTCCTCAAGGCAATGCTCCATTTTCAATTTTTCTTTTTGTAAACTCAGCCTGCGTTTCCCATTACATATACAAGATAAAGCCTGTTTGTAGACATCCTTCGTTGGCAATGAGGAGCAGATCCATACTATTAAGTAATCAAATAAGCAGAACATCTGGTTGGCCCTTTTTAGGAAAATGACAGATTTAAGCCCACCTTCATTGGTGGAAGGACATGGTATACCAGAATTAAAATATCTACCATTTATTATGCAGCTAATCATAAGTCATGCTATTTAAATGAAACTGAATGAATTCTTCTTCTATTAAGTTGACCAGATTTTAGTCAAACTGATGTGTAATTTTATATAGGTGCATTTTTACTTAAAATGTAAAACTCTTTAGAGAGCTCTTTATTCAGTTTTAGAGGCATATTTTGTATATTTTGGTGATTTTATTTATTTTCCTTCATAGCAGAGAGGCACATCCTACTCTTTTTCTTGCTGCCCTCTCTCTCCAAGATAAAACTCATCCAAGTTTATTTTGCTTTATAAGGCATAGGCTTACATTGTGATGATAAAGAGATCATTTCTGAAACATATTTTGAACTGTAGGGAGCCCAGAATTTTAGATTATGCACAGAATTTTGTGAGGTAACTTCAAAAATGATGGAACATTTAAAGTTTTGCCAAGAAAGTTTTTTCCTACTTTTCTTCACAGTAATTAAAAAAAAAAAAGTTTAGTTTCTTAATTCTTCAGATGGGTGAGTGTAGGAGTTGGCAGGATTATATGTACCCTTGAGAGATCTCTCTCTGAGTTACTCTTTCAAAACAACCATCCTGGGCAGGCCCCATGGCTTAGCGGTTAGGTGATCGCACTCCACTGTTAGTGGCCCTGGTTCGGATCCCGGGCGCGAACCGACGGACTGGCTTCTCCGGCCATGCTGAGGCCGCATCCTACATACAGCAACTAGAAGGATGTTCAGCTATGGCATACAACTATCTACTGGACCTTTGGGGAAAACAAATAAATAAATAAAATTTAAAAAAGTAATTAAAAAAAACACCATCCTACTTCATGAATATTTAATGGGGACTCTGTTAGTCCCAAAGCTGCTGAGAGAAGCAGTTCCCAAAGCTCCAGCAGGTCCTGGGAGAGGACAGTGATGGTAATCAGTGTCATCAGAGTTTGGATGAGCAGTAGTCATTCTCTGGATGTTAGAACTGAGTGGAGTTTTCAAGCGCAGCCCAGTGACTCTAGACCTGAGCCCTGCTCAGAAGCCAGTTGACTTGTCATTCGCTCTGAGCATGGTGTCTTCCCTCTGCTCGTGCCCCTTTTTGTCATTTCTCATGCTTCTCCTGCCTCTTTCTCTTTCCTACACCTACTTTCTTCTTTTTCTCTCTTTCTTACTTTTACTCTATTATATTCCTTCTCCTTAGCATTTTTTTCTTCCTTTCTTATTGTTCTCATTCCTTTTCTTTTTATTTTGTAGTACAGTTACTCTGTACATCACTTTCATCTTAAAATCTTGACCCTCTACAATTCTTATACTTCAGTTAGCTATTTTGAAGAGAGTATTTTGATAAATTTCTCTTAGATGTTATAGCATGCTGATTCAAGGAGATAAAAACTATCATGAAAGGGATGGAGATGGAGAATGAATTCAGTTCAGGTAGCCATGGAATTAGACAGAGGGAAACTGAGAGCTTAGGTGTGGGTGTTCAAAATATTTCCTGATACATCTTTGTAGTTCATTGTTGTGGTAAACTGCACAGAGTCTTATTTACTGTTGGAGCCCAGAAGTTTGCTCCTCTGATCAGGTCAGCAGGTCTCGGCCTATAGAAAAGAATCTAGGAAACACTGCATGCATTTCTAATGTGAAGAACTGTTAGTGTTCTTCCAGGAGACACCTTGGGCTCTTCCCTGCACTATCTGAATAGAAAAAGAGGAAGAGATGCTTTTCTCCATCTGCACAAAACCAGGACTTTATCTTGAGTTTGAGAGAGTTTGCATGTGACTGAAAACAAAAGTTTTCCCAAGTTTGGATTTGTTTTAATAGGATCTATTGGCTAGCTTTGATGTCTTTATTCAAAATTGGCTACCTCTAGTGCTAAGTTCAGAGTGGAGATTTGTCAGTATAAGAGAGAAGAATCCCTTTTGAATTAACTCAGTGAAATATAGTATTTGGGAAAAAGGTTATATTTGAAGGCCACTTGTTAATATTCTGTCGCCACAGTGACATCTGTTGGTAAGTGACCACTTCATGCTATTCTCGATGATTTCTGTTTGAAAGACACACCCTGAGCTTGATAAATAAATGGCAAACAATAGGATATATTGGAGCATATGAGGAAGTCATTTGGGGTAAATCTAATTCGGACTGAGTTTGTTTTTCCAAAAGGGCCTGTCGCCTGCATTGTGTATCTGCTTTGCCGTGTCTCAAAGAGAAGAGTAAATGCCCTTAACATAAGGATGCAACTTCCCCCTCGTTGACATTGCCTTAAGGATAAGCATTTCTCCCTAGGCTTGGATTTTACTGCTGGACTCATCCTGTGACCACCCAGCTCCAGACAACAGACCTGACACCAGCCATGCCCAATGAGATGACAGACCTGCTCCACGCTGTTTCCATCTATAGCTATTCTGGCAGGGCAACCTAGCAGGGCGATCTTGTGGCTATTGTAAAAGGGACATTACAATCCTATGTGATACTTGCTCTTTGACGGTATATAACCGCTCTGTACACCCCACTCCTTCGGTGCCCTTCCTTCCTTATGAAAGGAAGGCCCAGGGCCATGGTCCTCAAAAGTTAGCTCATAATAAATTCACCCCAATTTTGATTTATACATTGGTTATGGATTATTTATGTAGACATTTGTTGGTGTAGTCGTGGCAAGATTTCAGAGAAACCCACCA
This sequence comes from Diceros bicornis minor, assembly GCF_020826845.1. Taxonomy (NCBI): domain Eukaryota; kingdom Metazoa; phylum Chordata; class Mammalia; order Perissodactyla; family Rhinocerotidae; genus Diceros; species Diceros bicornis. The sequence goes on along the minus strand of NW_026691112.1, from coordinate 180,719 downwards.
GAGACCACCTGGAATCTACACTGAACTGGCATTTGGTACCAATAGGAGCCCATTGTGCTCCCCAGATCACTGCATTCTTCAGGTGACACGAGTGAGTTCTCCTGAAACCTGGACCTTTTTATTTTAAGTCGACGGTCCAGAGTTTATTTGAGCTGTTTTCAAGGCTTAAGGCCAGGTGTCTTAAGGGGGTACTGATACATTCCCCAGGTCAGAGGAACCTAGGGAGGAATTCCTAGGAAAGAGAAACGTGGAGAGAATTTCCTAGACCAGAGGAGCCTAGGGGGAAATTTTGGAGTGAATGGAGCAGGGTGACTTTTTAATATGGCTTAAAATTGGGAAAAATTATGTTTATAAAGTATTAAAAAAACTGCTTGATAGAGAAATGAGAGACTGAATCTGTTCAGCTCCAAAGAAAAGGGACATTGCTCCTCCCGACCTTTCGGGAATTCTCAAGCAACTGAGAATCTCATCGGGGGTGTCAGAGGGGAACCCCACGACTTGTAACCCTCCTTCCTATAGCGAGCTCCACTATCATTCATGTTAATTTATCACAGGTTAGTCCGGGAACGTGCACGGGGGGGCTAGTCACCCGCACTCCAAACCCCCACGGCAGTACCTAGACTGAGAGCGGGAGAAACCAAGGCATGTAAGAGAGTGATTACGACCTTTCTTTAGGGAGTAACACTCACAAGCAGCACACTCCTGACCCACTACACAGTCCCTAGAAATTGTTCAGACTTTGTAGCAAAATAAAAGAAAAGGAAAGTGGGAAATTGAGTTTGCTTGATCATTCCCGGCTGGGCTGCCTGGCCTCTGAACCCAGGAGACTTGCGCAAGTGCTAAGACAGCAGGGGGCCTAAGACTGAAAGAAAAAAGAAATTGGAAGGAAGCTTTCTGCAGATGGAAACTGCTAAATTTTCTAAAACAGCGGCTGTAAAATCTTTGTTGCATCTGTCTGTTCTTTATGTGTCTGTCTCTACATGTATGTTATATGTGCGCGGTATTTTACCTCCAGAGGTTATGGTTAAAATCAAGAGGTTTATTCAATTAACTTGAAATAAGCACTCACAAAAGTTAGTTCTAAATCCAAATGTTTTTCCAGTTAACGTGATATGAAATAATCTTTGGTAAATAAAAGCTTATTTAAGCTTGTTAGTTTTCAGCATTGGATATAATGCAGATATGCAGCTTTTATTCGTCAAATAAACTGATGTTATTTCTACTACAAAACTGGTCTCAAAAAAAATAAATGATGGCTAATATTATTTAATGTCTCATAAAGTCTTGTAGGCAATCTAAATAATTATTGAGGGGCCGGCCCCATGGCTTGGTGGTTAAGTGCACGAGCTCCGCTGCTGGTGGTCCAGGTTCAGATCCAGGGCGCGCACCGAGGCACCACTTCTCCGGCCATCCTGAGGCCGAGTCCCACATATAGCAACTAGAAGGGTGTGCAGCTATGACATACAACTATCTACTGGGGCTTTGGGGGCAAAAAATAAATAAATAAAATCTTTAAAACATAATAAATAAATAATTATTGAGAACAGGTAAATAAATAGGTGAGTATTAAGTGAACTTTAAACAATAATCGTATGTTATAATGTATATAGCTTCTAAACTCTTTTTGGTAACTTAAAAATTTAGGATTTTGCTAAATTTTATGATAAAAATTCATTGAGTATCTAGATCATTTCCAAATAAGATAAGATATTAGACATTGCTAAATATAGGTTTATCTACTTTTGGCTTATTACAGAAAAACTACAAGGTGTTTTGGGTCTATTGGTAAACATGTCTTGTGTTTTATTTAAAAGATTGTACTATAAAGTAACATGTTTCCAAAAATTATAAAAAGTGTCCATATAAATTTGTCAAGCCATGAAATGCTAATGTAAAAGAAATTTTATAATTGCTTACTTAGTTTTTTACTTAAAAATTAAGGTTTCTAAGGGTTAAAAATTTCTAATATGTGATTAAGCTACTAAAAACTTAAGAAAAATATGTTTGTATTCAAGGAGAGTAAGATGTGTGTTTTCATTAAGAAGATATAAAAAATGGAAATATTTTTGTTTGGGTAGGAAAGATAAATTTGCCCTGAAAAGTACTAGAAGGAAAAAAAAGGAGCACATGGCACAAATTCTGAATGTAAACAAAAAGTTATAGAAGGTTTGTGGAAGAGAAACCCTGAGGAGTTTTATACATGGTTGAGTTGGCTAAGATTAAACTAAATCCAACTAAGTAAATGATTTTTAATATCAAAAGTAAGCTAGTACAAAATTCAAATTTGGTCTTCTTCCTTTTAAAAGGATAATTTTATTCTACTCTTTTTTTTTCCCCAAAGCCCCAGTAGATAGTTGTACATCATAGTTGCACATCCTTCTAGTTGCTGTATGTGGGAAGTGGCATCAGCATGGCCAGAGAAGCAGTGTGGTGCGTCGGTGCACACCTGGGATCGGAACCCAGGGCCACCAGCAGCAGAAGACACGCGTCCAACCGCTAAGCCACGGGGCCGGCCCTATTCTACTCTTAATCTTCTCTTGATAGAGGTTATTACGTAAAAAGATTTTTCTTTACATTTGAGTTAAGTTTATCTAAAGAACAGAGATCTGTTTTGTTAAGGTAATTTCCTATGTTCAAAAGACTGAGGTTTCTCTATTAAGCTTTTTTTGACTGTTTAAATGTTGTTTGTTAATTAAGCATGGTTTCACTGCGACAAGATCAGGAACTCCTTGATCTTGTCTGACCAAGTGTTTAAAACCTCTCTGTATTTTGGACAATCTCCCCAAAATTATATCCTAAATAAAGTCTTTCTTATAACTTTTTTGTTTGAGAATTTTCAAAGATCCCTGGCAATTCTCAAGTAAATTTGATCTCTTCCTATAAAGAGGGAGATACTAAACTAATTAGGCTTGTTAAGTATGCTAAATTGCATGGGAAGCATTATCAAGTAAATGATAAAACTTCTTAGGTTACAATGTGTAGGTAAATATTACCCACTATTTTAACCCTGCTATCTTGCTTCCAACATTACAAGAGGAAGGACCGCAACTGCATTCTATTTAATTTGGTTTACAGGTGGGTCTTACTTAAATGATAAGCAAGATATTACCAAGCTGGCTATGCTGTCCAGCCTCGAGAATCCCTGTGTGGGGGAAGAAGGAGAATCCTCCTCTGCCCTTTCCCTTAAGGTTTTTATGGCTGGCCAAATAATTAACAAGACAGGTTAGCAAGAGAAAATAATACCAAGTATAATAACATGTATACATGGGAGAAACCAGGGACGCTGCATTTCTCAACACAATAGCAGAAATTCTCATCTTAAATACCGTCTTTACGTAAAGACAGAGGAGGATGTTGGGGGTGGGGGGTGTCAGTACGGGAGATCACCACTAAAGCACTGTAAACAAGAGTAAGGCTATTATGCAGATTTAAGGCCTCACCTTCCACATTGATAAGTTTCTAGAAATGAGGTCATCCCCCCTCTTCCCAATACAGAGAAAGAGATACCTTTACAAATGGAGATTTCCCTTATAAATATAAATGTTTGTCTGATAACTCCTCACAGGGCCATCCAGAGAATGTGGTCAGAGAGACAGAACTTCTGATAAGATGGGCTTGTTGGTGCCTTTCTTATTGTAACATCTATTTTACATTATATTACAGCCATCAGATAGAAGATCTGTTGCAGGAAGGAGTTACTATGTCAAATTCTTTAGGCAGTTAGTGGGGGAGGTCAAATGTCCATCAGAGAAAACAATCGAGGTAAAGAGATGTATTTCAAGGTGGCCAAATCCTGATCTCGCACACCTGCTAATTCCTATAACTCTGCTAACCCAATAAAAGACTTCTTTCCACAGGCTTGAAAGAAATCGCCAGGGAAGAAGAGAAACAGATATAGCAGTCAAAAGAGGGAATTTTTATCACCCCCTCACAGATGTGGCTTGCACCCAGTAAAAAAACCCATAGTACTGTGGGGAGACAGGGAAAATCCCCCTCTGCCCTTTCCCTTAAGGTTCTTATGGCTGGCCAAATAATTAACAAGACAGGTTAGCAGGAGAAAATAATACCAAGTTTAATAACATGTATACATGGGAGAAACTCAGAAATGAGCAACTTGTCCCTCTGTCTAAGCTGCTTGCTTAAGTATTGTAGCTAAAGGTGAGGAAGGTGTTGGAGGTGGGTAGTAGTCTGGGACTTCAGAAGGCAAGAAGACAATTCTTTTCAAGGTCATCTATAGATAATGTGGTCAGGGAGAGATAGAGATTTTTGATAAAAGGGCTTGGTGCTCCTCCCATTGGAAGATCTATTTTACATTATCATTACAGCCATCTTGATAGAAGATCTGTTCCTGGAAGGAGCCACCATGTCAAATTCTTTAGGCAATTAGTGGGGGAGGTCAAATGTCCCTCAGAGAAAACAATCAAGGTAAAGAGATGTATTTCAGGGTGGCCAAATCTTGATCTCCCACAGTCCCACCTTTGAAACTAAAATTTTCACAGTCCTTTTGAAACTTAATGAAGTTTCATAGTCCAGAAGCTGAATTAGTAGATTGTTTCATCTCACTGAACATATTTCTTAGTCTTGATAATAGATCAGTTCAATTAAGTTCATTTTAGAAGGTGATGATGCAGGTGGGCTCTCAAGGTTACACCTATATTGTGGAAGCAAACAATCAAGTATTTAATAGAAGCATTTCTATGTAAACAAAAGAAAAACAAGGTTAATGGTTGGAGCAAGTTGTAAAGCAGTTTCTGAGTTTACAGGACAGCCAGTTAAGAAAATTTTTAGATGTCAGCATTAAAGCATCTTTAGTAGTTTAAAATGTCTCTGATGATGTCGTCAGGTCATCTCTCAAGTTTATATCAAGTCCATTGGCTTCAGTTTGTAAGGCTTCAGGAAAAAGGGCAGGTTTAATTCTCAGTGATTCCAAATGAAAATGATGGAAAAAATGAAAAACGTTAGTTTGGAGAACTGTAGCCAGCTATTTTAGGAGACTAGAAGAAATCAGGATCCAGTCCAGTAAATAAATATAAAACAAAAACCTCAAAAGACAATTAACAAAACTTGAATCTAATATCCGCAAATATACACTGTAGTTTTTAATGAAATATAATTTTTCTTTCTAAAATCACCCTCATTTTTATCAAAGATAGCCAAATTTAGACTAACTAGTTTGTAAAATAAGTCTAGTTCCAATAAAGTTGGCCCAATTATTTACATAAGTACATCAATAATAGCAATTGATCATACAAGCTCTTTTAAATCTGCTTTGCTGGAACTTTTTATAAGGAATCTCAGATTGAACTTTAAAGGCCTCTCGAGGCCAGGAAAGCCAAGGATTTTGTCATCAGACTTCGCCTGCAATACCTACAGATTTGGGTGAATTCCTCTCTTCTGAGGTTCCCCCAAAATATTTCAAGGTTCCTTGTACCTTCTAGATAAGTGACATTCTTTACTTATCCAGTAAATGCTGCTTGGAACATTGAACATAAGGCACCAGGCCAATATTTCTACACGGCTTTATTCCATAAAATCCAATTTTCATTCCTCAAATCTTTATGGCTATATCGCAAATATGATGTTCCAGTCACAACCTTGGTAATATAACCAGTGTTTCCAATTGTGTCCTGTTATAAGGAGAACAGATTCTTATTGAACTTATGCAAATAACTATTGCCATGAAAACAACAATACTCACTTACTAAGAGTTTTTAAATTCTGGAGGGATCAGGTAGAGAGAAAAAGAGAAGTATTTTAATATTGCTTACAAAAGTATCATTTACCAAATTTCTGTAAGTTATAGCTAGCTCAGGAGAAAAGAGAAAAAGTTTTCTTTAAATCTGAAAAAACAAAATATTAAAAATTCAGCAATACTTCAAATGAAAAATCATAAAAATTATAAACATCCTTATCAGTTCATTCAGTCCTGTGTAATCCATTTTTGATCCCAATCTTTTTGTTAGTGGCTTCATGAAGTCATCAGTTTCTCCATCAGATTTCTGTAATTTCTTACCCAGTTCAGTTTTATGATCAGCAAGTTTATCAGAAGCCTGTACTCCAGTGTAACTGTCACAGTCCTTTCCATGAATATTTCTGAAGTTGAAACATTTTGCAAAAGCATTAGAACAAAGAAATAAGTCTGTAAACAAGACCTCAAAATGGTAATTGACAAAGAAATTTGGTTAATTTTGTGACATACAACACTTCAAAATAATAATAACCAGAATTATGATTGATAACCAGGACAGATCAGAATTACAGTAATGTTATACAATTTTAAAATGCCTATATCAATAACATTTACACACAAAATACCACTTAAGCAGGTTTATCATCACTTGTCTGACAATGCTTCCCATGTAGTTTAACATACTGAGTAAGCCTAATAAGTTTAGTATCTTCCTCCTTATAGGAAGAGAGCAAATATCTACACACTATGATGAGAACAAGACAACATCAGTTGTAGACAGCTGCCCCAAGACTTCGGACCAGGCCAGTATTCTCAACCTTAAATCCACTCATTTAAACCTTTGTTATGCTTAAACTGTATACCTATTTTATAATTTGATGGTGCTCAGGGCAAGCTGCCCCAGGAGGCACCACTCTGGTATGCGGATTCTTTCAAGCTGAAGACAATAAGGACTCAGAGAACTCAGGAAGAATATTTGAGTTTCCCCTCCCAAACTGCCTAAAGAATTTAAAACAAAAGATCTGTTTCAAGAAAGAGTTGTTATGATGGCTGTAATGATAATGTAGGATACAGGTTACAATAGGAAAGGCACCAAGCCTCTTTTATCAAAAACTCTGTCTCTCCCTGACCACATTATCTATAGCTGACCCTGAAAAGAATTGTCTTCCTGCCCTCTGAAGTCCCAGGCCACTACCCACCCCCAACACGCTCCTCGCCTTTAGCTGCAATACTTAAGCAAGCAGCTTAGACAGTGGGGCAAGATGCTCATTTCTGAGTTTCTCCCATGTATACATGTTATTAAACTTGGTATTATTTTCTCCTGCTAACCTGTCTTGTTAATTATTTGACCAGCCATAAGAACCTTAAGGAAAAAGGATAGAGGGAGATTCTCCCTCTTTCCCCAACAAATTGTTACAGTTAAGATTTTCAGAATACTATCATACTTAAGGAAAGTGATTGATTTGGAACAGACTGGTTTTAAAGTACAGGCATTTATCGGGAGGCTCCTAATATAACTTAATGGTTATATAGAACAAATCTCTGGCCTTGACTACTGGCCTGATGGCTAAAACACTGCACCCAATCTTCCCTTAAATGCAGGGAAGGATTCACAGTGACAACTGCTGCCAACATTCCTCTGCTTAAGGCCAGATGGGCTCATTCAGTGTTCCCCTGGTATCACCACCGAGCAGCTAGCTATATTTGTTCCTTTTTTAGGGCTAAATGATGTCACATCACATACAGAAGCCCTTAATGACAGTCAAGCAGGAATTGCCTTATTAAATATTAAGTTGTCTTCAATAAAAAGACTGTCCTTCAAAATATAATGGCCTTAGATATTTTAACTACATCCCAAGGTGGTACACATACAATCATTCAAACTGAATGTTGTGTTTTCATACCTGCCGAGTCTTGCAGTGTGTCATCTCTGCTAAAGCACATGAAAAAGCAGGTGAATGCCATAAGAGATCCTGCATTCAGTCTTGAGTTTTTTGGTTTGCTCCCTTCTGGTATTGGTTCCCTTTTTCGATCTGGATTGTAATTCCTATTTCTATTACTTCTTGGAATTCTTGTATAATCATAATATTTAAACTAATTGCTGTTATCTTTATTCAGTGCTGTAAGACTGTCATGTAAGCTGGAGTAATGAAAGCTGAGGTGGTCGATTGATCTTATAACCTTGGACAAACCTCCTTTTTGATAAGGACTAGGCCTAAGAACTCATTTTAAACTAATCTTTTCAAAGAAGTTAAATTATTATCATTGTTACTGTACTTGTTCTATAATTGTGAAGAGCATAAATACAAGGAGTCATAAAAAGCACATATGCAATGTTTGTGCAACAACCTAAAATTAATCCAAAACCCATGAAATGCTTCCTCTATTAGTATATATATATACCTCTTTGCTTGTCCACTATATCCAATTAATTCCCCCCAAGGTGGACAACTGGGCAAATAAATGAGACAAAAGCCTGGCACCGAGGGACATGAGGGACCCAGGGCAGGCAGCAACCACTCTGGGCCAAAAGACAATATTTTGATCATCAATGATTTTACCAAAAGATTATAGATCAAAAGGGAGAAAATGATAAATAAATGGTAAGCAATAAGATATATTGGAGCATATGAGGAAGCCATTTGGGGTAAAACTAATTCGGCCTGGGTTTGTTTTTCCAGAAGGGCCTGTCACCTGCATCGTGTATCTGCTTTGCCATGTCCCAAAGAGAAGAATAAATTCCCTTAAGATAAGGATGCAACTTCCCCCTCCTTGGCATTTCCTTAAGGATAAGCATTTCTCCCTAGGCTGGGATTTGACTGCTGCACTGATCCTGTGACCACCCAGCTCTAGACAACAGACCTGACACCAGCCACACCCTCCCCACTCTGTCCATCAATAGCTATTCTGGCAGAGCAATCTGGCAGGGCGATCTTGTGGTTATTGTGAAAGGGACATTTCAATCTGATGTGATACATGGTATTTGATGGTATATAACCACTCTGTACACTCCACTTCTTTGGTGCCCTTCCTTCTTTAGGGAAAGAAGGCCCTGGGCCATGGTCCTCAAAAGTTGGCTCATAATAAACTCACCCCAATTTTGATTTATAGATTGATTATAGATTATTTACGTCGACATGTTTTACAAGTAATATCTTGAAAGGAAAAAACAATAAAGCAGCAGCCCTGCATTACACATGAAAGTTGTGCTCCCCCTGGAGGGAAAATGAGGATACAACATTGGTCGAGTACTTGATTTTATAATCCACTGGTGCCTTTCAAAAATATAGCTATTATTGTAAGAGTAAAGATATCCTTAAGAATACTGTCACAAAACAGGTTTTCCCAGCTTCTTTTTGTCAGAGATGAGACCTACATCAGGCTGGGGCACTTGAAGAGGCATGGGGGACTCAGCTGAGGGTTATTTAATTACAGTGAGTTAATTAGCCAGTAGCGAATAAGATGCAGAATGATTAAAAAGAGGTAAAGGGACATAAAGTTGGAAATAATTAAGAAAAATAGTGCCTTCAAAATATCCTCTCATTATTTTTATAGCTTTTGTTTTGAGGCATGACTAGGATAATATGTTAGATTTTTCTAAATCCTTATCTCCAGGGCATATATTACTGAGTTTTTCATTAAATATGATAATGCCAAAGAAAACCTTGACAAAAGTATTCTGTACTATCAACAAGGACAAAACATGTACAACATTGCTCTATATATTAAGATTCCAGCTGTAATAGTCAAAATATATATTCATGTGTGTAAAATTATAATGATTTTCTATTTTTCTCGGGCTGTGAACCATGGTAAAATATATAGTAATAAGCAGAAAACCTGATGAACTAGGTGATTTAAAACACCTGATGTTACAGTTAGGCCATTCAAGGGTGAAATAGATCAATTTAAATTTCACACCTTCTCCTTTCCTTGTAGCCAGTGAAGTGTCTGGAAGACCGAAAACGCATAAAATTAATTGAGAGTTAACAGTATTTGGAAGCAATTGAGGTTAAGCCCTCAACAATGGTGGCCCTTACTTCTGGAGCCATTGACTCTTTGTCATAAGTTTATTGTATAGACGAGTTCTATTCTTAGATGATTTGTGTATGTTTCATAGAAGAGAGACAGGGCAGGAGAATTAACTATGACTCTACACCGGTTCCTTTACTGTATTACCTCATGCAATTCTTACAGTAATCCTTTAAAGTAACTATTATAATTCATATTTAACTGATAAAGAAAACCATTTTTAGGGGCCTGCCTGGTGGGACAAGCAGTTAAGTGCGCTCATTCCACTGCACCAGCCCGGGGTTCACCGGTTCTGATCCTGGGCACGTGCCAATGCACCGCTTGGCAAGCCATGCTGTGGTGGCGTCCCGTATAAAGTGGAGGAAGATGGGCACGGATGTTAGCCCAGGGTCAGTCTCCCTCAGCAAAATAAGATGAGGATTGGCAGATGTTAGCACAGGGCTGATCTTCCTCACAAAAAAAAATTTAAAAAAGACCATGTTTACAAAATTGATCAAGGGTAAAAGGGAAGATCTGAACATCAGTCTGTTGGGTTTTATGCCTCATATTCTCTCCACTGTGATAAAAATGGTGCTTCCACATGGGTACTCACCATCTTGCTATTTAATACCGGCTCCTGCCAACAACATTGGATGAGATGAGATGAGAAGTTTATTTCCAAAGTTATTCTATTATATTTAAATTATACTATTTATGAGTCAAATGTCAAGTCATATTTTAGAGGCATAGAGAACAACTGGTTACTTCACCTACACATTTTCCAGTTTTACTATAACTTTTGTGTGCCACATTCTGTCAACTTTGTGTCAACTTTACCAACTTTAGTGCTTCACTGTTCTTTTTTTAAAAACTTACAATTTCATTTTCCATGTAAAGCACCTTGCTGTTTTCTTCTGAGTCACTAGATGGCAGTTCTGTATCTCTGTAAATTACCACTGCAGCAGGAAACGAGAGGTCTTAAGCCAGTTTGTTCTGTACAAATGATGGACATAGGAGGACTTCTGGTCCATCAAGGCTGCCTGTGTTATTCTGTGGCCATAACGGGGATGTCCAGGACTGCTTAGTCAGGCATGAAGCAGAGTCAGAAAGCATCCTCTAAGTTCTTCTTCAGATGTGAGTTCAGGCACTTACCATCTCACCTGAGCACACTAGAGTTTATTGAATGTGTTCTGACTCTTCCTCTCTCTGTGTAGTTAATAAGTCTGGGAGCTCCATACCCCTAGAAAAAACACATGACACATAAAGCCTTTTCTCAACTAAACGGAATTGAGGGCTATGGTGTTGTCCGAGAGTCTGATGCTTAAAGCAAACGCAGCTGGTGCTCATATAGAGGGAAAGAGTGTCAGCTACTCCTGGAGGGCTTTTAGTGATGCTCCTATGGAATGAGCAAGTTTAAAATAAAACCACATGGCTTAAACCTCACTGATTATTTTATTTTCAAGTAATATGCTGTGAAAATCTTCTATGTCTAAAAAACTATTTCATAAAACTGAAACAATTCTCTTTTTTATTCTCTGGTATTTGAAATACTATTAAAACTGTAAATCCTTTAACATTCTACAATATATAAATAGGCAAATATCAATTATATTCTCAAAAAAAGTTTGTTCCCATGTTAAAGATTAATATATGATAGCAAAATGGGTTACCACCCAGTTTTTAACTAAATTTTTGCTTTTGAAATTACATATAAAATTTGTGTTTTGAAGTATTTTCCTAAAACTCAGCAGCTTTCTGATATAAATGGACTAGTTGAAAGGTAACTAGAATGAAATTTGATCTTTAAAACTCTAGCTTTGTGTAAGAATTGATAATATCAGGCAGTTGAAAGTTGGGTCTCTCCACGTTATGATCTTTATTAATTGTGAATAGCCACATCTATTACAAAGTGCTGAATAATAAAAAGAAATTAAACAATATCAGCACTCTCCTACCACACACATGCAGTTTATATGCAAATAAATTCTCAAAGGTCAGAAAAATGCTTATGATATCGGATAACTGGTAAAATACTATCTCATTCCAGTTTCAACCTCATTTGAAATTGACTTAAAACTCTTCTCTTAGGATCCTGCTCTGATCAGTGCCCCCTGGTCCCCTCAATGCCTCATTTGATTGCAAACCTATCTGAGGAATTGAATATTCTTTTCCATTTGTTCTCTTTAAGGTATCTGTGATAGTGCTTTTTATACAATGACCACTTGGTACAATTTATTATTCATTTCAGAAACATCTTGGGCCCGCCTCGTGCCTTAGCAGTTAAGTGTGCGCGTGGCGCTACTGGCAGCCTGAGTTCGGATCTCGGGCGCGCACTGACGTACCGCTTCTCTGGCCATGCTGAGGCTGCATCCCACATATAGCACGTAGAAGTATGTGCAACTATGACATACAACTATCTAGTGGGGCTGTGGGGAAAAAAAAAGGAGGAGGATTGGCAATAGATGTTAGCTCAGAGCTGGTCTTCCTCAGCAAAGAAAAAGAGGAGGATTAGCATGGATGTTAGCTCAGGGCTGATCTTCCTCACACACACACAAAAGAAACATCTTTATTTAGGAACAAATCAAGGAAACAGATGTGAGGAATGTAGGGTCACCTAGTTGATGGTGCCTTTTTTTTTTTAAATGTTTTGTTTATTGCAGTAACATTGGTTTATAACATTGTATAAATTCCAGGTGTACATCATTATACTTCTATTTCTGCATAGATTACATCATGTTCACCATAGTGGTTGCACCAGTTTGCACTCCCACCAACAGTGTATGAGACTTCCCTTCTCTCCACATCCTCTCCAACACATGTTGTTTCCTGTCTTGTTAATTACAGCCATTCTGACGGGCGTGAGGAGATATCTCATTGTAGTTTTAATTTGCACTTCCCTGATAGTTAATGATTTTGAACATCTTTTCATGTGTCTGTTGGCCATCTGTATATCTTCTTTGGAGAAATGTCTGTTCAGGTCTTTTGCTCATTTTTTAATTGGGTTGGTAGTGTTTTTGTTGTTGAGATGCATGAGTTCTTTATATATTTTGGAGATTAAGCCCTTATCACATGTATGGTTTGCAAATATATTCTCCCAATTGTTAGGTTGTCTTTTCATTTTGTTGATGGTTTCCTTTGTTGTGCAGAAGCTTTTTAGTTTGATGTAGTCCCATTTATTTATTTTTTCTATTGTTTCTCTTGCCAGGTCAGACATGGTGCTTGAAAATATGTTGCTAAGACCAATGTCGAAGAGTGTACTGCCTATGTTTTCTTCTAGAAGTTTCATAGTTTCAGGTCTTACATTCAAGTCTTTAACGCATTTGGAGTTAATTTTTATGTATGGTGTACGGTAAGGGTCTACATTCATTTTTTTGCATGTGGCTATCCAGTTTTCCCAACACCATTTGTTGAACAGACTTTCTTTTCTCCATTGTATGTTCTTGGTTCCTTTGTCAAAGATTAGCTGTCCATAGATGTGTAGGTTTATTTCTGGGCTTTCGATTCTATTCCATTGATCTGTGTGTCTGTTTTTGTGCCAGTACCATGCTGTTTTGGTTACTATAGCTTTGTAGTATATTTTGAAATCAGGGAGTGTGATACCTCTAGCTTTGCTCTTTTTTCTCAGGATTCCTTTAGCTATTTGGGGTCTTTTGTTGTTCCATATAAATTTTAGGATTCTTTGTTCTATTTCTGTGAAAAATGTTGTTGGAACTTTGATAAGGATTGCATTGAATCTATAGATTGCTTTAGGAAGTATGGACATCTTAACTATGCTAATTCTTCCAATCCAAGAGGACAGAATATCTTTCCATTTCTTTGTGTCTTCTTCAATTTCTTTCAGCAATGTTGTACAGTTTTCCGTATACAGCTCTTTCACCTCTTTGGTTAAGTTTATTCCTAGGTATTCTACTCTTTTTGTTGCAATTGTAAAAGATATTCTATTCTTTTTGTTGCATTTGTAAATGGGGTTGTATTCTTTTTTTTTTTTTTGAGGAGATCAGCCCTGTGCTAACATCTGCCAATCCTCCCCCCCTTTTTTTTTTTTGCTGAGGAAAACTGGCCCTAGGCTAACATCCGTGCCGATCTTGCTCCGCATTATATGGGATGCCGCCACAGCATGGCTTTACAAGTGGTGCGTCGTTGCACACCCGGGATCTGAACTGGCGAACTCCGGGCTGCCGCAGCAGAGTGCCTGCACTTAACCACTTGCGCCACCAGGCCAGCCCTGGGGTGGTATTCTTAATTTCTCTTTCTGCTACTTCGTTGTTAGTGTATAGAAATGCAACTGATTATTGTAGGTTGATGTTGTATCTTGCAACTTTATCATATTTGTTTATTACTTCTAAAAGTTTTCTGGTGGATTCTTCAGGTTTTTCTATATATAAAATCATGTCATCTGCAAGTAGTGACAGTTTCACTTCTTCCTTTCCAATTTGGATTCCTTTTATTTCTTTTTCTTGCCTGATTGCTCTGGCTAGGACTTTCAGTACTATGTTAAATAGGAGTGGTGAGAGTGGGCATCTTTGTCTGGTTCCTGTTCTTAGAGGGATAGCTTTCAGTTTTTTTTTTTTTTGATTTTGATTGATATTTTAATGGTTTCTAACATTGTGAAATTTTGGGTTGTACATTTTTGTTTGTCCATTACCCCATATATGACTCCCTTCACCCCTTGTGCCCACCCCCCACCCCCCCTTCCCGGGTAACCACAGTCCAGTTTTCTCTGTCCATGTGTTGGTTTATATTCCACATATGAGTGAGATCATACAGTGTTTGTCTTTCTCTTTCTGGCTTATTTCACTTAACATAATACGCTCCAGGCCCATCCATGTTGTTGCAAATGGGACGATTTTGTCTTTTTTTATGGCTGAGTAGTATTCCATTGTATATATATACCACATTTTCTTAATCCAATCGTCAGTCGAGGGACACTTAGGTTGCTTCCACTTCTTGGCTATGGTGAATAATGCTGCAATGAACATAGGGGTGCATAAGCCTCTTTGGATTGTTGATTTCAGGTGCGTTGGATAGATTCCCAGTAGTGGGATGGCTGGATCATAGGGCATCTCTATTTTTAATTCTTTGAGGAATCTCCATACCGTTTTCCATAGAGGCTGCACCAATTTGCATTCCCACCAGCTGTGTATGAGGGTTCCTGTTTCTCCACATCCTCTCCAACATTTGTTGTTTTTTGTCTTGGTGATTATAGCCATTCTAACGGGCGTGAGGTGGTATCTTAGTGTTGTTTTGATTTGCATTTCCCTGATGATTAGTGATGTTGAGCATCTTTTCATGTGCCTATTGGCCATCTGTATATCTTCCTTGGAGAAGTGTCTGTTCATTTCCTCTGCCCATTTTTTGATCGGGTTGTTTGTTTTTTTGTTGTTCAATTGTGTGAGTTCTTTATATATTATGGAGATCAACCCCTTGTCAGATGTATGTTTTGCAAATATTCTCTCCCAGCTGGTTGGTTGTTTGTTCATCTTGATTCTGATTTCATTTGTCTTATAAAAGCTCTTTAGTCTGATAAAGTCCCACTTGTTTATTTTTTCTTTAGTTTCCCTAGTCTGGGTAGGCATGTCATCCGAAAAGATTTCTTTAAACCCAATGTCAAATAGTGTGTTGCCTATATTTTCTTCTATGAGTTTTATAGTTTCAGGTCTCACCTTCAGGTCTTTGATCCATTTTGAGTTAATTTTTGTGAATGGCGATAGCACATGGTCCACTTTCATTCTTTTGCATGTGGATGTCCAGTTTTCCCAACACCATTTATTGAAGAGACTTTCCTTTCTCCATTGCATGTCCTTAGCACCTTTGTCGAAAATTAGCTGTCCGTATATGTGTGGTTTTATTTCTGGGCTTTCAATTCTGTTCCATTGATCTGTGTGTCTGTTTTTGTACCAGTACCATGCTGTTTTGATTACTATTGCTTTGTAGTATGTTTTGAAGTCAGGAATTGTGATGCCTCCTGCTTTGTTCTTTTTCTTTAGGATTTCTTTAGCTATTCGGGGTCTTTTGTTGCCCCATATAAATTTTAGTATTCTTTTTTCTATTTCTGTGAAGAATGTCATTGGGATTCTGATTGGGATTGCATTGAATCTGTAGATTGCTTTAGGTAATATAGACATTTTAACTATGTTTATTCTTCCAATCCACGTGCATGGGATATCTTTCCATTTCTTTATGTCATCGTAGATTTCCCTCAATAATGTCTTGTAGTTCTCATTGTATAGGTCCTTCACCTCCTTGGTAAGATTTATTCCTAGGTATTTTATTCTTTTTGATGCAATTGTAAATGGTATTATCTTTTTGAGCTCTCTTTCTGTTAGTTCATTATTAGCATATAGAAATGCAACTGATTTTTGTAGATTGATTTTGTACCCTGCAACTTTGCTGTAGTTGTTGATTGTTTCTAACAGTTTTCCAACAGATTCTTTAGGGTTTTCTATATATACAATCATGTCATCTGCAAATAGTGAGAGTTTCACTTCTTCGTTACCTATTTGGATTCCTTTTATTCCTTTTTCTTGCCTAATTGCTCTGGCCAAAACCTCCAGTACTATGTTGAACAGGAGTGGTGAGAGTGGGCAGCCCTGCCTCGTTCCTGTTCTCAGAGGAATGGCTTTCAGTCTTTCCCCGTTGAGTATGATGTTAGCTGTGGGTTTGTCATATATGGCCTTTATTATGTTGAGGTACTTTCCTTCTATTCCCATTTTATTGAGAGTTTTTATCATAAATGGATGTTGTATCTTGTCAAATGCCTTCTCTGCGTCTATTGAGATGATCATGTGGTTTTTATTCTTTGTTTTGTTGATGTGATGTATCACGTTGATTGATTTGCGGATGTTGAACCATCCCTGCATCTCTGGTATAAATCCCACTTGATCATGGTGTATGATCTTTTTAATATATTGTTGTATTCGGTTTGCCAATATTTTGTTGAGGATTTTTGCATCAATGTTCATCAGCGATATTGACCTGTAATTTTCTTTCTTTGTATTGTCTTTGTCTGGTTTCGGTATCAGGGTGATGTTGGCCTCATAGAATGATTCAGGAAGTGTTCCATCTTCCTCTATTTTTTGGAATAGTTTGAGGAGGATGGGTATTAAATCTTCTTTGAATGTTTGGTAAAATTCACTGGAGAAGCCATCTGGTCCTGGACTTTTATTTTTTGGGAGATTTTTGATTACTATTTCAATCTCTTTACTTGTGATTGGTCTATTCAGATTCTCCATTTCTTCTTGGTTCAATTTTGGGAGGTTGTATAAGTCTAAGAATTTATCCATTTCTTCTAGATTGTCCAATTTGTTGGCATATAATTTCTCATAGTATTCTCTTATAATCCTCTGTATTTCCATGGTATCCGTTGTAATTTCTCCTCTTTCATTTCTAATTTTATTTACTTGAGCCTTTTCTCTTTTTTTCTTAGTTAGCCTGGCTAAGGGTTTGTCTATTTTGTTTATCTTCTCGAAGAACCAACTCTTTGTTTCATTAATCCTTTCTACTGTTTTTTTGGTCTCAATATCATTTATTTCTGCTTTGATTTTTATTATTTCTCTCCTTCTGCTGGCTTTGGGCTTTGTTTGTTCTTCTTTTTCTAGTTCTGTTAGGTGTAATTTAAGGTTGCCTATTAGGGCTTTTTCTTGTTTGTTAAGGTGGGCTTGTATCGCTATGAGTTTCCCTCTCAGGACCGCTTTTGCTGCGTCCCATATGGTTTGATATGGCATGTTATCATTTTCGTTTGTTTCCAGATAGTTTTTGATTTCTCCTTTAATTTCATCAATGATCCATTGGTTGTTCAGTAGCATGTTGTTTAATCTCCACATTTTTGTCACTTTCCCAGTTTTTTTTTCCTGGTTCATTTCCAGTTTCATAGCCTTATGGTCTGAAAAGATGCTTGTTATGATTTCAATCTTCTTAAATTTATTGAGGCTTGCTTTGTTTCCCAACATATGGTCTATCCTAGAGAATGCTCCATGCGCGCTTGAGAAGAATGTGTAGTCAGCTGTTTTTGGGTGGAGTGCTCTGTATATGTCTACTAGGTCCATCTCGTCCAGTTTTTCATTTAAGTCTAATATTTCCTTATTAACTTTTTGTCTGGATGATCTATCCATTGCTGTAAGTGGGGTGTTAAGATCCCCTACTATTATTGTGTTGTTGTTGATTTCTCCTTTTAGGTTTGTTAATAGTTGTTTTATGTACATTGGTGCTCCTATGTTGGGTGCATATATATTTATAAGTGATATGTCTTCTTGATGGAGTGTCCCTTTTATCATTATATATTTCCCTTCTTTGTCTTTCTTAACCTGTTTTATCTTGAAGTCTACTTTGTCTGATATGAGTATGGCAACACCTGCTTTCTTTTGTTTGCCATTAGCTTGGAGTATTATCTTCCATCCTTTCACTCTGAGCCTGTGCTTGTCTTTAGTGCTAAGATGTGTTTCCTGAAGGCAGCATATTGTTGGGTCTTGCTTTTTAATCCATCCTGCCACTCTGTATCTTTTGATTGGAGAGTTCAATCCATTTACATTTAGGGTAATTATTGAAACATGAGGGTTGAATGTTGCTGTTTTGTCACTTATTTTCTGGTTCTTTTGCATTTCCTTTGTTTCTTGTCCCATTTGTTTTGGACTGCCAATTCAGTTTGGTTGTTCTGTCTTATGATTCTTCTAGTTTTCTCTTTGTTTATCATATGTGGTTTTAATTTGATTATTTGTTTAGTGGTTACCTTGAGGTTTGGGCGAAAAATCTTCTGTATGAGATAGTCCGTTATCTGATAGCCTCCTATTTCCTTATACTAAGTCAATTCAGTCACTTTCCTCTTCCCCTTCTAAGTTGCTCTTGTTATACCTTATTCTATCTTGTGTTGTGGCTGTGTGTTTACAGTGATGAGGTTAAATTTATTTTTGGTGAATTTCTTCCTTTGATCTTTGAGTTTAGTATTTAAGTGGTTGCTAACCTATTCCGGTAAAGATCTACTATTTCTCTGATTTTGTCTACCTACTTTTCTCCTTACTCCAAGCTTTGTGTTCCCTTTCTCTTCTTGTTTTCAGGCCTGAGGGCCTTCTTGAGTATTTCTTGTAGTGGCGGTCTCGTGGCCATGAACTCCCTTAGCTTTTGTTTATCTGGGAGAGTTACTATTTCTCCATCATATTTGAAGGATATTTTTGCTGGATAGAGTATTCTTGGCTGAAAGTTTTTGTCTTTTAGTATTTTGAATATATCATTCCAGTCTCTTCTAGCCTGAAAAGTTTCTGTTGAGAAATCCGCTGAGAGCCTGATGGGAGTTCCTTTGTACGTTATTTTTTGTTTTTGTGTAGCTGCCCTTAATATTGTTTCTTTGTCTTTGACCCTGGCTAGCCTTACCACTAGGTGTCGTGGTGAAGGCCTTTGTCTGTTAATATATATAGGAGTCCTGTTGGCTTCGCTTACTGGTATTTCCTGCTCCTTCCCCAGATTTGGGAAATTTTCAGCTATTATTTCCTTGAATAGGCTCTCTGTTCCTCTTTCCCTCTCCTCTCCCTCAGGAATACCTATAATTCTTATGTTACATTTTCTAATAGAGTCCGCTATTTCTCGGAGTCTTTCTTCATTTCTTTTTAGTCTTAGTTCTCTCTCTTCTTCCATCTGGAGTATATCTGTATTCCTATCCTCTAAAGTACTAATTCTTTCCTCCATATTGTCAGCTCTGTTCTTTAAAGATTCCAGATTCTCCTTTATCTCCTCCATTGTGTTCTTCATCTTCATCAGCCCTGATAGGTTTTTCTTTATGATTTCAATCTCTTTTGTGAAGAAACTCCTAATCTCATTTAATTGTTTGTCTGTGTTGTCTCGTATTTCGTTGAGTGTTTTTATGATAGCTATTTTGAAATCTCTGTCATTTAGTTTATGGATTTCTGTGTCTTCGGGGTTGATTTCTGGGTGCTTGTCATTTTGTTTCTGGTCTGGTGATTTCATATATTTTTGCATTGTGGTTCCTGTGTTGGTTTTGATTTTCCTCATCCTGGAAGTCTCTGGTTGCAATTTCCACCTGCCGCCACTGTGTGGTGGTAAAGGGCTGTGTAGTCTAAGCCCCCTGCGCTCTGCCCCAGTTTTTCTGCTGCGATCCGCAGTTTTGTTTTGTTTTGTTTTGTTTCTTTTCCCCACTGCGATCCACGGGTCCAGTCCAGTTTATTCAGGTCTGCCTCGGACCGCTAGATCTGGTCGAGCTGCAGACTCCGGGTTGCGGGGAGGGGGGAGCTCTCTCTTTTGCCCTCTGGGTCCCTGACGTGGGAGGCTTCTCGTTTGCCCCTCTTTATCCGCTCTCTGGGTTGCTCAGATGTTGATGGTAGCCCTGTGGCTCCTCTGAGCCCTCTGTGCGGGAGTTTCCCACTGGCTGAGAGCGCCCGAAGAGCTACAGTTTCCCGCCGAGGGCCGCCTCTCCCCCCTCTCTGGGAGCCGCGCGGACCGGATCGCTGATCTGATGGGGAGGGAGCAGCTTTCAGTTTTTCACCATTGAGGATGATATTAGCTGTGGGTTTCTCATATATGGTCTTTATTATGTTGAGGTACTTTCCTTCTATACCCATTTTATTCAAAGTTTTTATCATAAATGGATGCTGTATCTTGTCAAATGCTTTCTCTGCAACAATTGAGATGATCATGTGATTTTTATTCTTCATTATATTAATTTGGTGTATCACGTTGATTGATTTGCAAATGTTAAACCATCCCTGCATACCTGGAATAAATCCCACTTGATCATGGTGTATAATCTTTTTAACGTATTGTTGTACGCGATTTGCTAGTATTTTGTTGAGGATTTTTGCATCGATGTTCATCAGTGATATTGGCTTGTAATTTTCTTTTTTTGTGTTGTCCTCGTCTGGTTTTGGTATCAGGGTAATGTCGGCTTTGTAGAATGTGTTAGGGAGCTTCTCCCCCTCATCAAATTTTTGGAAGAGTTTGAGAAGGATAGGTATTAAGTCTTCTTTGAATGTTTGGTAGAATTCACCAGGGAAGCCATCTGGTCCTGGACTTTTATTTTTGGGGAGGTTTTTGATTACTGTTTCGATCTCCTTACTGGTGATAGGTCTATTCAAATTCTCTACTTCTTCTTGATTCAGTTTTGGAAGGTTGTATGATTCTAAGAATTTATCCATTTCTTCCAGATTGTCGAATTGGTTGGCATATAGCTTTTCATAGTATTCTCTTATAATCTTTGGTATTTCTGAGGTGTCTGTTGTAATTTCTCCTCTTTCATTTCTGATTTTACTTATTTGTGCCTTCTCTTCTTTTTTCTTGATGAGTCTAGCTAAAGATTTGTCAATTTTGTTGATGTTTTCAAAGAACCAACTCTTGGTTTTACTGATTTTTTCTATTGATTTTTTGGGTCTCTACTTCATTTATTTCTGCTCTGATTTTTATTATTTCCTTTCTTCTACTGATTTTGGGCTGTGTTTGTTCTTCTTTTTCCAGTTCCTTTAGATGCATTGTTATATTGTTTATTTGAGATTTTTCTTGTTTGTTGAGATAGGCCTGTATTACTATAAACATCCCTTTCAGAACTGCTTTTGCTCTATACCATAAATTCTGGTATGTCGTATTTTCATTTTCATTTGTCTCCAGGTATTTTTTTATTTCTTCTTTGATTTCTTCATTGACCCAGTCGTTGTTCAGTAGCATTTTCTTTAATCTCCACGTATTTGTGGCTTTTCTGAGTTTCTTCCTATAGTTGATTTCTAGTTTCATACCGTTGTGGTCAGAAAAGATGCTTGGTATTATTTCAATCTTCTTAAATTTATGGAGACTTGTTTTGTGGCTTAATATGTGATCAATCCTGGAGAATGTTCCATGTGCATTTGAAAAGAACGTGTATTCTTTGGTTTTTGGATGGAATGCTCTGTGTATATCTACTAGGTCCATCTGTTCTAGTGTATCATTTAAGGCCAATGTTTCCTCATTGATCTTCTGTTTGGATGATCTATCCGTTGGTGTAAGTGGAGTGTTAAAGTCCCCTAGAATTATTGTGTTACTGTCTATTTCTCCTTTTATGTCTGTTAATAATTGCTTTATATATTTAGGTGCACCTACATTGGGTGCGTAGATATTTACAAGTGTTATATCCTCTTGTTGGATTGTTCCCTTGATCATTATGTAATGCCCTTCTTTGTCTCTTTTTACAGTTTTTGTTTTAAAGTCTATTTTGTCTGATATGAGTACTGCTACCCCAGCTTTCTTTTCCTTGCCATTTGCATGGAGTATCTTTTTCCATCCCTTCACTTTCAATTTGCGAGTGTCTTTAGGTCTGAAGTGTGTCTCTTGTATGCAGCATATATATGGGTCTTGTTTTTTTATCCAGTCAGCCACCCTGTGCCTTTTAATTGGAGCATTTAGTCCATTGACGTTTAAAGTAGCTATTGATAAGTATGTACTTACTGCCATTTTTTAACTTTTTTTCTCAGTGTTTTAGTAGTCCTTCTCTGTTCCTTTCTTCTTCTATACAGAATTGATCGTCTCTTTAGTTTGACCTCTGTCTGAAAGCTCTACTCTTTAACTCCCCTCCTCCCTCCTTTTATGTTTTTGATATCATATCTTACTTCTTTTTTCTGCATTTGTATCCATTACCCTCTTATCATGGAAATAAATAATTTTTCCTATTTGTTTTCTTCTCTTTTCCCCTTAAATCAGTCCTTTTAACTTTTCATGTAACACTGGTTTGTTGGTGATAAACTCTTTTAATTTTTGCTTGTCTGGGAAATTTTTGATCTTGCCTTCCATTTTGAATGATAACCTTGCTGGATAGGGTATTCTTGGCTGTAAGTTTTTTCCTTTTTAGCACTTTAAATATCATGCCATTCTCTTCTAGCCTGTAAGGTTTCTGCTGAGAATTCAGCTGATAGCCTTATGGGGTTTCCTTTGTATGTAACTTGTCTTTCTCTTGCAGCTTTTAGAATTCTCTCTTTATCTTTAATTCTGGACATTTTGATTATGATGTGTCTTGGTGTGGGCCTCTTTGGGTTTATCGTGTTTGGAGCTCTCTGTGCTTCCTGTACTCGGATGTCTGTTTTGTCCCTTAGATTAGGGAAGTTTTCATCTATTATTTCTTGAAATAGATTCTCTGCCCCTTTTTTTCGCTCTTCTCCTTCCGAGACACCTATCACACAGATGTTAGTGTGCTTGATGGTATCGCAGAGGTCCCTTAGACTGCCTTCACTCTTCTTAACTCTTTTCTCTTTTACCTGTTCAGCTTGGGTAATGTCTTCTAGTCTTTTGTCTATCTCACAGATTCATTCTTCTGTATCCTCTACTCTGCTTTTGAGTTCCTCTAGTGAATTTTTCATTTCCAGTATTGTATTCTTCCTTTCTGATTGGTTCTTTTTATATCCTCCATTTCTTAGCTGGCATTCTCACTGAGTTCATCTATTCTTCTCCCCAGATCAGTGAGCATCCTTAACACTCTTTGTTTGACCACTCTGTCAGGTAGGATGCTCATTTCCATTTCACTTAGTTCCTTTTCTGGAGTTTTGTCCTGTTCCCTTACTTGGAATGTATTCCTTTGCCTCCTCATTTTGCCTCTTTCCCTGTGTTTGTGTCTACACATTAGGTAGGTCAGCTACGTCTCCTGCTCTTGGATAGCTGACCTTATGTAAGTGATGGCTTAGGAGGCCTGCAGTGTGCTTCCCTCAGTTCTCAATGTTCCAGCGGTGACCACTATGTGGGCTATGCATGGCCTTCTGTTGTGGCCTGTTTGCTCTCCCTGTAGGCACCCAGGGAGGCCGAGTTATGTTCCTGGCCAGCTGTTGTAATGCTCAGCTGCTTGTAGTTGTTGTGGGTCCTTCAGTCTCTTTATGAGGTGTGGGGAGCCCCAGCACATTTGGCTGCAAGTTCTAACACCACATTTGTATTGCAGTATTTCTTTTAAGTGAGTAGGCCCCCAGCGTGGCAGGTTGTTAGGCTCAGGGCCTTACAATTGCTATAAGCCTCCAGCCTTTGGGTCTCTTGTCAGCTCTCTGAGGATTGCAGCTGGGTGGGGCTGGCCTCAGGCATGGGAGCACTCAATTGTTTCAGGCTTTGGAAGGTGGGGCAAACCCCCTCTGTGGGTCTTTGAGAAACACAAGTCTTCTGCAGCTGACAAGCCTTGCCGCCCACAGGTCCACACACACCGTCAACACAGTCCCGCCCCGTGTGTGTGCCCCAACCTCCCAAAGAGGACCCAGTCTCTCCACAGTGGGAACCCCACACACTCCACCACTGCCCCACACTCTCCACTTGCTCCTTGTGCACGCCCTGCCCCAATGAAGTTGTCTCAGTTGATAGGCTGCAGAGATTATAGTCACCAATCTATGCAGGCCCACAAGTTGCCTGAGGGCTTGTTGTTGGGTGGGGCCAGTCTCTAGGGTGGGCTGCCTGCCCTGGCTGAGCTGCATTAAATTGGTGCTCTAGAGGGTGGGACAGACCCTGGGCTAGCAGACCTCAGGGAGAACTCCAATGGCGTCTATGTCAGCACGCCCACACCAGGCCACAACAATATTCGCCACAAATGTCCCAGTCCCTGGAGAGGTCTCACCTCTCACCGAGATGCACACAGGGCCTATTAGGTGAATCTCTTTTCACCAAAGCACTGTACACCTTTCTTTCTGGTGATTTTTGGTTGCTTTCTAAAACGGGTGAGTTTGTGCATGGGCCCTTTAAGAGCCGGTTTCTAATTTGTTTGTGAACCAGCTTTTCTGGGGGTACTCCCTAATGTTTTAGTAACAGACAAAGTCAGTTATTCTGCCACTCATCTCGATGGTACTGGGTCCACAACATGCCCACAGTGGGGGTGCTTCCCGGTTCAGGGCCCCGCTCCTCCAGGGAGGGCTGCGTAACTTTGGGTGACTCCTGGATGGCCATGAGGCACTGCAGCTTGTGAAGGTGGCATTTTTCCTCTCCAGAAGGGAGTTTCTTCCTCGTCTACCTCAGTTAGGATTGTCCGTTGTTGCAGGGGTTCCTCTTATCCTGTTTTCAGTTCTGTCTCAGTGGTAATTTTTCCACAAGTAGTTGTAAATTGGCTGTGTCTGCGGGAGGAGGTGAGTTCAGAGTCTGCCTGTGTTGCCTTCTTGACTTCCTCCTCCTGATGGTGCTTGAGGGATTTCTCACGTGAGTCTTGGCATAGAAAAGTTTAAAGAGTAAAGCAGCATTTGTCAGATCAAAAGTGTTGGGTGAACATAATTCTGAAGGAATAATGATGGAGAAGTAAAAACAAGAACCCACTTGAATTGCATTGGAAGGTATTAGAGACATCAAAGGCCTGGGAAAAACACCTTGTTTAATGTAAGTTCTTTCTAAACTCTAAGGCAAAAAATAATATGAATTTACATGGTAATTATAAACCACTAAACAACAATTCACAAGACAAGTAAACAACTAAAATAGAAACCAGAATAAGAAATATAGAAGTTAAAGGAGAGATGGAGAGTGATGGTTGGGGTCAGAAAACATGGCTTAGTCATCCTTGAAGTCTCCTTCAGACTCTGATCATTCTTACTGCTCAGTAAACACTTTGAGCCCATCAGCCTGGGGAGGGGCAAAGTGAGAGGTGGTTGGAGGGAAGACAATGCAAGGATACCCTTGTGGAGGCACTGACATTGAAAATCAGTGACATTTTGCAAAGGTGCTTACCATACTATATTAAGGATTATTCTGGAAAGTTAAGGATTTTCCTGAAATTTACATTTTCATTTTATGGAAACTCCAACTAGCCCAGAGAATGATTTAGACATTTCAGCTTTAGAAATAAAGAGAGGGGCCACCCCTGTGGCACAGCGGTTAAGTGCGCACGCTCCACTGCGGCGGCCCCGGGTTGACAGGTTTGGATCCTGGTGCGCACCGACATACCATTTGTCAAACCATGCTGTGGTAGCATCCCATATAAAGTAGAGGAAGATGGGCACAGATTTTAATCCAAGGCCAATCTTCCTCAGCAAAACGAGGAAGATTGGCATCAGAAGTTAGCTCAGGGCTGATCTTCCTCACACAAAAAAAAAATAATAAAAAAAAAATAAGTTGATGGTCCAGGAGTTTATATGAGCTGTTTTAAGGTCTTGAGACTAGAGGCTTTGAAGGGTACCGGTACATTTCCTAGGTGGAGAAAAACCTAGGGGGAATTTCCTAGGCCAAGGGACCTTAGGGGAAGCTTGGAGCAAACTGAGTTGGTTGTCCTTTTAATTTGGCTTTAAAATTGGAAAGAATTATGTTTATAAGTTCTGAACAAAACTGCTTGATAAAGAAATGTGAGTCTGAACTTGTTCACCTATGAAGAAAAGAGACATGGCTCCTGCCGATTGAAAAGGCGTTTTACAGGTGACAGAAAATCCTCAGTAGGAGTGTCAGAGGTGAACCTCACGACGTATAGCGGTCCTATAGGGCGTTCCATTATCATTCACGTTAATTAATTATAGCTTCGTCCGGGGACTGGCACATGAGGGTTTGTCACCCGCACTCTGAACCCCCTCGGTGGTCCTAGACTGCCAGCGGGAGAAATCGAGACATGTAAGAGAGTGATTACGACATTCCTTTAGAGAATAACACTCAAAGCAGCACAATTGTGACCCACTACACAGTTCCTAGAAGTTGTTCAGACTTTATAAAAATACAAACAAAAAAACAGAACTAAAAATGGGAAACCATGCTTCAAAAGCCTGCTGGCTTCCAGATGGACAACCCCCCACGGGGACTTCGGCTGTTTTCACGTATACTGCATACGGAAACAATCCTTGCAAGTATTTAACTAAATGGGAAAAGTTAACTAAGGATGACTTAGGTCGTAAATGGCCAAAATTGGGAACGTTTGACTTCTGAAAACTACTGTATTTGCACACACAGGTTGAAAAAGCCTGCAATAAAACCAAAACAAAAGAAGGGGAAGCTTATTACGATTGGCATTTAGAGGCTTCAAAGAGTAATAATGATAAAATGACTTCTTTAAAGGAGACTAACCATAAACTGACTGAGACCATTTCTGAATTAAAGAGAGAGAAGTCAGAAACTGTCCATCCCCTTCACCTCCTCTACCTCCTCCACCGCCGCCGCTTTCAGCACCTCAGAGCCCATTTTCTCCCTCAGCACCCGTGTATCCTTTCCTTTTTGAGCTTCCGTACCCTGACCTATCCATTTTAACTCATCCTCTCTCAACTCTTCCTCCCTCACCTCCTCCTCCTCCCTCACCTCCTCCTCCTCCTTCACCTCCTCCTCCTCCTTAACCTTCCCCTCCTCCTCCACCTCTAGAGAAAACAAGGAGTAACTCTCAGGGAGCAGATACTGAAAGTCCTAAAGTTATAGTGGTTCCCTCTAAGGAGAAACCTGTTATTGGGTGAGGTGAGCCTGCTCTTGTGTATACTCCTTGGACTAGAAGTGAATTTAAGAATTTGATGAAGGACTTCCCAGACCCTTTGCAATATCCTTTAGGGTTTGCTCAAGAATTTAATTTTATTGTTAGAACATATGCACAGGACATTCAGATTTATATCAGCTTGTGCATTTGCTGGTGTCTGAGAACAAAGCAAATGAATGGATAAAAGAGGCAGATTGGAGACCCCCTGGAGGATTTCCATAGGCATGAGCCTCATGACCTTAAAGAGTGTAGGGATATCGCTCAAAACTTACACAAAGCCATTCCAGTAGTTTTTCCCAGGAAGATAGATTGGCCTAAAGTCCATCAATGTAAGCATAGACCCGAGGAATCTATCTTTGATTATTTTGAAAGGCTTGAGAAAACCTTCAAACAGCACTCTGGGATGGCTCCTGAATGTTTTGAGGATCAATAAAATGATCCAGTTTTCAATTCAATTTCCTTCGAAGGATTAGATGAGGAATTAGCAATGTTAGTTAAGAGACATGAACTGGATTGGACTTTAATAGGCTCTTGTCACTATTACACATAAACCATCTAAAACCTTCCAGAAAAAAAAAGGCCACTAAGTTTATGAGTATACAGCTACAACAGCTTCGTGGCCCAACAAACGCCATCCTTGAGGGTATTATGCAATGTGAAATAAATCAGAGGGAGAAGGTCAAATACCGTATGATTTCCTTCATTAAGTAGTAGATAATAACAACAATAAACAAACACATAGGGACAGAGATTGGATTGGTGGTTACCAGAGGGGAAGGGGGAAGGGAGGAGGGTGAAAGGGATAATTTGGTACATGTGTGTGGTGATGGGTTGTAATTAGTATTTTGGTGGTGAACATGATGTAATCTATGCAGAAATAGAAGTACAATGATGTACACCTGAAATTTTTACAATGTCATAAACCAATGTTACTGCAATAAACAAAAAATTAAAAAAAAATAATCTAACCAGAAACGAAATCACCGTTTCTGTTACTATTGCAAAAAGTCTGGTCATTTCAAACAAGACTGCCATAAACTCAAATGGGATTTAGGGGGTGACAACAATAAACAGGAATAGGGCTGCTCAGAAGATTACGAGAGGGTATTTCCCCTCCTCCTCACAAATGCCATAGGCGAAATTGAGATAACTATTGGAGAGGAAACTTTAAAGGTCCTCGTAGATGCCGGGGCTACCTTTTCTGTCCTCAACCCTACCCTTATTCATTGCCCTCTCCCTCGGAGTAAACAGATAGATCAATTGGTAGGGGTTTCGAATTTTCCAATGCAGGTTTTTAAATCAGAACCAGTAATTTTTCAATTAACAACCATCACAGGAAAAAATGTGTTTCTCCTGGTTAAATGTGCTCCAATTCATTTGATTGGACGAGATCTTCTAGAAGCATACAACGTCCTTTTCACAAAAGGGTGAAATGCTTCTAGATTCAGAAAATCGGGATGCTGACCAGACTGTAATTGCTGAAAGGTTGATGATTGTGAAATCAATGACTCAAATAGAAGAGAAAACTGATGACCTGTTATTACAAGTTCCTAGAGAATTATGGTCATCATCCTCTTCAGATATTGGGAAAATTAAATCAGCCACTCCTATTAAGGTGATTTTGACAACTCTAAGCCTCTATCTAATATTCGGCAATATCCACTTAGACCAGAGGCATTAAATGGGATAAGCCCTATCGTTCAGGAATTTCTTGAAAAGAGACTTATAATTCCTTGTACTAGTCCCTGTAATACACCTATCTTACCTGTAAAAAAGTCGAATGGGAAAGGCGGGAGATTTTTTCGAGATCCGAGACCTATAAAGAACATCGTGATTCCTCAACATCCTGTGGTTCCTAACCCACACACTTTGCTCTCGGCCATTCCAAATAACAGCTGCTATTTCTCAGTCACTGATTTGGGCAGTGTCTTCTTCAGCATTCCCGTGGAAAAGAATAGTCAATATCTTTTTACCTTCACGTGAGAAGATCGCCAGTATACCTGGACAGTGATGCCACAGGGCTATACTGAGACGCCCACTTATTTTTCCCAGATACTCAAGGCTGACTTAGTGAATATAGAATTTCCTAATGACTCCACTTTAATTCAATATGTGGATGATTTCTCTTGCATTCAAACACTAAGTTGGATTCTCAGAAGGACACAATTTATCTGTTGCAACAGCTAGCATCTAAGGGGCATAAATTGTCCAAGGACAAATTACATTTTTTGCCTGCCTGTTGTAAAACATCTAGGACACTTGATATCTAAGGATGGACTGTTGATTGATTCTGAAATGATTAAAGGAATCCTGGTTTTTTCTCTCCCTAAGACAAATTTAAGAGGATTCCTAGGACTAACTGGATATTGCAGGAACTGGGTACCTAACTTTTCACTTATTGCCCAGCCCTTATATACATTACTAAAGTCTGACCAGCCTGATTTAATTGTATGGACACCAGAAGGAGAGAAGGCAGCAACTACCTTAAAGTCTGTTTTGGCCCAAGTACCAGCTTTAGGAAATCCTAATTACAGCTTGCCATTTTTCCTCTTCATACATGAAGATAGAGGAAATCCCTTAGGTATCTTAAGTCAAAAACATGAAGGTCGACATCGACCTATAGGTTATTATAGTCAGCAGTTAGACTCAGTGGCAAAAGGGCTTCCGCCTTGTATGAGAGCCATTTCAGTAGCAGCGCTCTTATGCAAGACCAGTGAAGAAATGCTGATGGGGTCTCCTTTGACTATCTATGTTCCTCACTCAGTCAAATCTCTCCTAAATTCTCATCACACTCAGCATTACTCTGTCAGCCGACTAGCCTCCTATGAAGTTCTGTTGTTCTCTGCTCCTAATATTACCTTAGCCCTGTGTAATAATCTTATCCCTGCAACCTTACTTCTAGCATCACAAGAAGAAGATGCCCACGACTACATTTATTAACTAATTACCTACTTACTCCTAGGAATGATTTGCAAGAAACTCCCGTTGATAATGCTGATCTAATTTGGTTTACAGATGGATCTTACTCAAAGGATGAACAAGGATGTTATCGAGCTGGATATGCAGTAATGTCCTCAATAGACGTAATCGAGAGTTTTTACTTACCAGACATAAAGTCAGCACAGCAAGCCGAGTTAACTGCTTTAACTTGAGCTTGTCAATTGGCCAGAGACCAGGTAGCAAATATCGACACTGACAATCGTTATCCTTTCGGGGCAGCACATGACTTTGGAATGCTGTGGAAACAACGAGGGTTTTTAACCTCTTCAGATCAGCCTATAAAGAAGGGGAAACAGGTTGCAGAATTATTATATTCTATACAGCTATCGAGACAACTAGCGATTAT
The DNA here is from genome assembly GCF_020826845.1 of Diceros bicornis minor. Lineage (NCBI taxonomy): Eukaryota > Metazoa > Chordata > Mammalia > Perissodactyla > Rhinocerotidae > Diceros > Diceros bicornis. The sequence continues at coordinate 150,323 of NW_026691112.1, read as the reverse complement.
TAAAATGCCAGGGCATTCAAAATCTGATACTTTGGAAGCTAAAGGAAACTAGCTTGCTGATGCAGCTGCTAAACAAACAGCCTTGAAAGCTTTCCCTACCCAGCCTCGAGAATGCCTGCTGCTTCCTATTAACTCTGCTAACCCAGTAAAAGACTTCCTTCTACAGGCCCAAGAAGTGGCCATGGAAGAAGAAAAACACATATGGCAGTCAAAAGGGGGAATTTTTGACACCCCCTCACAGATGTGGTTTGGACCCAATAGGAAACCCATGGTACTTGTTGGAGCACAATTGCCCCTGCTCCAGCATATACACCAACTAACCCACTGGGCACCTGAAAAGGTGATTTTATGGGAAAAACAATACTTTTGGAAACTTTTTCCCACAGTGGCCCATAAAACTTATACTCGTTGTGTTATATGCCCAAAGTATAATCTAGGGAAACCACTTCATGGGTCACAAGGCCACTTTCCCCCTCCTAAGTGACCCTTTGAGGAATGGCAATTGAACTTGGTCTAAATGCCACCATCTCAAGGATATAAATATATCTTGGTAATAATCTGTATGTCCTCACATTGGGTTGAGGCCTTTCCTTGCAGAAGAGCAACGGCTGTAACAGTAGGTAAATTACTATTAGAGAGAATAATTCCTGCTTGGGGAATTCCTACCGAGTTACATAGTGACCGGGGAACTCATTTCACCGGACAAATAATTAAATCTATATGTAGTATTTGGCCAATAATGCAGCATTTCCACTGTGCTTACCATCCCCAATCCTCAGCATCGGTGGAAAGAACTAATAGCTCGATCAAAATTCAGTTGGCAAAGCTTTCAGAAGCATTTAGCTTCTCATGGCCAAAAGCTCTTCCACTAATGCACCTCAGTCTTAGATCTACATCCTTTGGTAAACATCGACTGTCTCCTTTCGAAATAATAACTGGACGACCTATACAATTAGATGAAGAAATGTAGGAACCAACTTTACTTAAAGGAGATATTTTACATTATTGTCAAGGTCTCATTGAGGCTCTTAAGAGAAATGAGAAATTGGTAGCTAATTCTTTTCACTGTAAGCTCCCAGGAGACAAAGACCTTAAGGATCATGGATTACAACCTGGAGATTTTGTTTATTGGAAAAGATACCTGATAAAGGACTCTTTGCAGCCCCGTTGGAAGGGACCATATCAGGTGCTTTTAACCAATCCATGTGCTGCAAAATTAAAAGGCATAAACTCATGAATTCACATTTCTCATTTAAAAAAGACTTCTCCACCTGAATAGACTTCAACTCCAGTCTCTGACACCCAACTTTGACAGACCAAGACGAATATCTCCAAATCAGGATGAGAAGAAGACGACATCTGTTGTAGGCAGCTGTCCTGAGACTCTGGACCAGGTCTGTATTCCTAACCTTATATCTCCTCATTTAAACCCTTGTAGTGTTTAACCTTTATGTAATTGCTAAAATAATCAATTTCTAGATTGCCTTACCATTTTCCTACACCAATGTTTACACTTCAACTTTATAAGATAGATTAGAACCTAATTACAAAACCATTTGTTGATTACAAAAAAAAAAATGCCATTTAAGGTTTCCCTAATGCTATGTTTGTTTTTCCAATCTACATCTGAATGGACCTCTGATGGCAATGTTTTTCTGCAATGGGCACATTCCTTTGCTACACATGAAAATCAGTCTACTTGTTGGTTATGTGGCCAACTTCCACTTTCTAAGACCCTTGGTGGGTCTTTCCCTTTTGAGGCACAGATTGGAAAGCTCTAAAGCAATTTATTGTGATACGAAGATCTAGTTCTAATGTTCACAGTTCGTCTGATATTACTAATTATGATCCTGAAACATGGTCAGTAGCCCATACTATTAGTAATACAGGACACGGTTATTCTTTTCTATTACTCAAACCATCCAATTATCCCAAAAAATTGCAGATAAACAAAAGAAACCAGACATTACAGTAAAAACCATGGAAGGTTTCACACAAATTTGGGATGGATATGTTTGGCTTACTCCTAACCATGGATCTTTAAACATACCAGCACCTTTATGTTGGTTACAGAGAAATCATTCCAAACAAAATCTACCAAATTACACTCTAAAGATAGGCTGGATACCCACTGAGTCATGTCAGAATACTATTATACATAAAAAAGTGATTGGTTTGGAACAGACTGGTCTCGAAGACCAGGCGTCTATTAGATGGCTCCTAATGGAACTCACTGGTTATGTGGAACAAACCTCTGACCTTGGCTGCCACCAAGATGGCTAGGGCGCTGCACTCTGGGCTTCTCTTGCATACAGGGAAAGAGTCGTCCAGAGCTAACATCTGTTGCCAATCTGCCTCTCCTTAAGGCCAGATGGGCTCATTCAGTGTTACACTTGTATGACCACCTAGTAGCTATATTTGCTCCTTCCTTGGGGCTGGAAGATGTCATATCACCTATAGAGGCTCTGACAAAATTTACTCAACAAGCCCTTAACGATAGTCAGGAAAGAATAGCTTTCTTAAATACTGAAATGTCTTTAATGAGAAAAGCTGTCCTTCAAAATAGAATGGGCTTAGATATTCTTACAGCACCCCAAGGTGGTACATGTGCAATCATTCAAACTGAATGCTGTGTGTTTATACCAAACGAGTCTTCCAATGTGTCACCTCTACTAAAGCACATGGAAAAACAGGTGAATGCCTTAAGTGATCCTACACCCAGCCTTGATTTGTTTGGTTGGCTCCCTTCTGGTATTGGTTCCCTTTTTCGATCTGGATTGCAATTCCTATTTCTATTACTTCTTGGAATTCTTGTACTAATCATTATATTCAAACTGTTGTTTTCTTTACCTAGTGTTGTAAGACTGGCATGCAAACTAGAGTAATGGTGGCTCGGTGACTTGAGATGGCCGATCAATCTTATAACCCTGGACAAATTTCCTTTTCTGATAAGGACTATGCCTAAAAACTCATTTTAAACTAATCTTTTAAAAAAATGTTTAATTATTATCATTGTTACCGTACTTGTTCTATAATTGTGCACAATGTAGCATAAGGGGCTATATATATTAAAAAAAAAAGCACATATACAATGTTTGTGCAACAACCTAAAATTAATCCAAAACCCATGAAATGCTTCCTCTGTTTATATATATATACCTCTTTGCTTGTCCACAATATCTGACTAATTCCACCCAACATGAATAACTGGGCAAATAGATGAGATAAAAGCCTGGCACCGAGGGACGTGATAGACCCAGGGCATGCAGCAACCACCCTGACTCTGAGGGACAATATTTTGATCATCAATGTTTTCTATCAAAAGATTATACATCAAAAGGGGGAAAATGATAAATAAATGGCAAGCAATAGGATATATTGGAGCACATGAGGAAGCCATTTGGTGTAAAACTAGTTGGGCTTGACCTAGATTTTTTTTTCCAAAAGGGCCCTGTAGCCTCTGTTCATCCATTATATATCTATTTTAAGCAATTAACATGTCCCAAAGACAAGAACAATACCCTTAAGATGTAAATGCAACTTCCCCCACAGTGGCATTTCTTTAAGGATAAGCATTTCTCCCTAGGCTAGGATTTGATTGCTGTGCCCATCCTGTGACCACCCAACTCAAGACAACAGCCATGCCCATGGAAACAGCAGAGCTGATACCCACCGTGTCCAACAATTGATGTGCCGACAGGTCAATGTCGTGGCTATTGTAAAAAGGACATTGCAATCACATGTGGTACATGCTCTTTGATGGTATATAACCACTCTGTACACCCCACTTCTTTTTTTTTAATAATTTTATTTATTTATTTATTTTTTCCCCCAAAGCCACAGTAGATAGTTGCATGTCATAGCTGCACATCCTTCCAGTTGCTGCATGTGGGACGCAGCCTCAGCATGGCCAGAGAAGCTGTGCGTCAGTGCGTGCCCGGGATCCAAACCTGAGCCACCAGCAGCGGAGCATGCGCACTTAACCGCTAAGTCATGGGGCTGACCCTGTACACCTCACTTCGTTGGAGTGCTCCATTTCTTCATGAAAGGACTCTCCCGGGCTATGTGGTCCTCAAAGGTTGATTCATAATAAACTCACCCCAATTTTCATTTATAGATTGGTTATGGATTATTTGCGTCGACATTCTATTTGTCCCTCCAGTATCTAAACACAGTACTTGACACCTTTGGTGCACTCAGAAAATGTTTGAAGACTGAATAAGTATGTGGGAGACCACACTGACTGGAGCAGAAGGGGCTTTTCGGGGAGTGGTAGAAAATTCGCTGACATTCCTACCATAGTAGTTGAAACTCTGAGCTTTGGACCAGTTTGTCTGGGCACCAATCCCAGTTATTCCACTTTTAACTGGGGAATCTGTGCAAATTATTTACTCTCTGAGCCTTAGTTTCCTCATCTATAAAATGGGGCTACTGAGAACTCCTGTCTCATAGGGTTTTAGCGAGATTTAAATGCATTAACTAATGTAAAGTGCTTACAAGAGCTCCTGGCACATAGTAGGCACTAAAATGTTAGCTGTTGTGTTATCATTATTGCTCTTATTTCTGAGCAACACTCTGGTTTTGAAAAGATGTTTTCATAATATAGTTGATCCTCATTATTTGTGGACTCCATGTTTGCACACTTGCCCACTAGCTAAAATGTACTGGCAGCCCCCAAATGAACACTCTCAGGGCTTTCATGTCCATTTGCAGATATGCACAAAGTGGTGAGAAATTTGATTCACTCGACGTGCACGTTCCCAACTAAGGGGGAACCGGGTGACGCTCTGCCCTCTTGTTGAGCCTATACTGTAAACAAATGTCCTTCTTGCAGTCTATTTAGTGCCCCATTTCTCATCTTTTTGTGCCTTGTGTTGGTGACTTTCCTGTTTATTATGTGCCCCATGTGTAGTGCTGCAATGCTTCCTGGTGTTCCTCAGGGCAAGAGGCTGTGACGTGCCTTTACAAAGAAAGTATGCGTGTTCGACAAGCTTCTTTCAGACACGAGTTACAGCGCTGTTGGTGTGAGTTCAATGTTAATATATCAACAATATATATTAAATAAGGTGACTTTAAAGAGAAACACAGAGAACAAGGTTATGTATTGATCAGTTGAAGAAAATGTGACTAAGGCTTGCAGGAACCTAACACTGCATTTCCCGTAGGAGCAGTGGGTCATATTCACTGATTCAGTGTTCACAGTGACTTTATAGAATGTCACACTGTGCATAATTAGAACTGTCTGTATCTTATGTAATCCTCACATACTCCTTTATAGTAGGTAGGGTAGGGAACAGGGTGTCCATATTTTGCTATTAAAGTAAGGTTATTACAGACGTTATGAACCAAGTAGAGAATTTAAAATATCTTGTGCTCAGCATAAGAGCCATGATTTTTTTTTTTTTTTGGTGAGGAAGATCAGCCCTGAACTAACATCTATGGCCAATCCTCCTCTTTTTGCTGAGGAAGACTGTCCCTGGGCTAACATCTGTGCCTATCTTCCTCCATTTTATATGGGACGCTGCCACAGCATGGCCTGACAAGCGGTGCATTGGTGCGCCCCTGGGATCCGAACCTGGGCTAACAGCAGCAGAGCGTGAGCACTTAACTGGTATGCCACGGGGCTGGCCCCTAGCCATGAGTTTTTGAGCAAGGAAGATCTATGATGAACTGATGTTAAAGGAACAATTACCTGACAAGAGAATGTGGTATTGAGAGGAAGAGGGAGAACTGAACCGGAAATGAGGACCAGCTGTGAAACTCTCTAAGAATTCTCATTGCTAGGTGAGGAGATTCAGAGCTAAGGTGCTGATGTGATAAAGGAAAAGTAGCAGCCAAAGGATGAAATAATGGGTTTTGTAATCATATATAGGGTATAAATCAGGCTGTGGTTCTCAAAGTGGGGTCCCTGGACCGGCAACATCAGCAGCACCTGGGAACTGGGTAGAAATGCAAATTCTCTGGTGCTGTTGCAGACATGCTGAACTGGAAACTCTGTGGTGGGGCCTGGCAATCTGGGTTTCAACAAGGCCCCCAGGTGCTTCTGGTGCTTCTAGTGCCCATCAAGTTTAAGAGCCAATGAATTAGAAAAATGATTCCAACACGTCACCATGCCCAGGTAAGCCACAAGGCAGGGAGGTGGTGTTTGTTTGGAGGATAAGATGCATTTTAAATTTTAGGAAAAAGTAGTTCAGCATCTGTTTCATCATAAGGTTTCCAGAGATGCCATTTTAGCTCTCTACCTGTGAAGCTCTTTTTTCCACAATATGTTCTCCTCTAGAGAGCCCTTGGTAAGTTATTTATCACTTACCACATGTTCTGAGAATCCCTTCTTTCTTGAAATCCCCTTTCAGACTTGAATATGTATTCTTGTGCATAATCTCCTCTATTTAAAATCTGGATTTCTCTTCCTATAGGATCATGTATGGCACATGCAACCTTACTGTCAATTTGGAATGCCATTGGTTTGTTCCAAAACCTTAGAAAGTTTTAGAATTTAGAACCTGATGAATAGAGAATGTATAAGCTTTTGTGTAGGACTCATATTTTTCATATGTCTAGAGATATTCCCAACTTGCCAGTAATGTGGCCCTAGATTTAGCAGAACTTGAAAATCTGAATATAGTAGAAAATGACTTATATATCTCATATTAACATTTACAAAATAAATGATCAGAATGTTAACTTGCCAATAAGCACTTTCCATATTCTAGGCTCTGAAAGTATCTTGCTTACATAATAAACATGATAAAGTTTCAAAGATGAGCCAATTAACTTTTGAACAAAAGCTTGACTTGAGTGTATCTTGGCTTCCTTTTTGACAGTTGTAGCCTTAATGTTACATTAACCTTTTCTTTTTCTGGGAATCAGATGATCTTGTATTTGGTGAACATTTTAATTTTTAATGGCCACTTGTATTTTGGGATATGCACGTCTTCAAACAATCTATAAGAACTAACCATTACCACTCATATATAAGATTATACAGGAATGGAAGAATTTTGGCTGACTTGTATTTAATTGTTCAGCCAAAGCAGATGGCAGACTCTACCACATACAATGATTTAAGGGTTTGAAGCAGTATTTTTAAATACAAATAATCTCCAAATTGATAATATATACAATATATTACTTACTGTGTTAACTAACCAAAACAGTTAAATTTGCTATCTTTCCTCCATTTTTAAAGGATGCACCAATTATATAGATTCTGTACAAAATTGCAAAGATCACTTTTTCCATTTTCAAAATTTATTTATTTTAATTTTTAATAGTGAGAACCTTAGTGTTGGGTAAATTGCTGCACAATTACTGGAAATGCTGAGAGTCTTTTGGAAAAGTGTAGAAGTCTAAAGATAATGAAAAGTACATTTCTCCAATGTCAAGTCCTTTGAGCTTCTGTCTAGTTGTGCTCTGAAGAGATGGAAGATTAAGTACCAGCACAGGACACAAGGGAACAGGCTGCCAACTTGAGGGTTTCCCACAGACCACAGAGCGCCCCGCAGACTCTTGGAGATTAAATCTGGGCTTTGTCCATTGGTGGGCCCTGAGAGGAGAATTTTGCTTAAATGACCAGAGAAGAGACAACCTTTTTTCTTGATAATAAGTAATATTTATCATGTAAATTTCTTTATAAATCTCTGAATAAAATAAAAAAATGTAACCCGTATAGCAATCAACTCTTACTGACAAGCACCACAGCCTTCTCTAGAGAGCTCAACAGAAAATGTCTCCACTGACTGTGAATTGCTCTTCTCTGAAAGCCAGCCAGCCCTTCACTGATAGCCCTGGATAAAGAAGGTCAGATACAATTCTTTGAAGATATTTAGCTGAATTCAGAACCAAAAATCCTACCTCCAGTTGGCTCCTTTGTGAGAATGGATGGCCGGCCTTATTTCACAGGCTGGGCAGTTGAGGTTTCAGATGAGCTTAATTGCTCTCTTCCCCAAGTATGGAAAATGTGGCTTAGGGACGAGATTTTGCAGGTAAAGATAGGGTCATAGAGGGGAATAAATATTTCAGCAAATAGTCTCTTTCTTCAACTTCTCTTCCCTTTTCTCTATTTGTAATATCACTATAAAAATTCTCTCTATAAAAATTTCAGTATTTTTTCTTTGCAGTCTGTTTATTATCATCTTTATGAATTCTTTGACTTCACCACCTTCTTGGCACCACAACGCTAGCCACTGAGATATTACTATAGATTCAGTTTTGCAATTTCATCCTCTTATCTCTATTTCCTCTGCCATTTCTTAGTTTTAGTTCATTTTTTTAAATTTTTTGTTTATTGCAGTAACATTGGTTTATAACATTGTATAAATTTCAGTTGTACATCATTATACATTTATTTCTGCATAGATTGCATCATGTTCACCATCCAAATACTAATTACAATCCATCACCACACACATGTGCCGAATTATCCCTTTCATCCTCCTCCCTCCTCCTTTCCCAACTGTTACTTTTAGTTCTTATTGTATCTTATGCTTCAAAACATATGAAGCTTACAGAGTATATCAGTTCCTTATTTTCTCAACTTTTTATTATGTAAGTGCCCTCAACTATCATTTTTTTAAAAAAGAAGTGAAATACATAACAGAACAATACACTGTAATAAATTGACCACTTATAAAGTTAAGTTCAACCTGAAATCCCTCCCCACTTAACAGAGACAATCTTTTATAATTCACCATGATTTAGTTCAGGCAGGACCAGTTTATCAATGATTTTTGGATGCTTTAAACCACATGAGATAAGTACAGTGTAAAGTAAAATGGTTAATCTTGCAGAATTTGTAGAATTTCTTGATGGTTAAGGAAGTTGATGGTGGAGAGCCTGAATCATATGAAAAGTAGTTGATTAATTAACACCTGACAGAGTTTGTTAATTTGGTAAAGACATATATGTTGAAAAATAACTTTGCATATCAGAGTATTGTCAGATGCCACTGGGAAAATTCATAATGTTCTCAAATACTACAAAAAATGACCATTTTTTCATAAAAGATGACATACATGATGACATCATATACCTCTGTCAGAAAATTTGCAATGAAGAAAATTAACACTTGAGTCATTTTAATTCTAACAATTTGTTTATGCTTATTATTAGGTTAAAAAAATTTTCTAGAAATAAAGTGATAAGTGATATACTTGCTTAATTTTTAATTTTTTTTAGGAAATAACATTTTCACATTAAAAAAATATTTATTTGTATTTATTTTATGCTGAATTTATTCCTGGGCCCAAAGACTTTTTTTTAATTAACAAACACCAATTCTTTTCAAATGCTTTCCAAAAGTTGAAGAGGAGAGAATACTTCTAAAGTCATCCTGTGAGGTTAGCACTACCCTGATATCAAAGCCAAATCAATTAAAAGAAAAGAAAACTACAGGTCAATATCTTTGATGAAGAGTGATACAAAAATCCTCAATAAAATAATAACAAACCAAATTAAGCAGCATATTAAAAGGATTATGCATCATTTTTCTAAAATAATTTTATTTATTTACTTAATTTTTCCCCCCAAAACCCCAGTAGATAGTTGTATGTCATAGCTGCACATTTTTCTAGCTGCTGTATGTGGGACGTGGCCTCAGCATGTCTGGAGAAGCGGTGCGTTGGTGCGCACCCAGGATCCAAACCCGGGCCGTTAGCACTGGAGCACGTGCACTTAACCGCTAAGCCATGGAGCCGGCCCATTTTAAGTGGGATTTATTCCTGGAATTCAACATGTTTCAATATATGAAAATGAATCAGTGTAATAAACCACATTAATAGGATGAAGGAAAAAAACACATGATCATCTCAATGGATGCAGAAAAAGTGATTGACAAAAGTAAACATGCTTTCATGTTAAAAACACCAAAAAACCCTCATAGTAAAAGGAAACTACTTCAACATAATAAAAGCCATATACAGAAATCCACAAAGAACAATGTATTCAAGTGTGAAAGAGTGAAACTATTTCCTCTAAGATCAGGAACAAGGCAAGAAGGTCCACTTTCACCACTTCTATTCAACATGGTATTAGAAGATCTAGCCAAAGCAATTAGGCAAGAAAAAGAAAGAAATAGCATCCAAATTGGAAAGGAAGAAATAACATTGTATTTTTTCACACATAATATCTTATATGTTGAAACCCTTAAAAATTCCACAAAGAAATTTTTAGAACTAATAAATTCTGCAGAGTAGTGGGACACAAAATAAATATGCAAAAATTAGTTGTTCTTCCATACATTAATAATAAGTAATCTGAAAAAGAAATTTAAAAACTTTATATTTTTATTTACAGTAGCATCAAAAAGAGTAAAATACTTAAGAACCAACTTACTCAAGGAGCTAAAAAGTCCAATGATGTTTTTTGCAAAAATAGAAAAATATATCCTTAAATTCATATGAACTCTCAAGGGACCCTGAATAGCCAAAACAATCTAGAAAAAGAAGAACAAAGTTGGAGAACTCTCACTTTCTGATTTCAAAACATACTACAAAGTAAACAAAACAGTGCAGTGCTGGCATAAATACACACAATATACTAATGAAATAGCATAGAAAGCCCTGAAATAAACCTTTGCATATATGTTCAAATGAATTATGACAAGGGTGCAAAGACAATTCATTGGATAAAGGATAAGTTTTTCCAAATATGGTCCTGGGAAAACTGGATACCCACGTGCAAAAGAATGAGGTTGGACTCTTACCCTACACCACATACAAAAATTAACTCAAAATGGATCAAAAATCTAAATGTTAGAGTTGAAGCTATAAATCATTAGAAGAAAACACAGGGTATAAGCTGCATGTCATTGGGTCCAAAAGACATTGCCAACAATGATTTCTTTCATCTGACACCAAAGCCATAAGCAACAACAACAACAACAAAATAACAAATTGGACTTCATCAAAATGCAAAAGTTTTCTGTATCACAAGATACTATCAACAGAGTAAAAAGGTCACCCACAGAACAGTTGAAAATATTTGCAAATCACATATCTGATAAGGGATTAATAGCTAGAATATATAAAGAACTCCTACAACCCAACATTTAAAAAAAACACAATTTAAAAATGCAAAAAGGACTTGAATAGCCATTTCTCCAAAGAAGATATAAAATGGCCAGTACACACATGAAAAGATGCTCAACATCACTAAGTATCAGGAAAATGCAAAATAAAACCACAATGAGATACCTCTTCACATCCATTAGGATAGTTACTATCACAAAATCAGAAAATAATAAGGATTGGCAAGGATGTTGAGAAATTGGAACGGCTGTGCTCTGATGGTGAGAACATAAAACTGTGGAAAACAGTATGACAGTTTCTTCAAAAATTAAAAATAGAATTACCATATGATATAGCAATTCCACTTATGGGTTCTGAAATAATAGAAAATATATTTATTGGTCTCTGCCTCCAATTCCTGGCACAGAGCTACTAAAACCCTTGTACTTTCCTAAACGATAAGGACACTAGGAGCATCTCTTGTTCTAATATTTGTCTTTGACTCCATCCCTGACACAGAGCTCCTAAAACCCTTGTAATTTCCTAAGTGATAATAACACTAGGAGAATCATTTGTTCTATTGAGGCAACTCTGGGTGGGCTCCTGGATGGCTCCTGGATGGGGGCTGGTAACCAGAAAGACCAAGGCCTGATTAAAAGGTTGAAATTTTTAGCCCTACCCCTTATCCATCACAAAGGGGAGAGGGGCTAGAAACTGAGTTAATAATTGATCATGTCTATGTGAGGGAGCCTTCATAAAAATCCCAATAGAAGGAAGTTCACAGAGCTTCCAGGTTGGCCATGACAGGGAGTGCTTGGAGAGTGTGAACCTGGAGATGGCATGAATGCTCTGTGCCCCTTCTCACATATCTTTCCCTATGCACCACTTCCATCAGGCTGTTCTTGAGTTATATCCTTTTATAATAAACTGGTGATCTAGTAAATGTTTCTCTGAGTTTTGTGGGCCACTCTAGCAGATTAATCAAGCCCAAGGAGGAGGTTGTGGGAACCTCTGGTTTACAGCCAGTCAGTCAGAAGTACAGGTAACAGCCTGGGCTTGTAACTGGCACCTGAAGTTGAGGTGAGGTTGGGGTGGGTGTGCAGTCTTATAGGACTGAGCCCTCAACTTGTGGAATCAGATGTATCTCTGGGTTGACAACATCAAATTGAGTTGAATTATCTGATGACCAGCTGGCATTCCAAGAATTGCTTGTTGGAGGTGTGAAGAACTCTCCCACATGTGAAAAAATGAATCTCAGAACACCATCTATGGGTATAAACCTAAAAGAATTGAAGAGAGAGGTAGAAAGACATATATACACCCGTGTTGTTAACAGCATTATTCAAAATAACCAAAAGCTGGAAGCAAGCCAGGTATCCATCAATAGATGAATTGACAAAAAAAAAAATGTGGTGTATACAGACAGTGCAATACCATTCACCCTTAAAAAGGAAGGAATTCTGACACATGCTATGACATGGATGAACCTTGAGGACTTTATGCTAAGTGAAATAAAGCCAGCCACAAAAGGAAAAATATTTTGATTCCACTCATATAAGGTACTTAGAGTAGTCAAATTTATAGGAACAGAAAGGAGACTGGTGCAAGAGGGAGGGACAACAGGGAGTTGTTGCATAATGGGCACAGAGTTTCAGTGCAAGGTGAAAATAGTTCTGTGGATGGTTGGAGGTTATGGTTACACAATAATGTGAATGTACTGAATTTCACTGAACTGCACACTTAAAAATGGTTAAAATGGTCAATTTTATGTTACGAATATTTTATGACCATTAAAACTATTATTTTCAACAAATGAACAAACACTAGCTACATGCAACAGCATCGATGAATATCACAACCATAGTGCTGCATAAAAGAAATTATATTCAAAAAACTATATATTTTATAATTCCATTTGTATAAAATCCAAAAAAGAAACAATACTGAGATCTGGCTTCCAGTAATGGTTGAGTAGTTTGTTGAACTAACACTCTCACAGATAACAATGATGAAATCTGCATAAAATATTATATATATTTACATAGAATCATGTATCTATATGTAATACAGATACAATAAATGTGTATACGTGTGTATGTATAAATCTCTTCCAAAAGCAAGCAGAACTGAGAGGGAGTCTTCCCTTGAAGGATGAGAATTGCACCAGGAGATATTTGCAAGCTTGAGTCTTTTTCCTCAAAACATTGCAAAATCTGTACGTGGCCCAGACAGGGGAAAAACTACAGTCTTACTTGTAATGTTAGAGCATGTATTTTGGGGCTGGAAGAGTAGCTGGAAAGTTAGGGGAGAAATTCTGGAAGGGAGGGAACCACAAAGAGGAAAAATCTCAAAATATGTGTGTAAGTCTCCCACGCACAGACATCAAATTTGCAGATCTTTGAACAACACACATGCAGGGTAGGCCCCAGAGGGCCTAGTGTAAAATCAGCAGTTGGAAGATGAAAGAACTGAATGAGGATTTCAGCTATGACCACTGTAAAGGAGAGAAGATTGGAATTTCACTCCAGCCAAGTTAACTCCTTGCTAGAAAAATAACAACACTCTTCAAAGGAATACAATGGAATCCAGAGTCTCTATAACTATGACTCATGGTTTCCAGTAGACAATTTAAAAAATCATGATATTTGAAGAAATAGGAAAATGTAATCCATATATGACCAAAAGCAGGCACTAGAAATTATCCCAAACGTGTTGCAATTAGCAGACAAGGATAAGAAATCAGCGATTATAAAGATGATCATGGTGGTAAAGAAAAATATTCTCATAATGAATGAACAGATGTTGAAACTCAGCAGAGAAATTGAAATTACAAAAAAGAACCAAATAGGAAGATGAAATAAAAAAATACTTTTGAGTTTACCAGTAGATTAGAAATAGTAGAAGAAACATGAAGATAGAGCAATAGAAATTATCCAATCTGACGAAAAGAATGTAAAAATTTTGAAGAAAAATGAAGAGAGCCTTACCTGTGAGATGATTGAGTCCCCGGCAGAGAGGGGAGAGACAGAAAAATTAAATGAGGCAGAAAGGCAAATCAACAGGTAGTAGCATAAAACTTCCAAAATTTGGTGGAAAATCTAAAATTTTAGATCGAAGAAAGTTAGCCACCTCACAAAATAAAATACAAAATAAAAGCATACATAGGCACATGATAGTCAAGCTGCTAAAATCCAAAGATAAAAAGAAAAACTTGAAAGCAGTCAAGGAAATACTGGGGAAGACATTACATACAGGGAGAAATAATGTGAATGATGAATGATATATTATCAAAAACAAAAGAGACAAATCAACAACAAAATGACATCTTTCAGGTGCAGAAAGAAAACCCAAAAGTCAACACAGGATTCTATATTTAGCAGAACTCATTTTCAAAAAGGAAGCAGAAGCCACAATAAGATACCGGGCACCTATTAGTTGGCTAAAATAAAAAATAAAATTGCAAATACCAATAAAATTGCAAATACCAAGTGCTAGTGAGGACTAGAAACAACTAGAACTGGGAATGCAACATGATAGTTGCATTCGGAAAACAATTTAGCAGGTTCTTATAAAGTTAAACCTACACTTATTATGTGACTCAGATATCCCACTCCTAGGGATTTACTGAAGCAAATTGAAAACTAATAATTAAACAAAAATCTTTGTGTGAATATTGATAGCCATTTTATTCATAATTGTCAAAAGCTGGAAATAAACTAAATGTCCTTCATCAGGTGAATGGAGAAAGAAACTGTGTTGCACTGGGACATTAGAATACTACTTGGCAATAAAAAGGATAAACTCTTGATTCACACAATAAGATGGATGAATCTTGGATGCATTTCTCTAAGTGAAGGAGGCCAGATTCAAAAGGCTATGTACTATGATTCCATTTACATGACTTTCTAGAAAAGTCAGAATTAAAGGGATGGAAAATGATCAGTGGTTGCCAAGAGATGGAGTGGGGGAAGGGGTTGACTACAAAGAGACAGTATGAAAGAATTTTGGGGGTGAAAAAAACAGCTCGGTATGGTACTGTGGAGGTGGATACACGACCATAAATTTGTCAAAACCCGTAAAACTGTACACCACAAAGAGTGAATTTTACTCTGCAAATTTTACAAATCAATCAGGATGCTGAGGAACTCAGATGGAATGCAGTGACAAATGAATCTCACTGTATTACAAGTATGTGACATAGCCACACTGAAGGGCTGGGGATGGAAGGTCCTAACCTAAGTAACTTTGGAAGACAGTGTTTTGATGGGATACTGTAGAATTAAAGTACTGGACACAAACACTGTACTCTAGGTGGTAAATTTGTTTTTCATAAGGGTATGGATTAGTAATTCTGAAACTAGTTGACACATTAGTAAATATTGCAAATATCTGGAGTTAAGTTTCTCACTGTTGGTGAAAGAAGTGACGAATAAACAAAAGGAAAAGGTTAGAATAAATTCTGTGGTGCTGGATTGGAGTTGGAAGTATCAGTATGAATCCATGTCTCTTTTAATATATCTATCCAAATAGAAAGATAGATTGATAGATAGATTGAAAGATCTATAGATAGATGTGTATACCTGAGTTTATATTCATACATACATTTCCAAGCACTGCTGAGAGAGTCTAGAAGCAATGACACTCTAGTATCAATGAGCATACCCAGCTCCCTGATCTTGGTTTCTAAATATCATTCTCCAATAAAAAGAACCAGGTTTTCTTGGAGAAATGGCTGATTCTAGGGCTGGAGATGGAAAATACAAGGTGAGCCTGGAGCATCATGTAGTGCCAGAAAGTAAGAAAGTGCTTTAAAAAAACACAGAAAATGATGAGATGTGTCAAAAAGAATCAATCTGAAAGACATCCCAGTGGCTCAAGCTAGAAAACTGTGAGCAACAAAATAAATAACAGTAGCATTGGATTATTACCCAGAAAATAAAATAAATATCCATGAGTCTATACTGATATAAAAAAGATTAAATAAGAAAGGAAGAAAGAAAGAATAAAAGGGGGAAAAAAGAATGAGAGAAAGAGAAAGAAAGGAAGAAGGAAGGGGGGGGAATCTTCCTCACAGAATTCCAAATAAGAAATGCGGCTGGATAGCATGAAATAGAAAATCGCCACTAGAACGCTACAGTAATAATTACTGTGGGCATGACTGACTGATGAATGCAAAAACTGTGGGTGAAACTTAAAGAAGAAACAGTACCTTTGCAGAGCCTCAAAGCATCTCCCTCCAAATACTTAACTTTTTTCTCTTAAATTCTTAAAAGACTTATGACTATTTAAAGCAAAAATTATAACACTGTATTGTGGGATTTATAACATGGGTAGATGTAAATTTTATGACAACAATAGCACAAAGGACAGACAGAGATAAATGCAACTGTTCTGTAGCAAGACTTCCATATTTTACATTGAATAAACTGGTGAACTATTAAGTCCAGGTAGACTGTGATATGTTAAAGATGCATATTGTAATCTGGACCAACCACTAAAAACTGCAAAGGTGTGACACTTAAATGCTAATAAAGGAATTAAACGGCATACAAAAAGCGTTTATACAAGAATTTTCGCAGGAGATGAGCTGCACGTCCCCAGGAGGAAGATGAGCGCACTGCGGGGCATCCACAGAACAGAATGCCCTCAGCTGTGCTGAGGAGCAAACGCTGACACACACATGCTGTGTGAGTCTCACCAACCTCGTGCCAAGGGAGGCAAGGTGGACAGAAAACAATACACGTGGGATGATTTCAGCCAAGATGAGCCTATGGTGAAAAAACCAGAACAGTGGTTGCTTCAGAGGAACGAAAAAATTGCCTGGGAAGGAACAGGAAGGAGTTCTCTGGGGGTGATGGAAATCTCCTATTCTTAAAGGGGTGAAAATTATATGGGCATGTTTATTTGCCAAAACTATACGGTTCTTATTTCTGCCTTTCAGTGTGCATACATCTTACCCCACCCCCACACACAAAAGACTAAAAGAATAATAAAGTGAGGTGGGAATGGGATGGAGCATGGATGAAACAAAAATGGCAGATAATTAGTAGTTGTTGAAGCTGGGTGACGGGCCTACTATGCTATTTTGTTTATTTTGTATATTGTTTAAATTGTTCTGTAATAAAACACTTGTGTAAGAAGACAAACTTGATATACAGTGTTCACTGGTAAGATACTGGTTATATTTGGGGAGGAAGGAAGGAGAAAGGGATTGTTGGGGCCTGAGTGAAGCTGGTGCTAGTTCTTAGTCACACAAGTGTGTTCACTTTGTAATAATTCTTTGAGGTTTACATAGATGACTTCTGCATATATTTCTGTACATATGTTATACATCAATAAACATTTTAAATCCTGCATATATGCACAAAGATGCTAACTCATTATCTCAGACTAACAGCAGTGTTTTGTTTTAAAGTGGAACACATTCACTCATGACACCATTAGATGGATTTTCATACTCCCAAGTATCTATTAATGCCCTCACCTTTGTGCGACTCTTAGGGTCTTTCCATTTTTGACTCAATTTGGCAAGTGGCATGGCTTTGAGTTTTTATGATGCAATCTTTTTCCAGCAAGGCCCACCCCCATGATGATACTCACCAAGGCCTCGACACCTAGCACAGTGCCGTGTTCACAGCATGAAGTCAAGACTTGTGGGACTGGGTTGAATGAGGAAGAAAACGAGGAGCAATGATGTTCCTAACTTATGTCTAGGTGCCATAAGGTGACTTAGGAAATTGGTAGGGTTTTTCAATAGATTTGCTATGACTTCTAATTTTTCCTATTTAAAACAATGGGAAATAGGATCTCAGGGATCTTTCTCAGAGGAAGTCTGACATTTCAGGCACAGGTTACTGACAATTATTAATGGCATATGACTTTCCCACCTCATCTTAGTGTTAAGTTTTTAATTCCTTACCTTGGAAATGACCTAACTTTGCTTCTTCCAAATCTTGTGGTAATACTGAAGGTCCAGAAAGTCGGGCCACGGATATTCTGCTGTTGTGCGTCCTCCCTGCAAAGAAGTGGAGCTGTGCATCCACCAGTCTGAGAAACATGTGGTGCTGTAGTATTTGGAGTCTTTGTATTTGTAGTGCTGTAGTATTTGTAGTCTTTGGAGAGAAGCTAAATGGAAAAATGACTTCAGAGAGTTATCACCATAAGCCCCCACAGCAACAAATTATTTTGCTTCATTATTTTGTGATTCTGAGGGTATATTTAAAAAGGGATATTAAAACTGGTTCCCAGGAGCCAGCCCTATAGTAGACCAGAAATTGCATATTACATTCCTCGACGAACTTGCCTAACATTGTGGGAAGGACGAAGGGGAAGTTTCAGTGCTGTTGCCTGTGTCAATGAGGTCAAGAGGTCCAGACTGGGATAAGGAAGTCCAGTGAACAAGCCTGTGTGCAGCCTCAGAGAAGGGGCGTGCGTGTGGGCCCCAAAGTGGCTTAGGGGTCACTTACCAGTACACGTGGTTTTCCTGTCTGTATAATGCAGGAATGGGGCCGCCCACTGTGATGTTTTCTCCTTTCAATGACATGGCTCAGGGCAGTCCTTCTAAGACGCCTGACCAAGGTATGGGGCCTTCAGGTGGGCGGGATCCAAAGGGAGGGTCTCTGTAGCGACCCTGACCACGGGGTCCAGAGGGGGGATCATGGCAGCCTAGAAGGATGGAGGGGATGGTAGGACAGGTGGCTTTGAAAAGGCAAATTCCAGGATCCCAGGCACCCGGTATTTCTATTTGAGATATGGAAGCAGAGGGGCGGGGCCCAGGGGCAGAGGGACAAGGCGGGAGTTGGGGCCCCTAGCTGTGCATGTTGGGAGTTTTTGTCTCTTAACCGCTCCCAGCCGGCAGCCTGCATGGCTGCAGGACTACAACTCAAAGGATGCTCTGGGAACGGGATGATGCCTAGCCCTGGGGGGAGGAGCAGGGCGGTGTGAGCTTGGCCGAGGGCCAAACCGCCGTTGACTCAGGACTCTGGTCCTACACCCGCTCCGAGTGGACTGAGTCCCAGAGGGATGTGATGGGATGAGAGGGACCACGGCGTTACGAAGGTGTGGTGGCTGCATGGGCAGCTGCGGGCCTGCAGCGTGCAACTACTTTTGTCCAAAACTGAAGCCGGACTCGTGCCTCTTCCCCACCGCCTCCCTCCATTGCTTGATTCCTCCTCCCACCTGCATGCCTGTGGGTCTTTCCACAGCCTCCTACCTAGTCCAGGGCCAGGTGTTTCTCTAAACTGCTTATGGGAACTGGTTTGACATCCCAGAAACTTTCCACTTTGCCTGCTGCCCTCTGCCTTCTCCAGCCAAAATGCCATCATTTCATCAGCTTTTGGGAGACATTCGCCCTTGTGGTCCCTCTTGCAAGCACAACTTAGGAGCTTTGCAGGGTGGTGACATTGGCTGTTGCTTGCCTTTTTTGCAGATGTGGAAGTTGAGGTATCTGTGAGGTTAATCATTGATTTCCCCGGGATCCGCTACATTATTTTGTGATTCTGAGGGTATATTTAAAAAGGGATATTAAAACTGGTTCCCAGGAGCCAGCCCTATAGTAGACCAGAAATTGCATATTACATTCCTCGACGAACTTGCCTAACATTGTGGGAAGGACGAAGGGGAAGTTTCAGTGCTGTTGCCTGTGTCAATGAGGTCAAGAGGTCCAGACTGGGATAAGGAAGTCCAGTGAACAAGCCTGTGTGCAGCCTCAGAGAAGGGGCGTGCATGTGGGCCCCAAAGTGGCTTAGGGGTCACTTACCAGTACACGTGGTTTTCCTGTCTGTATAATGCAGGAATGGGGCCGCCCACTGTGATGTTTCCTCCTTTTAATGACATGGCTCAGGGCAGTCCTTCTAAGACGCCTGACCAAGGTATGGGGCCTTCAGGTGGGCGGGATCCAAAGGGAGGGTCTCTGTAGCGACCCTGACCACGGGGTCCAGAGGGGGGATCATGGCAGCCTAGAAGGATGGAGGGGATGGTAGGACAGGTGGCCTTGAAAAGGCAAATTCCAGGATCCCAGGCACCCGGTATTTCTATTTGAGATATGGAAGCAGAGGGGCGGGGCCCAGGGGCAGAGGGACAAGGCGGGAGTTGGGGCCCCTAGCTGTGCATGTTGGGAGCTTTTGTCTCTTAACCGCTCCCAGCCGGCAGCCTGCATGGCTGCAGGACTACAACTCAAAGGATGCTCTGGGAACGGGATGATGCCTAGCCCTGGGGGGAGGAGCAGGGCTGTGTGAGCTTGGCCGAGGGCCAAACCGCCGTTGACTCAGGACTCTGGTCCTACACCCGCTCCGAGTGGACTGAGTCCCAGAGGGATGTGATGGAACGAGAGGGACCACGGCGTTACGAAGGTGTGGTGGCTGCATGGGCAGCTGCGGGCCTGCAGCGTGCAACTACTTTTGTCCAAAACTGAAGCCGGACTCGTGCCTCTTCCCCACCGCCTCCCTCCATTGCTTGATTCCTCCTCCCACCTGCATGCCTGTGGGTCTTTCCACAGCCTCCTACCTAGTCCAGGGCCAGGAGTTTCTCTAAACTGCTTATGGGAACTGGTTTGACATCCCAGAAACTTTCCACTTTGCCTGCTGCCCTCTGCCTTCTCCAGCCAAAATGCCATCATTTCATCAGCTTTTGGGAGACATTCGCCCTTGTGGTCCCTCTTGCAAGCACAACTTAGGAGCTTTGCAGGGTGGTGACATTGGCTGTTGCTTGCCTTTTTTGCAGATGTGGAAGTTGAGGTATCTGTGAGGTTAATCATTGATTTCCCCAGGATCCGCTAAGAGCGGAGGATAAAAACCCAATTCCCAGGCAAGTATCTACTAGGCCATTTTCACCAACCCATTCCAGTGCAGAGGCCTCCGAAACAGCAACCTTAAGATTAGAATAGCTTAAGCATTTTGCCCTTTAGGTTGATCACCTAATCTCACCTCAGGCCTGAGTGGCCGACCAGTCTCTTAGGGACACGAGTGGCAACTCAGATCCCTCAGGAAGAGAACGGTGGTCCAGCTTTGGGAGAGGGATGTTCAAGGTAGACAGCACTTGGACAGCATTTGAAACCCGTCAGCTTTAACATCTCTGCTTTGGATTCCGGCAAGGTTCTCAGATAAACACGCCTATGGATAGTCAGATGTATAGTGTTCTTTAAAAATTGATTAGAGTAGTGAAAAGAACAGAGCATAAAATATCCTGCTTATTTGCAGAAGATAAAATGCAAGCAAGACCTGCCTGTTAACTTTTTTCCGGTCATTCTCTTGCCTGTACCATACACTTGAATGCAGAAACAAAAAACTTGAAATGCCAAATTCTCTTTTCCTGAGATTAGTAAATTAAGTTAAAAGTCTTATTGAAACCTGTGGAGGAATGGTTAGCAGCTTTCATGATTTATGTCATCCCTAAAAATCTGGGCTTCGATCTACATGATGAAAAGTCCTTGTTTATAGTACACATCCCGATAGGTTATCTTTCCTTCCTCAATGTGGGATATTATCAAAACAAGTGAAAAACCTGGTCATGGAAACTGGACCCTGTCACTTTGTCAAGAATTTGCTTCTATATGAATTAATGACACATGAATTCTTTAACATTTTTGTAGAGAAAGGATGAGAAACTGTAGTGTCACTGAATGTGACAAGACAGGGAATTCTCATTAGACCACATCCTCGGGTTCTTCTCTCGTGTTCAATAGGCCCAGGTGATAGTCCGTGTAGTCAGGTGCAGCGCCGCCACCCCAGCCCCCAGTGTTCCATACTACTCTGGCCTGTGCCCTCTTCAGGGTGTTCTGATGACACTCGTCCACAAAGGTTGGAAAAAGACATTGTAACATGACGATATTCATCATCTTGAAACCGGGATTAATGGAGAGGAAAGTATCGGGGTCTGTGTGCTCCGATGCACTGCTGTTGGGGTGTGGCCGCAGTGACCACTGTGCTCCCAGGAGTCCCCACAATGGCTGTCTCAGAAGTTTGATCCCCTGGCGCAACCACAGCAGCTGTTGACAGAGCTGGGCGCTTGTGCTTCAGTGTCTTCCGTCAGATTTTGTGGCTCTGACAATCTTCTGCTCGGCCCCTTCTCATTCCTATCTGTTGCATTGGTTGCTTTGTAGTTGTCTCCTAGGAGCCACTGTATGTAACTGTATTTCAGTGTCTTTAGGGACCCACGATCTCTAAACGAGTCACTACACAACACCCACTTATCCTGGTGTAGCCCGTGTTCATCGTCTCCAGTGGAGCTGTGAAGAGCCCTGCTTACTTGGAGCTCCTCTTATTCTCATGCTACTGGGGCTGTTACGAAGCTGGGCATCTTGTCTTTGGTCTCATTAACATTATTCTTTTCATCGATTATTTTGAAGTCGGATATGACTTTGTTAATAATGTGGACACTGGCTGTCACAGGCACTTTTATGTATCTTCCCCAACAGCTCTGTGAAGTAGGCCTGTGATCCCCATTTTCCAGGGGGGACACTGAGGCTCAGAGAGGTCGAGTAGCTTCGTTCACTTCACACAGTTTCTTGGTACATTCTGAGCCTCCACCTGGATCTCCGCCTCTCAGGTGTGTGCACTTAGCTGGTGTTTCACTTTGTTCCTCTCTGCCAGGATTCCCAAAGGCACATGCCCCATCCTGAGTCCATTGTCTGCTTGATGCAAGTCACCCTGCACAAACAGGCCCTGGGCGGGGAGTGGACTAGCAGGGCGTGGTCCTCAGGCTTACCCTGGGCAGGTTCTAGGTTTATTGTGAGAGCTGGAACAGTGGAAGATACTGACCGTCACTCACCTGGAAGGTTTGTTATGGAGAAATACTCCACTGACTTTTTACAGGTGTCATGTCTTTCTGTCTTCATTGCTCCTCTGGGCTTTCTCCTACAGTTCGTGCTGTGCAGTAACATACAGTACAGAGACTGGTGAACATAATACTGTTGCCCTGCACCAAATGGTCACATCACTCATTTTTCTAATTATGAAAGAAATACATACTATTAAAAAAGTCAAATTAAACAGATCTATGTAGAGCAAAGTGAAAGCTTCCCCTTCCATCCCCTTCCCTAAAACTCACTCTGCTAGTCGGAAGGAACTATTGTAAAGAGGTTGTGGCTTATTCTTCTGTACATTTCCTATGAATTTATAAATACACAAAGTTATTTTAAGTTACATAACTATATCGTTTTGCAATTTGCTGTTTCTCACACCATATATCATAAATGTCTCTCCTTATCAGTGTATGTCACTCTAACTTAGCTTTTTATATGTTTTAGAGGTATTGCAAAGAACAGGAATACGATGATCTGTTTATTTCTTCTTTGATAGAGTTGGGATTACATCCAGTTTCACTATTATACATAATGCTGCAGTAAGATCTTTGTATGGAATTTATTACACTGCTATTCAACTGCTCAATTTGTTTTGTTTCCATTTAGTCAGAGACTATGATATTTTCAACATTTTTATGGGAATTAATTTATAGGGAAATTAATTTTATCACTGAATAAAGACATTTACGGGGAAACTGGCATTCAAGGTAATTCATCTCAGTATTCTGGAGAAAAATTATGAAACTTAGAATGTATTATGCTTGTTCCGTCACATTCTAACAAGTCATGTTAACAATTTATTTATTTATTTATTATTTTTGTTAGGAAGATCAGCACTGAGTTAACATCCATGATAATCCTCCTCTTTTTGCTAAGGAAGACCGGCTTTGAACTAACATCTATTGCCAATCCTCCTCCTTTTATTTCCCCAAAGCCCCAGTAGATAGTTGTATGTCATAGTTGCACATCCTTCTAGTTGCTGTATGTGGGACGCGGCCTCAGCATGGCTGGAGTATCGGTGCATCAGTGCACGCCCAGGATCTGAACTCAGGCCGCCAGTAGCAGAGCGTGCACACTTAACCGCTAAGCCACGGGGCCGGCCCCCATGTTAACAATTTAAAGTTGAATGTTTGACTAGCCTCTACTCTCTCTGTTCAGAAGGATGACTTTTTCTTGTCTTGAAAACTTTTGAATCCAGGGACTCTCCGTTGGACTTCAGAGAGGATAAGATATTGCTGTTGTATCTATTTCTCTTCAGCTGTAGGCTGCATCATCTAAAGATCATAGAATTGAACATGGTCTAATCGATGTATGTGATTTGGGTCAAAAAATCAAAGTAATGAACCCAAGATAGGAATCTATAACTTTGGTTCTTAATAAAGAATTTCCTTTTATATCCTCAAGTATCTGTGATTACTAGTAAAAAATCACCTGTGGGTGATGAGATGTGGCTCTGCTGGTAATGTCTGGCTTGAACATCCATAGTTAAGGCTGCCAAATCCGTAGGTAGATTAGACTTGACCTCTCGATGACCTCTGCCCTTGGTCATTGACATGGGAAAAATAAGAATTTAAAAAAGCTGCTGTTATTGACACTCAATGCTAGAAATGCCCATTAAAGAGTGAGTTTGATTTGGTAAACCAAAGACAGTACAAACAGAACAAAGTCTTTAATATCTACAAAATTTAAAAAACTTCTAATTTTTAAAAATATAACTCTATTTTTGCCACAGTGCAAACTGTGTATATATGAATGAAATATCCCTCTGTCCATTTCTTAACTTGTTTCCATTGATTTGATGGATTTTTCCTCTAATCCGTATTCCAAGTGTGAAAGAACATCTTGGTCCTTCAAAGAAAATAAGCCATTGAAATTTGATTTTCTTTTAGCTTGGCATCCTAGAGGTTTGAGGAATAAATTATCATGTAATGATACAATGATTTTGAAATCTAATTGTTAATTAGAGGTGTGTAAAGGATGATTGAATAGTGGTTCACCCCCATGGTCAGGGGTATTGTACACATGAACGTGTAAACATGATTCAGGAAGCTGCTTCAGCCCTGTGACATTCCTGAGAACCACAGTGCAGGAGGATCTAGGCACACAGCCATCTGCCTCGATCTCCTGGGTTACATGTAGATCCAGGGGTCTTAAGAGTAGCTTCAGAGCAGCTAACTTTTATCTATTTCTCCCCTTCCTTCTCTCCAGAAATAAACCCACACATCTATGGACAGCTAATCCTTGACAAAGGAGCCAAGAACATACAATGGAGAAAAGAAAATCTCTTCAACAAACGGTGTGGGGAAAACTGGACAGCCACATGAAAAAAAATGAGAGTAGACCCTTACCTTACACCATACACAAAAATTAACTCCAAATGCATTAAAGACTTGAATGTAAGACTTGAAACTATGAAAATTCTAGAAGAAAACATAGACAGTACGCTCTTCGACATTGTTCTTACCAACATATTTTCAAACACCATGTCTGACCGGGCAAGAGAAACAATAGAAAAATTAAACAAATGGGACTACATCAAACTAAAAAGCTTCTGCACAACAAAGAAAACCATCAACAAGACGAAAAGACAACCTAACAATTGGGAGAAGATATTTGCAAACCATGCATCTGATAAGGGGTTAATCTCCAAAATATATAAAGAACACATGCATCTCAACAACCAAACTACCAACCCAATTAAAAAATGGGCAAAAGACCTGAACAGACATTTCTCCAAAGAAGATATACAGATGGCCAACAGACACATTAACTATCAGGGAAATGCAAATCAAAACTAGCATGAGATATCACCTCATGCCCGTCAAGGGACGAATGGATAAAGAAGATGTGGTATATATACACAATGGAATACTACTCAGCCATAAGAAACGATGAAATCCAGCCATCTGTGACAACATGGATGGACATTGAGGGAATTATGCAAAGTGAAATAAGTCAGAGGGAGAAGGTCAAATACCATATGATTTCTTTCATTAAGTAGTAGATAAAACAACAATAAACAAACACATGGAGACAGAGATTGCATTGGTGGTTACCAGAGGGGATGGGGGGAGAGAGGAGGGTGAAAGAGATAATTCGGCACATGTGTGTGGTGATGGGTTGCAATTGGTATTTGAGTGGTGAACATGATGTAATCTATGCAGAAATAGAAGTATAAACGATGTACACTTGAAATTTATACAATGTTATAAACCAATGTTACTGCAATAAACAAAAAGTAAAAAAAAAAAAGAAGTGTCTATTTAGCCCAACACAAGATTTTAATTAATCAAATCATCATAAATTAAGATAATGTACTGTCTTTTTGATGATCGGGAGGAACATGGGTCCATTTTGAAAATATGCCCGTCTGTCTTTGTTCCCCACGGAAAGCTTCTGGTCACTAGGTCTCCAGTGGCTTGCACAAGCCCTAGGTCTATAACAGCTTGGTGCCTCTCCTTCTACTTGGGGTAGAAATAAAAGAGGTCAGAGAGACTTACTGTAGTTTTGGAGACTTGTAACGTCTTCTATGGAGACCATCCATGCATATTGTTCTGGATAGCTCTCTGTGCCTAAGACTACTAGTTACTTTAAGGGTTTGTCGGAAACTGTGAAAGGTCTGATATTTTACCTTACCTGCAAACCAATAAGTTAGCCTACCATGGTCTTACAGATGCTGGCAAAAAACACGAGACCCATGCGTAAGAGACAAAGGACTTAATGACACAACAATAGCAGTGACCAGAGTATCAGCATTTGCACCGGTTCACTAAATCCCACTTCCTACAGGGTGATACACAGTGGGCCAGGTGAGACACAGAGGGTTGCAAGAGCTCAGAGCTTAAGAAACTCAAATCTTTGATAACGGGCAGGAAGTCTGCTGACGTTTGCCTCGGGGGTGTGTGTTATTTTTATTATACTGGGCAGTAAGCAAGCCTGCCCTTTGCTCCAGAGGAGGCCACTATTTCTATTTTCCAAGGCTGACAGTTCTACACACATCCTTGAAAAGATAACCTGGTTTTACTGGGTTTCAAAGATAAACTTGAATGAATCATCATTCAGCTCTTCTGTTTCCTTTATTGAGATTGTGCAAATATGCTCTTTTCTCTGTAAAGTTCACTAACTTTATTCATACATAAGGGATGCTTTTGGTTTTATTTATTAAGTTGAAATTTTCTTATTAGAGAAAATGAGGAAACAATTATGGGTTGGATCTGAAGGTATGCTTTTCCAAGAAAAATGTGAAAGATCAGTGTTCATAGAAATTTGCCACAAGGAACTGATAGCAACTTAAATGATTTTAATTTGAATACTGTTTTGTGCAAATTTCTTCCATCTTACTTCATCCTCTCTGCTTCCTGTAACTCTCATATGGGAATGGGGCAGTTTCAGGGATTCACTGAACTCATTTACAACATTAAAATGGTTTTGTCTGTTGTGTTTTTTTAATTGAGGTAAAGTTGACATATAATATTATATCAGTTTCAGGGGTACAATGTAATGATTCAATATTTGTATATATGTTGAAATGATCACCACAATACGTCCAGTTAACATCCGTCCCCGTACATAGTTACAAATATTTTTCTCTTGTGACGAGGACATGGTGTGTTTCAAGGTGCAGAAGAATCAATGATGATGTCATACTTTTCCATATACAGCTTGATGAATTTGGACATAAGTATACACCCTTGAGACTGTCACCACCATCAGGGCCACAAACATATCCATCACGTCCCAAAGTTTTCGCTCATCTCCTTTTGTACTATTATTCTGTGGTAAGAACACAACATAATATCTACTCTATTAGCAAATGTGACATATGCCATATAGTCTTGTCAGCTGTAGGCACTATGCCGTACCCTAGATCTCCAGAACTTATTTATCTTGATAACTGAAACTTTGTATCCTTTGACCATCAGCTCCCCATTTCTCCATGCCCCCAGCCCCTGGCAACCACCATTCTAACCTCTGCTTATACGAGTTTGACTATTTTAGATTCCACATATAAGCGAGTATTTGTCTTTCTCTGTCTGCCTTATTTCACTTAGTATAATGTCTTCTAGGTCCATCCATGTTGTCAAAAATAGCAGCAATTCCTTCTTTTTTCAAGGTTGACTAATATTCCATTTCTTTATCTATTCATCCATCAGTGATGTTTAGGTTACTTCCGTATCTTGGCTATTGTGAATTAGCTGCAATGAACATTAGAGTGCAGGTACTCTCTTTGAGACCCAGATTTCAATTCCTGTGGGTAGATACCAGTAGTGGGATTGCTGGATCATATGCTAGTTTTCATTTTTGGAGGAACCTCTATACTGTTTTCCATAATGGCTGTATTAGTTTACATTCCCACAAGGGTTCCTTTTCTCCACATCCTCACCAACATTTACCATCTTTAGGTTTTTTTGATAATCGCCATCTTAACAGGTGTGAAGTGGTAGCTCATAGTGGTTTTGATTTGCATTCCCTGATGATCAGTGATGCCGAACACCTTTTTGTACACCTGTTGGCCACTTGTATGCCTTCATTGGAAAAAGTCTTTTCTGGTCCCTTACCCATTTTTAAAATTGATTGTTTTTTTCCTATTGAGTAAACACAAAAAAAGAGAACAAAATTTCCACGAATTATGGGTTCTTCCCAGTTGATGCAGATGATTTTGTATTTACAGTGGTACCAAAAGGTCATGTTTCGTGCTTTTTCTTCAGCTTGTTATAAGACCAGCAGTAGCTGCGGCATGGCAGATAATCGGGATCATCTGGGTTTGGAGGTTTACAACATAAATGAGTGGTAAGGAATTTTTTATTATTCCAAGGAAATTATTGAGATCATAGTCCATGGAATCTAGGGTTGATAGATGTAGGAGGAAATTAAGGTGAGGATTGGTGATCTGTCATTACTTCTGATCTTGAGGGACAGGTATCTACTGTATGAGTATTTGAATAAAAATATTAGAGATCAGGAATTTGTGTGGGTGAATGTTTTCTGAATTATTTACTTTCGAACATCACCATTTGGATTATGTGAACATCTGGGATATGGGAGAAAGTCACTAACAGGGGGTGGTTGATAATGTCACTATTGATTTAACTTCTAAAGGAGCTATAAACACCAAATGGTCAATGGATTAAGCAAATGAGTAGTCAGAAAACACAGAAATGGTAGGATTTGGAATTTAGTAAACGACTAGGGACCGACTGTCCTGAGAGGGAATGCCAGGACTTGTGCGGTTGAGAGTGACAAGGACAAGAATAGAATAGAAACACACTCAAAGAAGGAGTTAACAGGATGGAGGAGGAGAAATGATCTGGAGAAGCCTTGAGCTTTGACCTTGAGCTTTCTGTTCTTGATGCAAAGCTGCCTGATGACATCCCAGGACATAGGTCAGATCTATCCCCAGAGGATAACGGGAGGGTGGAAGTACAAAACAGCCAGGATAATTGTCCTAAAATGGCAGGCTTCCTTTATCATTTGACCCAATTTCATGATTTATTTTTGTAGAGTAAGAGGAAAAGAAGGATGACAGTCACGTTTTCACAGAGGAAGCAGCCTGACTGTGGGAACCAGTCCAAACCAAAGCCTGGTTTAAGCATCTTCATCCCTTTAAGGATGTCCAGTGACATATTCAAGAGGCCGGTTACTAGAATCCCATCCCATCCTGGCAATGACGGATCTCTGGGAGGACACCTTGGACCAGCCCCGCCAGGTCTGCTGGCACGAGAGACCACAAGGACTCCAGGTCTGCAGCAGTGCAGGACAACTGGTAAGTCCTTTCAATCTTGCCACAGCGTTGCAAAAACTTGCACCTAGTCACACAGGTGAATCCCTGCCAGGTGTGCTCGCAGGTGGTCTGCACTCCAGGTCTCATGCCCACTCCTGCCGGTCTTCAGATTTGGCAAGGATGATTCCAGGAGCTGACCTGGGAATTCCACAGCTCCACTGCCAACAATTTCTGGTGACTGAGGAAGGCATCAGGAAGGAGGACAGGGCAGTGAAGAGCACAGGAGAGACATTGGTGATAGCACTGATGGCGGACAGACTTGCTAGCGAGGCAGAGAAAGTGAGGGGTCAAGAAGGACGTAATGATAGCAGATGAAACGGAGCAGGCATCTCAGTTAGGTGTTTTAGCAGCGTCTCTAATGTTTTCTTGCTTTGAGCTCTTGAAATTTTAAAACATATGAATACTTTTCTTTTATTAAACTCCACTGTATGACATAGAAAATATAGACATCAGTTTCCTTCTGAGGTGAGAGGTTGGGTTTCAGGTGAAGAGAACAAGGAGATCTTCCTCTTTCATGCCATTCGCTCATTTTCCTTTACTATGTACATTATTTATTTGTACTTTAAAATCAGCAGCGAGTTATCAACGTCACGGGATGATTCAGTTTTTCCCTTCACAGTCACAGTAAAACCTACTTAAAGTGGATTATTCTTTTTGTGTAATATTCCAAAATATTATTTCAAAAGTACTTTTATGTCTATGTTCTCAAATTAGATATTTACTTCTAGGTCTCCATTTTTATGTTCTTTGTTGCATGCTAATTCAAAGTTGCACCTAAGGAAATATCAGATTTCCCTCAGTTTTTGGGATCCATATGTGTTGCTAATTTGATCCATGAAGATGGACATGGCAGTTGGGGGATCGTGCAATTATCTTTTTATTTTTTTAATTTTTTGTTTATTGCAGTAACATTGGTTTATAACATTGTATAAATTTCAAGTGTACATCATTATACTTCTATTTCTGCATAGATTACATCATGTTCACGACCCAAATACTAATTACAACCCATCACCACACACATGTGCCGAATTATCCCTTTCGCCCTCCTCCCTCCCCCATTCCCCTCTGCTAACCACCAATCCAATCTCTGTCTCTATGTGTTTGTTTATTGTTGTTATTATCTACTACTTAGTGAAGGAAATCATACGGTATTTGACCTTCTGCTGCTGACTTATTTCGGATCGTGCTATTATCAAAAGAGATCTTTTCAGCATCAGGAATCTGACAACAACCCACTGCTTGTTGGGATTTAATTGACTATTTGAGGCATCAAGCTTTCACTGTTGGCACTTCTCTTTCTCTTTGGAGGGAAAGTACCGCCTCCCCAGTCTTTCCATTACCAAATCACATTCCTGGGTGGCTGTGTTGTGTCAGGAAGGGCTTGGGATGCCTGGAACCAGGATTCATCCTCAGCTTCTGGCTGTCCTGACAAGGCTTCCCTGGCAGAGTCCAGCCTGTGTGTCTAGGTGACACTTGCAGCCATCAGAAAGGAGGTGATAACTCACAAGTGCCAAGTGATTCATCTGGCCCTTGTCTTACAGGGCGTTCCCAAGGGATGAGGTTCAAAATGCCACTTGGTTACCCTTTGAAAGCTCATAGTCATGAGGTGGGTTCTCGGTGTGAGCTCAGAGCAGTGACTGTTCACCGCCAGAGGTGAAGTATTTCAGTATTTTAATTGGAAAGGCTGTGCTCATGCACGTCCATGGATCATCAGTTCCGTGGCATTCCCTGCTGGAGCCACCCACACCCCTGTCACGTCTCATCTTTCAAAGCTCCAAACAGGGTTCACACCCCAGCAGGTGGTGGTAATGTAACCGCAGCACAGGACTGGGGAAAAAAAGACAACCACCAGGGGCAACACAGTTTCAGGGCTCGGGCCCATTTGCCCCATTTGGATGAGTTGGTAACACCAACATTTAGTGTGTAAACTGGAGGATTGTCCAAGACCATGGACCTCAGAACGACACAGGCTCAGAAGTCACCTTGGACAGCAAAGGACAGTGTGGGGTCATTCACTGGCCAGGATTATGGTCCCTTATACTGGAAAAGTAGAGCTCACCAGGGGTCCATCAGGCCAAGCCAGGGAGGAGCCTGGGGGCCATCTAGGGAATTTCTGCCCTAAAGGGAATTGCATAAGGAAGGCAGGGGTGCTGAAAATCCTAGTCCACAGAGAGCAGTCATGTTTATGGAACAAGGCCCAGCAGTAGCCTTAAAAGCTGCATCACAAATCTTTCCTCCTGGATACAGAACAAGCAGGAAAAGGAGTTCAGAGTCCTGGACAAGGATCATAGTAGGATTCAAATCCAGTCCAAGGGTGAACACGGAGCCCCTAGAGGGGCCTCAGGAGGGAAAGTCCTGCCTGCCTTTAGTCCATTTGCAAATGACCTTCCTTGGGCCTTGTCCTCTCCACATGCACGTTTTGATCTTTTTACATTGTTTTCCCCAATTAGAGCTGATGGAATTCCAGAGATTGTACTAGAAAACTACAAGTTCCTAAAATTTGCTCAAAAGAAATCTCAACAAGAGAAGCAGAAAACGTTCCCTGTTCCTCCAGAATGTAGAAAGGCAGCCCCTGCCCATGGGACGACATGGTCCTGGGTAGTGCTGTTTTAAAGACACCCACATTTCAGTGGTTGTTGCTTTGCCTGTGAAAGTACCTTCAACCTTTAAATCCCAAGAGAAAGGGCGGGGGCCGTGTCTGTTCCTGGAGGAGCTGAATGATACTGAAATGAACTGGTCTTCGGAGTTAGGGGGACTTGGGAGTGTCCCCATTAGCCAGGGAAAGGGCTGGCTATTTTCCCTTCTCCCACATACAATAAGCTGACGACCCAGAAGAGTTCTTGATTCAAGGAAAAATGTGAGAGTCTGTGTCTCACTTACATGCCTACAGAAAGCGAGAGAACCACACCACAACTCCCAGGCTGTGAAGGGAACAGGATTTTAATATAATATTCATATATGGCATTTATTATTTACAACAAATAATTATTGTCCCTTCCCAATGGGTGAATAGGTGCTAGGGTAGAGATATCAGGGAGCTGGGGTGGGGTCATCTCCTCTCTCTTGGGCTTCAAGGGACCCCAGGGATCAGATTGCAATGCTCCCCTTCCCATCATGTGTGAGGAGCTGGCCTGGTGATCGCAAGCCTCCCAGCTGTGTCCCTGCTGCTGAAGATGGGGTTGTGATTGGCCACTGGTATGGGGCTCGGTGTTGGGGCCTGGGGACTGAGTAGAAGAGTAGGGTTATCTTGGGGGCCCTCCCTCAGAATCATGGCCCCCACCCTGTCCCCACTGTCCTGGGTGCTCCAGAGTCTGTGCTCAGTGCTGTCAGCCACCAGTACCCCATTTATCCCTGCCACGTGAGCGATCATTTAGTATCACCTATTTCACAGAGGAGGAAACAGTCTCAGGAAGCTGAAGAGAGTCACCCTAGTCACAGGACTGCTCAGTAGTGGAGCTGGGATCCCAGTGCCAGCTGTCCAACTCCCCAAGGCCACGCTTAACCCAAAGCTTTACAGAACCCCTAGGAGTCAGTCACCCCGGCCCAGACACTCACTCACCCCTGACCTTGATGATGGCCGGAACTTCCTGGCCTTGAGTATTCTGCTGGCTAACTAGGTCTGGAGCTCCAGCTGGCAGGACAGGCTGTAGCTACAGGACAGAGAGTCACCTGTGAGCCTACCAAGACCTACACGTCAGGTGTCCC
This sequence comes from Diceros bicornis minor, assembly GCF_020826845.1. Classification (NCBI taxonomy): domain Eukaryota; kingdom Metazoa; phylum Chordata; class Mammalia; order Perissodactyla; family Rhinocerotidae; genus Diceros; species Diceros bicornis. The sequence goes on along the minus strand of NW_026691112.1, from coordinate 117,028 downwards.
CCTGTTGCCTTCCCAGCAGATGGAGTCTGAGTGTCCCAGAGGTCGCCATGCAATAAGGCCTGGGGCTCACCGGAGGCCCACGGAGACAGGCTCTGTGGACTGGCCAACAGGGAGAGTCCACCCCTGCCCTCACCCAACTCCGGCCCGGCCTCACCTATCATTCTCGTTGAGCAGCTCCATGTCCTGGAACCAGGCCCCAAATTGCTCCTCAGGCTCTAGGTTGTAATTCTTTGCAGCCACCTGGAGCAGCAGGATCTCCCTCATGACTGGGTATTCCTGGGACCAGAGGGAAGGAGAAGATGCAGACAGGGCCTGGGTAGGGGATATTGCATGGGCCTTGTGGGGTGTGAGGAGTGGGGCAGGGGATCAGTCCTGGGAACCATCCTTCCCTCCAGTTCCATCCAGGCTCTACCTGTTCGCAGAATGGGAATAATCAGCGCCTCCTCCAGGAATATTTCCTTGATGCCATCCTCCCCTCAACTCACCTGCCAATTGGATGGGTCTCCCACTTCTCTGTTATCAAACTCTTCCACTCAATGTAAGATACAGGGGGTGGATCCAGGGACTGTTCTGCCCAGAGGGTCTCTGAATTCCTCCTCCTTCCCCTCCCCTGCAGGGGATGCTGCAAATGTTCACTTCAGTCCTCTTCTCAGGTTGATCTCATTCCCCTGGAAGGCAGACAGCCAGAGTCCATCAGACAGAGCCCCCTAGCCTGACTAGCCCCCTAGGCCCACCCCTTCTCATGTTGCACTACTGCCAGGTCCCCAGAGGGGGCCGCGCATGCAGAGAAAACAGGACTTGGATCTAGGACAGGCTCTGGGCTCCAGAGAAGAAAGACATGGGGGTGAGGTTGAGGGACGTGGCAGCACAACCCACTCTGATGACAGACTTGGAGGGTGAGGCCTCAGGCAGAAGGGACTGCTCAGCCACTTATGTGCTGCCTGACTTGGAGGGGCCCGACTTCTCTCTCCCTCCATGGGCAGCATGAGAAGGAGAGGTTGAGTCCAGCTCAGATAAAACCTCATGCAGCTGTGCCATCAGGCAGCCCTGAGCTTCCCCAGCCTCTCGAACCGGAATGGGTGTCTCAGGTGGAGCCTCTGTTCATTCATCCCTAAGATGGGCCTGATGCCCCAGCTCCCAGGGGCGGCTGCGAGTCTCTCAGGAGAGATATCCCAAGTGCTGGGAGCTCAGAGCTCACTTTGGGGGCTCCCGCATCCCAAGGCTCAGTATCCTGGTCCTCCCTGCCTGGTCCTCAGGTTCACCCACCTGGAGATTATCACCCATCAGCAGGTGCAGCATCAGCAGGTCACCGAGGAAATTGCGAAGATTGGGGGTGACAGCCTGTGACACCGGGGTGCGGGTAGGATGAGTCCTTTATCTCAAGTCTGCCCCCGGCAGACCTTCTTCTGAAAAGTCCTCACCCTCAGCCTCCTGGCCCACCCCAAGTTTCCCACGGGGAGCAGCCTAGGACCCTTAGCAGCCTCCCTTCAATTCCTCCTCCCTTCACACCCAAGAACACCACACTCCTCCTCCTCACCTCCCAGGGTCGGCTTCTGGCAAATCACAAGGTGTGCAGTCTCTGGCCCTCCCCAAAACAAACTCATCCTGCACCAGCTCTTCAAGGCCCTCCTTCTGGTCACTTCTATTTTGAGATTCAGGCACTGTGGCAGCAAGAGGAAGGGCCCTCCTCTCTTGATGTGAGGCCTCCAGCTGGGAGGACAGAGCCCCTAACCCTCAGGCACACTCACTTGCTGCTGCTGCTTCTGCTCTCTGAGGGATGATCTCCGAGGGAACAAACGTGGAGGCCCCCTCCTGCCAGGGTCAAGGACAGCGTCAGCAGGCCATACTCCCTTCACCCCATTTCTCTCCAACACCACTGGCCTCCAACACTGGACATCCGACTCTAAGCAACTGGTACCAATGCCACTACATCCTCCAAGGTTTTGTGACTCTAGAACAAGTCTAACTCCAACTCTCACTGTGGGTGTGAGCTTGGGTTTGTGGCTGGGCCTCCCCAAGCCTGTTTCCTCATCTGGAAGGTGTGAGAACTCCAGCTACTTCACAGGTTCTCCTGAGGACTCAGTGTCACATGACTGTCATCATTGTGCTCGCCCTCACCCCTCCAGGTGGAGCAGGCAGAAAGCTCCCACATTCCTTTCCTCCCCCTTATCTCATCACCACCCTGTGAAGCCTGCACCACACAGTCACCATCCCTCCCTTTCCTGATGAGGAGACAGAGGCCCAAACAGGTACAGTGAGTTGCTCAGGGGCCCATAGAAGAGAGGCTTCTTACCCCTCCCAGCCAGATGGTCTGTTCCAACACCCTCCCTTAACCCCCAGCCCCACCACAGACAAGAGTCCTGTCCTCTGAGCTCTCAAAGCTTGGCCCTGGGCCGAGCCGAGGATAGAGAGGACGGGGTGTCTTTGGAGTCTTGTTGAGTGGTTCCTGCCTGCCTCAGTCCCATGGAGTTTCTGGACCCAGGCTGGGACAGAGGCCGTGCCAAAGCCTTCTCCTCCCCAAGGAACCCCTCACGACATTCCCCTGCACTGAACTCTTTCTTTATCCACTCAGGAACTGAACACCCAAGGTACCACCTCTGATCCACAGGGAAGCGGGTGACAGGACTCTTTGCTTCCTCGTTTACATGAAGCTCCTAACGTCCTTTCAGCAGCATCCACTAAGAATCCATCAGTTGCCTAGATGCTTCTCATAAACCATCGGGGGCATATGTCATTGACAACCGGACACTCAGGTGAGACTCCTGTGGTTGACTCTAGTGACTGCTTTATGGGTTCGGGGGTGAGTCCCAGAATTCACACACATTTGTCTCTGGTCCAGCCATTCAGACCCAAAGATGAGCAGCCTGTTTGTCCACCTGGGCCATGGGAATCCTCTGTCATGCCCGTCCCTGTGGCAGGCAGGGTTCCCTCCCCTTGGAGACATGGTGAAGGCAGAAGGAACAGCAGAGGCCTCCCTTCCCGAGGAGAGGTTTAGGCTGAGGGCTAAATGCACCCCAATCACCCAACATCCTGGAAGAAGCTACATCCAGCAGGATGGACATGCATGGAAGCCAGATGGCACCAGCTCAGCATCTCCTCCTGGAACAGCCCAGCCAACACCACTGTGTCCCATGACCAGGGCCTCTTGCCCAAAAATGTCACCCCAACGGCCAATGGGCCTAACAAATCCCTCTGCTTGTTAACCTGGACAAGATAGGCGGGAATGTTTCCGAGAAAGTTCAAGTGAGAAACTGTTAAACCCACAGCCTGCCCAGGCCCCCTGACCCTCTCCCCCCTCCTCTCTTTCCAGACCCCCAGCCTCCACTCTACCTTGGTCATCAGTTCTCTGCTCAAGGACTCGTCTTGGTTATAGAGCTCCTTCAGTTTTTCAGAGCTCTCCCTGAGAGGAGGGGAAAGAGGGAAGGATAAATTTAGGGAAAATGTGAGGGGTCTGAGTGCAAATCCCTTTTCTTTGACAACCCAAGAGATTCAACCTGCCTGGAGGAGTGTTCTCACTGGGCTCCTCTGAGTGCTAAGGTCTGATGGGACTTGGAGGCAGCTCTCCTGTTGGTCAGTGGGGTCTCCACTCCCCAGCTCTACAGAGCAGCTCTGTTTTGGCCACTTTGAGTTTCAACTGGGCATAGACTTCTGTTGCTATAAACACTTGGAAATCTCCAATGGCTTAACCAGTACCATGGGGATCAGACTAGAATCTACTTCCTAGGGATGTCACCCGGTGTATATGACATAATATCTATTACCCCTGTGGGCTGGTGTCACATGTACCTAAGGCACAAACTTAGAGATGGAAGAATAACAAGAAGGGGTGACAGGTAGCACAGAACACCACTCAAAGCAGGCCTGGGTTCTAGCAATGTGATATTGGAACTGTCGCTTCCAACTTGGCCTCATTTTCAGGTCAGCATCATGAGGGGGTTGAAACTAATGGAAATTTGGATACTGCCATCCTGCAGCATAAAACCATTCAATTGTTTCCTGTTTAATGGAGAATGAGACCCAAGTGCCTTGTCTTGGCCTATGAGGTGGGCAACCTCCACAGTGGTACTCAGTAAGCGCTACCCATGGTATAGCCATCCCAGTGGAACCACTAACTAGTTAGTAACTGGCTTCTTAACATAATAACAGCCAGAGTGATGGGATGTCTTGTCTAAATTTTAACTAAAAATGTCTCTCACTTCCTCTTAATACCTCTTTCATGTTCCATCTCTCTCTCTCTCTCTCACTCTGTCGAATCCCTGTAACTGAGGAATCAAATACCAGTATGTGGGGCTGCCCAATGTGGAGCCCTATAGAGGAGAGAAGCACGGGAGTGCCCAGGCCAACGACATAAAGAAACTCAGGCTCTCAGTCCAAACTGAACCCTGAAGGCTGAGAGAGAACTTGTAGGCCAGTCCTCCCCCAGTTGAGCGTCAGTTGCAGGCCTCACAAGGTGGTGATGAAGTAAGAGGGAGGAAAGGAATGTGGGAGCTTTCTGCCTGCTCCACCTAGAGGGGTGAGGGCGAGCACAATGATGACAGTCATGTGACACTGAGTCCTCAGGGGAACCTGTGAGGTAGCTGGAGTTCTAACACCTTCCAGATGAGGAAACAGGCTTGGGGAGGCCAGACCGAAAGCCCAAGCTCACACCCAGAGTGAGAGTTGGAGTTAGGCTTGTTCTAGAATCACACCTTGGGGGATGGAGTGGCATTGGTACCAGTTGACTCGAGTCAGACGTCCAGGGTCGGAGGCCAGTGGTGCAGAGAGAAATGGGGTGAGGGGAGGATGGCCCGCTGACACTGTCCTTGACCCTGGCAGGAGGGGCCCTCCACGTTTGCCCCCCCGCAGATCATCCCCCAGAGAGTTCAGGAGAAGCAGCAGCAGCAGCATGTGAGTGTGCCTGAGGGGTAAGGGCTCTGCCTTCCCAGCTGGAGGCCTCAAATCAAGACAAGAGGGCCCTTCCTCTTGCTGCCACAGTGCCTGAATCCCCCAGTAGAAGTGACCAGGAGGAGAGCCTGTGAGATCTGGTGTAGGATGGGTGTGTTGTGGGGAGGGCCAGGGACCGCATACCCTGTGATTTGCCAGAAGGCGGCTCTGGGAGGTGAGGAGGAGGAGTGTGGTGTTCTTGGGGTGTGAAGGAAGGAGGAATTGAAGGGAGGCTGCTAAGGGTCCTAGGCTGCTCCCTGTGGGAACCCTGGGGTCCGCCAGGAGGCTGAGGGTGAGGACTTTTCAGGGGAGGGTCTGCAGGGGGCAGACCTGAGAGCAAGGGCTCATCCCACCCACACCCCGATGTCACAGAGTGTCATCCCCTATCTTGGCACTTTCCTCGGTGACCTGCTGATGGTCTACTTGGTGATGGGTGATTATCTCGAGGTGGGTGAACCTGAGGACCAGGCAGGAAGGACCAGAATCCTGAGCCTTGGGATGCGGGAGCCCCCGAAGTGAGCTCTGAGCTCCCAGCACTTGGGATATCTCTCCTGAGAGCCTCGCAGCCACCCCTGGGAGCTGGGGCATCAGGCCCATCTTAGAGATGAGTGAACAGAGGCTCCACCTGAGACACCCATTCTGGTTCCCCAGGCTGGGGAAGCTCAGAGCTGCCTGATGGCACAGCTGCATGAGGTTTTATCTGAGCTGGACTCAGCCTCTCCCTCTCATGCTGCCCATGGAGGGAGAGAGAAGTCGGGCCCCTCCAAGTCAGGCAGCACATAAGTGGCTGAGCAGTCCCTTCTGCCTGAGGCCTCAGCCTCCAAGTCTGTCATCAGAGAGGGTTGTGCTGCCAGGTCCCTCAGCCTCACCCCCATGTCCTCCTTCTCTGGACCCCAGATCCCGCCCTAGGTCCAAGTCCTGTTTTCTCTGCATGCGTGGTCCCCTCTGGGGACCTGGCAGTAGTGCAACATGAGAAGAGGTGGGCCTAGGGGGCTAGTCAGGCTAGGGGGCTCTGTCTGATGGGCTCTGCCTGTCTGCCTTCCAGGGGAAGGGGAGCAACCTTGAGAAGAGGACTGAGGTGAGCAGCTGTGGCACTCCCTGCAGGGGAGGGGAAGGAGGAGGAATTCAGAGACCCTCTGGGCAGAACAGTCCCTGGCTCCAGCCCCTGTATCTTACATTGAGTGGAAGAGTTTGATAACAGAGAAGTGGGAGACCCATCCAATTGGCAGGTGAGTTGAGGGGAGGATGGCATCAAGGAAAACTTCCTGGAGGAGGCGCTGATTATTCCCATTCTGCGAACAGGTAGAGCCTGGATGGAACTGGAGGGAAGGAGGGTTCCCAGGACTGGTCCCTTGCCCCACTCCTCACATTCCACAAGGCCCCTGCAGCATCCCCCACACAGACCCTGTCTGCATCCTCTGCTTCTCTCTGGTCCCAGGAATACCCAGTCATGAGCGAGATCCTGCTGCTCCAGGTGGCTGGAAAGAATTACAACCTAGAGACTGAGGAGCGATATGGGGCCTGGTTCCAGGACATGGAGCTGCTCAATGAGAATGACAGGTGAGGCCGGGCAGGACTTGGGTGAGGGCAGGGGTGGACTCTCGCTGTTGACCAGTCCAGAAAACCTGTCTCCATGGACCCCCACTCAGCCCCAGGCTTTATCGTGTGGCCACATCTGGGACACTCAGACTCCAGCTGCTGGGCAGGCAGTCGGAGGACACCTGAGGTGTAGGTCCTGGTAGGCTCACAAGTCCCTCTCTCTCCTGGAGCTACAGCCTGTCCTGCCAGCCAGAGCCCTAGACCCATATGGACTGCAGAATACTCAAGGCCTAGAAGAACCCGCCATCATCAAGTTCAGGTGTGAGTGAGTGTCTGGGCCGGGGTGACTGACTCATAGGTGTTCAGTAAAGCTTCGGGCTAAGCGTGCCCTTGGGGAGTCGGACAGCTGGCACTGGGATCCCAACTCCACTACTGAGCTGTCCTGTGACTGGGGTGACTCTCTTCAGCTTCCTGAGACTCCGTTTCCTCCTCTGTGAAGTAGGTGATACTAAATGATCGCTCACGTGGCAGGGACAAATGGGGTATTGGTGGCTGACAGCACTGAGCACAGGGTCTGGAATACCCAGGGCAGTGGGGACAGGGTGGGGGGCCATGATTCTGAGGGAGACCCCCAAAGATAACCCAACTCTTCTACTCAACCGCCAGGCCCCAACACCGAGCCCCGTACCAGTGGCTGATCACAGCACCATCCTCAGCAGTGGGGACACAGCTGGGATGCTTGCAAGGCACTGGGCCATCTCTTCCCACCTGAAGGGAAGGGGAGAATTGTAAGCTGATCCCTGGGGTCCCCTGAAGCCCAAGAGAGAAGGAACGACCCCACCCCAGCTCCCTGACATCTCTACCCCAGCACCTATTCACCCATTGGGGAGGGACAGTAGTTATTTGTTGTCAATAATAAATGCCATATTTGAATATTATATTAAAGTCCTGTGCCCTTTACAGCCTGGGAGTTGTGGTGTGGTTTTGTCGCTTTTTGTAGGCATGTAAGTGAGACACAGTGTCTCATATTTCTCCTTGAATCAAAAACTCTTCTGGGTCGTCAGCTTATTGTATGTGGGAGAAGGGAGAACGGCCAGCCCCTTCCCTGGCTAGTGGGGACACTCTCAAGTCCCCCTAATTCCGAAGACCATTTCATTTCAGTATTATTCAGCTCCTCCAGGAGCAGACGCGTCGCCCCCGTCGTTCTCTTGGGATTTAAAGGTTGAAGGTACTTTCACAGGCAAAGCAACAACCACTGAAATGTGAGTGTTTTTAAAACAGCACTACCCAGGACCAATTCGTGCCACAGGCAGGGGCTGCCTTTCTACATTCTGGAGGAAGAGAGAACGTTTTCTGCTTCTCTTGTTGAGATTTCTTTTGAGAGAATTTTAGGAACTTGTAGTTTTCTAGTTCAATCTCTGGAATTGCATCAGCTCTAAGTGGAGAAAACAATGTAAAAAGATCAAAACGTGCACGTGGAGAGGACAAGGCCCGAGGATGCTCACTTGCAAATGGACTCAAAGCAGGAAGGACCTCCCTCCTGAGGCCCCTCTAGGGGCTCCGTGTTCACCCCTGACCTAGCTTTGAATCCTCCTGGGAGCCTTGTCCAGGACTCTGAATTCCTTTTCCTGCTTGTTTTGTATCCATGAGGAAAGATTTGTGACGCAGCTTTTAAGGCTACTGCTGGGCCTCGTTCCATAAACATGACTGCTCCCTGTGGACTAGGATTTTCAGCACCCCTGCCTTCCTTAAGCAATTCTGTTTAGGGCAGAAATTCCCTAGAAGGCCCCCAGCCTCCTCCTTGGCTTGGTCTGATGGACCCCGGATGAGCTCTACTTTGCCAGTATAAGGGACCATAATCCTGGCCAGTGAGTGACCCCACACTGTCCCTTGCTGTCCAAGGTGACTTCTGAGCCCGTGTCATTCTGAGGTCCATGATCTTGGACAATCCTCCAGTTTACACACTAAGCGTTAATATTACCAACTCGTCCAAATGGGGCAATTGGGCCCGAACCCTTAAAGTGTCTCTCCCCTGGGTGGTTGTGTTTTTTTCCCCCAGTCCTGTGCTGTGGTTACATTACCACCACTTGCTGGAGTGTGAACCCTGTTTGGAGCTTTGAAAGATGAGGCATGACAGGGGTGTGGGGGGCTACAGTAGGGAATGCCACGGAAGTGATGATCCATGGACATGCATGAGTACAGCCTTACCAATTAAAATACTGAAATGCTTGCCATCTGGTAGTGAACAGACATTGCTCTGAGCTCGCACTGAAAACCCACCCCATGACTAGGAGCTTTCAAAGGGTTACCAAGTGGCATTTTGAACCTCATCCCTTGGGAACACCCTGTAAGACAAGGGCCAGATGAATCGCTTGACACTTGTGAGTTATCCCCTCCTTTCTGATGGGTGCAAGTGTCACCCAGACACACAGGCTGCACTCTGCCAAGGAAATCTTGTCAGGACAGCCAGAAGCTGAGGATGAATCCTGGTTCCCGGCATCCCAAGCCCTTCCTGACATGGCACAGCCACCCAGGAAAGTGATTTGGTAATGGAAAGACTGGGAAGGCCGTACTTTCCCTCCAAAGAGAAAGAGAAGTGCCAACAGTGAAAGCTTGATGCCTCAAATAGACTATTAAATCCCAACAAGCAGTGGGTTCTAGTCAGATTCCTGATGCTGAAAAGATCTCTTTTGATAATAGCACGATCCCCCAACTGCCATGTCCATCTTCATGAATCACATTTCCAACACATGGATCTAAAAAACTGAGGGAAATCTGGTATTTCCTTAGATGCAACTATGAATTAGCATGCAGAAAGGAACATAAAAATGGAGACCTAGAAGTAAATATCTAATTTGAGAACATAGACACAAAAGTGCTTTTGAAATAATATTTTGGAATCTATTGGAATATTATACAGAAAGAATAATCTACTTTATATTTGCAAACCATACATCTGATAAGGGCTTAATCTCCAAAATATATAAAGAACTCATGCATCTCAACAACAAAAAACTACCAACCCAATTAATAAATGGGCAAAAGACCTAAACAGACATTTCTCCAAAGAAGATATACAGATGGCCAACAGACACATGAAAAGATGTTCAAAATCAATAACTATCAGGGAAATGCAAATCAAAACTACAATGAGAGAACACCTCATGCCCGTCAGAATGGCTATAATTAAGAAGACAAGAAACATGTGTTGTAAAGGATGTGGAGAGAAGGGAACTCTCATACACTGCTCGTGGGAGTGCAAACTGGTGCAGCCACTATGGAAAACAGTATGGACATTCCTCAAAAAATCAAGGATAGAACTACCATATGATCCAGCTATTCCACTGCTGGGTATTTATCCAAAGAACTTGAAAACACCAATGCGTAAAGATACATGCACCCCTGTGTTCATTGCAGCGTTATTCACAATAGCCAAGACTTGGAAGCAACTTAAGTGCCCATCAAGGGACGAATGGATAAAGAAGATGTGGTATATATACACAATGGAATACTACTCAGCCATAAGAAACGATGAAATCCAGCCATTTGTGACAACATGGATGGACATTGAGGGTATTATGTAAAGTGAAATAAGTCAGAGGGAGAAGGTCAAATACTGTATGATTTCCTTCATTAAGTAATAGATAGTAACAACAATAAGCAAACATATAGAGACGGAGATCAGATTGGTGGTTGCTGAGGGGGTGAGGGAGGAGGACGAGGGTGATGGTTCGGCACATGTGTGTGGTGATGGGTTGTAATTGGTATTTGGGTGGTGAACATTATGTAATCTATGCAGAAATAGAAGTATAATGATGTACACCTGAAATTTATACAATGATACTGCAATAAACAAAAAAATTAAAAAAAAAAAAGAATCCACTTTTAGTAGGTTTTACTGTGACTGTGAGGGGAAAAACTGAATCATCCCGTGACATTGATAACTCGCTGCTGACTTTAAAGTATAAATAAATAATGTACATAGTAAAGGAAAAGGAGAGAACAGCATGAAAAAGGAAGATCTTTCTCTCCTCACCTGAAACTCAACATCTCACCTCAGAAAGAAACTGTTGTCTATATTTTCTATGTCTCGAAGCAGAGTTTAATAAAAGAAAAGTATTGGTATATTTCAAAATTTCAAGAGCTCAAAGCAAGGAAACATTAGGGACGCTGCCAAGAGACCTCATTGAAGTGCGTGCTCCATTTCATCTGCTGTCAGGACGGATTCTTGGCCCCTCACTTTCTCTGCCTCACTAGCAAGTCTGTCCGCCATCATTGCTATCACCAGTCTCCCTCCTGTGCTCTTCACTGCGCTTTCCTCCTTCCTGATACCTCCATAGTGGAGCTGTGGAATGCACAGATCAGTTCCTGGAATCATCTCTGCCAAATCTGAAGACCAGCAGGAGTGGGAATGGGACCTGGAATGCAGACCACCTGCGAGAACACCTGGCAGGGATTCACCTGTGTGACTAGGTGCATGTTTTTGCAACGTTTTCACAAGATTGAAAGGACTTACGAGTCGTCCTGCACTGCTGCAGGCCTGGAGTCCTTGCTGTCTCTTGGGCCAGCAGATCTGGTGGGGCTGGTCCAAGTTGTCTTCTCAGAGACCATTCATTGCCAGGATGGGATGGGATTCTAGTAACTGGCCTCTTGAATATGTCACTGGACATCCTCAAAAGAATGGAGATGGTTAAACCAGGGTTTGGTTTGGACTGGTTCCCACAGTTACACTGCTTCCTCTATGAAGACATGCCTATCATCCTTCTTTTCCTCTTACCCTATAAAAACAAATCATGAAATTGGGTCAAATGATAAAGGAAGCCTACCTTTTTAGGACAATTATCCTGGCTGTTTTGTACTTCCACCCTCCCCCTACCTACTGGGGCTAGATCTGACCTGTGTCCCGGGATGTCATCAGGCAGATTTGCATCAAGAACAGAAAGCTCAAGGTCAAAACTCAAGGCTCCTCCAGATCATTTCCGCCCCTCCATCCTGTTAACACGCCCTCCTTGTTTGAGTGTGTTTCTATTCTCTTCTTGTCCTTGTCAATCTCAACCTCACAAATCCTGGCACTCTCTTTCAGGAGACTCAGTCCCCAGTTCTTTACTAAATCCCAAATCCTACGATTTCTGTGTTTTCTGACTACTCATTTGCTTAATCGATTGATCACTTGGTGTTCATAGAAGTTAAATCAATAGTGATATTATCAACCACCCCTTTTTAGTGACTTACTCCCATATCCCAGACGTTCACATAATCCAAATGGTTATTTTCAAAAGTAAATAATTCAGAAGACATATTCACCCACCACAAATTCCTGGTCTCTAATATTTTTATTCAAACACTCATTCAGTAGATACCTGTCCATCAAGATCAGTAGAAATGCCAGATCACCAATCCTCACCTTAATCTCCTCCTACACTTATCAATCCTGGATTCCATGGATTATGATCACAATAATTTCCTTGGAATAATAAAAAATTCCATACCACTCATTTATTTTGTAAACCTCCAAACCCAGGTGATCCCGATTATCTGCCATGCCGCAACTACTGCTGGTCTTATAACAAGCTGAAGAAAAAACACGAAACATGATCTTTTGGTACCACTGTAAATACAAAGCCATCTGCATTAACTGGGAAGCACCCATAATGCCTGGAAATTTTGTTCTTTTTTTGTGTTGGCTCAAAAACAAAAAGACAAATCAATTTAAAAATGGGCAAGGGACCAGAGTAAACTTTTTCCTGTGAAGACATACAGGTGGCAAATAGGTGTATGAAAGGTGTTCGGCATCACTAATCAGGGAATACAAATCAAAACCACAATGACCTATCACTTCACACCAGTTAAGATGGCGATTATCAAAAAATACTACAGATGGTAAATGTTGGTGAGGATGTGGAGAAAAGGAACCCTTGTGTGAATGTAAACTAGTACAGCCATTATGGAAAACAGTATGGAGGTTCCTCCAAAAATGAAAACTAGCATATGATCCAGCAATCCCACTTCTGGTATACACCCACAGGAATTGAAGTCAGGATCTCAAAGAGATACTTGCCCTCTAATATTCATTGCAGCTAATTCACAATAACCAAGATATGGAAGTAACCTAAACGTCACTGATGGAGGAATGGATAAAGAAATGGAATATTCAGGGCCGACCCCGTGGCTCAGCGGTTAAGTGTGCACGCTCCGCTGCTGGCGGCCCAGGTTCTGATCCCGGGAGCGCCCGGACGTACTGCTTCTCCGGCCATGCTGAGGCCACATCCCACATACAGCAACTAGAAGTATGTGCAGCTATAACATACAACTATCTACTGGGGCTTTGGGGGGAAAAATAAATAAATAAAAATCTTTAAAAATGGAATATTCATCAACCTTGAAAAGAGAAGGAATTGCTGCTATTTTTGACAACATCAATGCACCTAGAAAACATTGTGCTAAGTGAAATAAGGCAGACAGAGAAAGACAAATATTCACTTATTTGTGGAATCTAAAATAGTCTAACTCAAACAAGCAGAGGTTAGAATGGTGGTTGCCAGGGGCTTGGGGGATGGAGAAATGGGGAGTTGATGTTCAAAGATACAAAGTTTCAGTTATCAAGATAAATAAGTTCTGGAGATCTAGGATACGGCAGAGTGCCTACAGCTAACAAGACTGTATTGCATACATTACATTTGCTATCAGAGTAGATATTAAGAGTTCTTACCAGAGAATAATAGCAATAAAGGAGGTGAGAGAAAACTTTGGGAGGTGATGGATATGTCTGTGGCCTTGATGGTGGTGACAGTCTCAAGGGTGTATACATATGTCCAAATTCATCAAGCTGTATATGGAAAAGTATGACATCATCGTTGATTCTTCTGCACCTTGAAATATGCCATGTCCCCATCACAAAAGAAAATGTTTATAACTCTATATGGGGACGGATGTTAACTGGACTTATTGTGGTTATCATTTCAACATATATACAAACATTGAATCATCATGTTGTACCGCTGAAATTAATTTAATGTTGTATGTCAACTTTATCTCAATAAAAAAACCACAACAGACAAAACCATTTGAATATTGTAAATGAGTTCAGTTAATCTCTGAAACTGCCCCATTCCCATATGGGAATTACAGGAAGCAGAGAGGATGAAGTAAGATGGAAAAAAGTTGTACAAAACAGTATTCAAATTAAAATCATTTAAGTTGCTATCAGCTCCTTGTGGCAAAGTTCTGTGAGTACCGATCTTCTTTCACATTTTTCCTGGAAAAACATACTTTCACATCCAACCCATAATAGTTTCATCATTTTCTCTAATAAGAAAATTTCAACTTAATAAAACCAAAAGCATTCCTTATATGTGAATAAAGTTAGTGAACTTTACAGAGAAAAGAGCATATTTGCACAACCTCAATAAAGGAAACAGAAGAACTGAATGATGATCAAGTCTCATTCAAGCTTATCTTTGAAAGCCAGTAAAACCAGGCTATCTTGTCAAGGATGTGTGTAAGGAGCTGTCAGCCTTGGAAGATAGAAATATTGGCCTCCTCTGAGGCCATTATTTCTTACTGCCCAGTATAATAAAAATAACACCCCTCCCCGGGCAAAGGTCAGTAGACTTCCTGCCTGTTATCAAAGATTTGAGTTCCTTAAGCTCTGAGATCTTGCAACCCTCTGCATGTCACCTAGTCCACTGTGTATCACCCTGTAGGAAGTGGGGTTTCGTGAACCGCTGCAAATGCTGATACTCTGACCACTGCTATTGCTGTGTCATTAAGTCCTTTGTCTCTGACGCATGGGTCTTGTGACTTTTGCCAGCATCTGTAAGACCATGGTAGGCTAACTTATTGGTTTGCAGGTAAGGTAAAACATCAGATCTTTCACAGTTCCTGACAAGCCCTTAAAATAACTAGTAGTCTTAGGAACAGAGAGCTATCCAGAACAATATGCATGGATGGTCTTCATAGAAGACTTCACGCAACCAAAACTTTAATAAGTCTCTCTGACCTCTTTTATTTCTACCTCAAGTAGAAGGAGAGGCACCAAGCTACTACAGACCTAGGGCTTGTGCAAGCCACTGGAGACCTAGTGACCAGAAACTTCCCATGGGGAGCAAAGACAGAGGGGCATATTCCCAAAATGGACCCATGTTCCTCCCGGTCATCAAAAAGACAGTACATTATCTTAATTTATGATGATTTTATTCATTAAAATCTTGTGATGGGCCAAAGATACACTAATAAGAGGAGTGAGGCACATGGCAGTTCTAAGCAGATTAACACACTTGGTGAATATCAAACTCTGAACTAACTTTAGTGTTCTAATCCATTAAAAGGTACAACAAATTTAATTAGATGGATTAAATGATATTTAATTGTATGCCTGATTATCACTCTAAAATAATGTACAAGAAGCTCATGTAAATAACTATAATTGGTCTTACTTTAAAACATGATAGTCAGGACTGTTTGAGATAAGCTGGAGAGAAGGAAGGGGAAAAATAGATAAAAGTTACCTGCTCTGAAGCCACTCTCAAGACCTCTGGATCTACATGTAACCCAGGAGATCGAGGAAGATGGCTGTGCCCCTAGATCCTCCTGCACTGTGGTTCTCAGGGATGTCACGGGGATGAAGCAGCTTCCTGAATCGTGTTTACACGTCCATGTGTATAATATCCCTGACCATGGGGATGAACCATCATTCAATCATCCCTTACACCCCTCTAATGAACAATTAGATTTCAAAATCATTGTATTATTACATGATAATTTGTTCCTCAAACCTGTAGGATGCCGAGCTAAAAGAAAATTAAATTTCAATGTCTTCTTTTCTTTGAAGGACCAAGATGTTCTTTCACACTTGGAATCCAGATTAGAGGAAAAATCCATCAAATCAATGGAAACAACTTAAGAAATGGACAGAGGGATATTTCATTAATATAGTTTGCATGTGGCAAAAATAGAGTTATATTTGAAAAAATTAGAATTTTTTGAAATTTTATAGATGTTAAAGACTTTGTTCTGCTTATACTCCCTTGGTTTACCAAATCAAACTCAATCTTTAATGGACATTTCTAGCATTCAGTGCTAGTAACAACAGCTTTTTGTTTGTTTGTTTTTTTTATTTTTTAATAATTTCATTTATTTATTTTTACCCCCAAAGCCCCAGTAGATTGTTGTATGTCATAGCTGCACATCCTTCTAGTTGCTGTATGTGCGACACGGCCTCAGCATGGCCAGAGAAGCGGTGCGTCGGTGCGCGCCCGGGATCCGAACCTGGGCCGCCAGCAGCAGAGCGAACGCACTTAACCGATAAGCCACGGGGCCACCCCAACAACAGCTTTTTTAAATTCTTATTTTTCCCAGGTCAAAGACCAAGGGCAGAGGTCGTAGAGAGGTCAAGTCTAATCTACCTACGGATGTGGCAGCTTTAACTATAGATGTTCAAGCCAGACATTGCCAGCAGAACCACGTCTCTTCATCCATAGGTGGTTTTTACTAGTAATCACAGAGACTTGAAGATATCAAAGGAAATTCTTTGTTAAGAACCAAACTTATAGATTCCTATCTTGGGTTCATTACTTTGAATTTTTCACCCAAATCACATATATCGGTTGGACCATGTTCAATTCTATGATCTTTAGAAGATGCAGCCTACAGTTGAAGAGAAACAGGTACAACACCAATATCTTATCCTCTCTGAAGCCCAACTGAGAGCCCCTGGAGTCAGAAGTTTTCAAGACAAGAAAAAGTCATCCTTCTTCTGAACAAAGAGAGTAGAGGCTATTAAAACATTCAACTTTAAATTGTTAACATGAATTGTTAGAATGTGATGGAGCAAGCATAATACCTTGAAGTTTCATGATTTTTCTCCAGATTACTGAGATGGATGACCTTGAAATCCAGTTTCCCCATAAATGTCTTGATTCAGAGATAAAATTAATTTCCCTATAAAATAATTCCCATAATATTGTTAAAAATATATCATAGTCTCTGACTAAAATGAAACAAAGCAAATCGAGCAGTTGAATAGCAGTGTAATAAATTCCATACGAGGATCTTACTGCCGCATTATGTATAATAGTGAAACTGGAAATAACCCCATCTCTATCAAAGAAGAAATAATCAGATCATGGTATCCTGTTCTTTGGAGTAGCTTTAAAACTTCTTAAGAGCTAAGTTAGAGTGACGTACACTGATAAGGAGAGACGTCTATGATATATGGTTTGGGAAACAGCAAATTGCAAAACGATGTAGTTATGTAATTTATGTTAAAAAAACTTTATGTGTATTTATAAATTCATAGAAAATGTCCAGAAGAATAAGCTGCAACCTCTTAATAGTTCCTTCCGAGTAGAGGGGTGAGTTTGTAGGGAAGGGGATGGAAGGGGAAAGTTTCACTTTACTCTACATAGATCTGTGTAATTTGACTTTTTTTTACAGTATGTATTTCTTTCATAATTAGAAAAATGAGTGATGTGACCGTTTGGTGCAGGCCAACAGTATTATGTTCACCAGTCTCTGTACTATATGTTACTGCACAGCACGGACTGTAGGAGAAAGCCCAGAGGAACAATGAAGACAAAGAAGACATAACAGCTGCAAAAAGTCAGTGGAATATTTCTACATGACAAAACTTCCAAGTGAGTGATGGTCAGTATCTTCCACTGCTCCAGCTCTCACAATAAACCTAGAATCTGCCCAGGGTAGGACGGACGAACACGCCATGCTAGTCCACTCCCCGCCCAGGGCCTGTTTGTGCAGGGTGACTACCATCAAGCAGACAATGGACTCAGGATGGGGCATGTGCCTTTGGGGAGGCTGGCAGAGAGGGACAAAGTGGAACACCAGCTAAGTGCACACACCTGAGAGGCGTAGTTCCAGGTGGAGACTCAAAATGCACCAAGAAACTGTGTGAAGGAAGCTACTTGACCTCTCTGAGCCTCAGTGTCCCCCCTGTAAAATGGGGATCACAGGCCTACTTCACAGAGCTGTTGGGGAAATTACATAAAAGTGTCTGTGACAGCGAGTGTCCACGTTATTAACAAAGTCATATCTGATTTAAGAATAATCGATGAAAAGAATAATGTTGATGAGACCAAAGACAAGATGCCCAGCTTCGTAAGCAGCCCCAGCAGCATGAGAATGAGAGAAGCTCCGAGTAAGCAGGGTTCTTCACAGCTCCACTGGCGAGGACGAACATGGGTTACAACAGGATAAGTGGCTGTTGTACAGTGACTCGTGTAGGGAGGGTGGGTCCCTAAAGACACTGTGAAATCCAGTTACACACAGTGGCTCCTAGCAAAAAACTACAAAGCAATCAACGCAGCAGTTAGGAATGAGAAGGGGGTGAGCAGAGGAGGGTCAGAGCCACAAAATCTGATGGAAGACACTAAACAACGACTACCGCCCAGCTCTCTCAACAGCTGCTGTGGTTGCGCCAGGAGATCAAATGTCTGAGACAGACATTGTGGGGACTGCTGGGAGCACAGTGGTCACTGCAGCCACACCCCAACAGCAGTGCATCGGAGCACAAAGACCCCTAGACTTTCCTCTCCATTAATTCTTGTTTCAAGATGAGGAATATCCTCATGTTACAATGTCTCCTTCCAACACTTGTGGACGAGTGTCATCAGAACCCCCTGAAGAGGTCACAGGCCAGAGTAGGATGGAACACTGGGGGCTGGGGGATTGGCGCTGGACCTGACCACCCCAACTATCACCTGAGCCTATTGAACACGAGAGAAGTACCTGAGGATGTGGTCTAGCAAGACTTCCCCGTCAAGCCACATTCAGAGACACTACAGAGTTTCTCATTCACTCTTTATAAAAATGTTAAAGAATTCATGTGTCATTAATTAATAAAGAGGCAAATTCTTGACAAAATGACAGGGTCCAGTTTCCATGACCAGATTTTCCAGTTGTTTGATAATATCCCACATTCAGGTATCAGAAATGTAACCTATTGGGATGTGTAATATAAACAAGGACTTTTTTTCATTTAGATCAACGACCAGATTTTTAAGGATGACATAAGAATCATGAGAGCTGCTAATCATTCCTCCACAGGTTTCAATAAGACTTTTAAGTTAATTTACCAATCTCAGGAAAAGAGAATATGGCAATTCAAGTTTTTTGTTTGTGCATTCAAGCTTACAGTGCAGCCAAGAGAATGAGCAGAAAAAAATTAAGAGGAAGGTCTTGCTTGCATCTTATCTTTTGCAAATAAGCAGGATACTTTATGTTCTGTTCTTTTCACTACTCTAATCAATTTTTAAAGAATACGGTACATCTGACTATCCCTAGGCGTGTTTATCCAGGAACCTTGCCGGAATCCAAAGCAGAGATGTTAAAGCTGACGGGTTTCAAATGCTGCCCAAGTGCTGTCTACCATGAACATGCCTCTCCCAAAGCTGGACCACCGATCTCTTCCTGAGGGATCAGAGTCCCCACCCAGGTCCCTAAGAGACTGGCCACTCAGGCCTGAGCTGACATTAGGCTATCAATCTAAAGGGCAAAATGCTTAAGCTATTCTCATCTTAAGGATGCTGTTTCAGAGGCCTCTGCACTGGAATGGGTTAGTGAAAATGGCCTACTAGATACTTGCCTGGGAATTGGGTTCTTCTCCTCTGCTTTTAGCGGATCCTGGGGAAACCACTGATTAGCCTCATAGATGCCTCAACTTCCACATCTGCGAAAAAGGCAAGCAACAACCAATGTTACCACCCTGCAAAGCTCTTAAGTTGTGCTTCCAAGAGGGGCCACAAGGGCGAATGTCTCCCAAAAGCTGATGAAATGATGGCACTTTTGCTGGAGAAGGCAGAGGGCAGCAGGCAAAGTGGAAAGTTTCTGGGATGTCAAACCAGTTCCCATAAGCAGTTTGGAGAAGCACCTGGCCCTGGACTAGGTAGGAGGCTGTGGAGTGACCCACAGGCATGCAGGTGGGAGGAGGAATCAAGCAACGGAGGGAGGCGGTGGGGAAGAGGCCAGAGTCTGGCTTCAGTTTTGGACAAAAGCAGTTGTACGCTGCAGGCCCTCGGCTGCCCATGAAGCCGCCACACCCTCCTAACTCCCTGGTACCTCTAGTCCCGTCACATCCCTCTGCGACTCAGTCCACGTGGAGCGGGTGCAGGACCAGAGTCCTGAGTCAATGGCGGTTTGGCCCTCGGCAGAGCCTTCACCGCCCTGCTCCTCCTCCCAGGGCTAGGCACCACCCCGTGCCCCGAGCATCCTGGGAGTTGTAGTCCTGCAGTCCTGCAAGTTCCCAGCCAGGAATGGTTAAGAGACAAATGCTCCCAGCATGCACAGCTAGGGGACCCAACTCCCTACTGTCCCTCCACCCATGGCCCACGCCCCTCTGCTTCTACACCCCACCTTCTACCCCGCCTCTTCTCTATACCACGCCAACTGTCCATGCCCTGCGCATCCCCCAGAGTATGTGCAGTGTGGTTGGGCTGCATCCTTTGAGGCCAGTACTCAGGTTGGAGTGGGGCTCACCTGCCTGGTTGTTGCTGAGGATGCTTGCAGCCCTGGTGGAAGCTCCCTGGCCAGTATTTGAAACGTAAATTCAATATCTAAAATGGAAATACTGGGTGCATGGGATCCTGGATTTTGCCTTTTAAGGCCCCCTGTCCTACCATCCCCTCCATTCCTCCAGCCTGCCATGATCCTCCCTCAGGACCCCGTGTCAGGGTCGCTGCAGAGAGCCTCCCCTTGGAGCCCACCCACCAGAAGGGCCCATACTCATCATAAAAACTCAAAGCCATTCCACTTGCCAAATTGAGGCATAAATGGAACAACCCAGGCAGGCCACGCAAGGGTGAAGGCATTAATAGATAATTGGGAGTATTAAAATCCATCTGATGATGTCATGAGTGAACGTGTTCCACTTTCAAACAAAACATTGCTGTTATTCTGAGATATTGAGTTAGTACCTTTGCACAAATATGCAGGATTTAAAATATTTATTGATGTATAACACGTACAGAAATATATGCAGAAGTCATCCATATAAACCTCAAAAAATTATTACAATGTGAACACACTTGTGTGACCAAGAACTAGCACCAGCTTCACTCAGGCCTCAACAATCCCTTTCTCCCCCCTTCCTCCCCAAAGGTAACTGACATCTTACCAGCGAACACTGTTTATCAAGTTTGTCTTCTTATATAAGTGTTTTATTGCAGAACAATTTAAACAATATACAAAATAAACAAAATAACACAAGAAGGCCCGTCACCCAGCTTCAACAACTACTAATCGTTTGCCATTTTTGTTTCATCCACACACCATCCCATTCCACCTCATTTTATTATTCTTTTAGTCCTTTGGGTGTGGCGGTGGGGTAAGAGGTATACACACTGAAAGGCACAAATCTCAACCGTACATTTTTGGCAAATAAACATGCCCATATAACCTTCACCCCTTTAAGAATAGGATATTTCCATCACCCCCAGAAAACCACTTCCTGTTCCTTCCTAGGAAATTTTTCCTTCCCCCGAGGCAACTCCTGTTCTGTTTTTTTCACCTTAGGTTCATCTTGGCTGAAATCATCCCACGTGTATTGTTTTCTGTTCAGCTTGCCTCCCTTGGTACGAGGTTGATGAGACTCACCCAGCATGTGTGTGTCAGCGTTTGTTCCTCGGCACGGTTGTGGGCGTTCTGCTCTGTGGATGCCCCGCAGTGCACTCATCTTCCTCCTGGGGATGTGCAGGTCATCTCCTGTGAACATTCTTGTACAAATCCTTTTTGTATGCTATTTAATTCCTTTATTAGCATTTAAGAGGCACACCTTTGCATTTTTTAGTGGTTGGTCCAGATTACAATATGCATCTTTAACAGATCACAGCCTACCTAGACTTAATAATGCACCAGTTTAATCAATGTAAAATATGGAAGACTTGCTACAGAACGGGTCAATTTACCTCTGTCTGTCCTTTGTGCTATTGTTGTCATAAATTTTACATCTTCCCATGTTATAAATCCCACAATACAATGTTATAATTTTTGTTTTAAATAGTCATAGGTCTTTTAAATAAATTAACAGAAAAAAGTAAAGTATTTGGAGGCAGATGATTTGAGGCTCTGCAAATGTACTGTTTCTTCTTTAAGTTTCACCTACAGTTTTTGCATTCATCAGTCAGCCTTACCCACAATAATTATTACTGTGGTGTTCTAGTGGCAATTTTCTATTTCATGCTATCCAGCCGCGTTTATTATTTGGAATTCTGGGAGGAAGTTTCCCTCCCTCCCTCTCTCTTCCTTCTTCCTTTCTTTCTCTCTTTCTTTTTTACTCCTCTTTCTTTCTTCCTTTCTTATTTAATCTATTTTATGTCAGTATAGACTCATGGATATTTATTTGATTCTCTGTGTAATGATCCAATGCTACCATTATTTATTATGTTGCTCACAGTTTTCCAGCTTGAGCCATTGGGAAGTCTTTCAGATTGATTCCTTTTGACACACCTCATCATTTTCTGTGTTTTATTTAAATCACTTTCCTACTTTCTGGCACTACAAGATGATCCAGGCTCATCTTTTATTTTCCATGTCCAGCCCTGGAATTAGCCATTTCTCCAAGAAAACCTGGTTCTTTTTATTGGAGAATGATATTTAGAAACCAAGATCTGGGAGCTATGTGTGCTCATTGATACTAGGGTGTCACTGCTTCTAGACCCTCTCAGCAGAGTTTGGAAATGTATGTATGAATATAAACTCAGGTATACACATCTATCTATCAATCTACCAACCTATCAATCTATCCATCTATCTGGATAGATATATTAGAAGAGACATGGTTTCATACTGATACTTCCAACTCCTATCCAGCACCACAGAGTTTATTCTAGCATTCTCCTTTTGTTTATTTTTAACTTCTTTCACCAACAGTGAGAAACTTAACTCCAGTTAGCTACAATATATTTACTAATGTGTCAACTAGTTTCAGAATTGCTAACCCATACCCTTATGAAAAAAATTTACCACCTAGATTACAGTGTGTCCAGTACTTTTGTTTTACAGTATCCCATCAGCATACTGTTTTCCAAAGTAACTTAGGTCAGGACCTTTCATCCCCACGCCTTCTGTGTGGTTATGTCACATGCTTGTAATACAGTGAGATTCATTTGTCACTGTATTCCATATGTGTTCCCCAGCATCCTGATTGATTTTTAAAATGTGCAGAGTAAAATTCACTCTTTGTGGTGTACACTTCTATGGGTTTTGACAACTTTATGGTCGTGTATCCACCTCCACAGTACCATACAGAGCTGTTTTTTTCACCCCCCAAAATTCTCTCATACTGTCCGTTTGTAGTCAACCCCTTCCCCCATTCCATTCCTTGGCAACCACTGATCATTTTCCATCTCTGTAATTCTGACTTTTCTAGAACGTCATATAAATGAAATCATATACTGCATAGCCTTTTGAATTGGGCTTCCTTCACTTAGAGAAATGCAGCCAAGATTCACCCATGTTGTTGTGTAAATCAAGAGTTTATCCTTTTTATTGCCAAGTAGTATTCTAATGTCCCAATTCACCACAGTTTCTTTCCCCATTCACCTGATGAAGGACATTTAGTTTATTTCTAGCTTGTGGCAATTGTGAATAAAATGGCTATGAAGATTCACACAAAGATTATTGTTTAAACATTAGTTTTCAATTTTCTTCAGTAAATCCCTAGGAGTGGGATATCTGAGTCATATAATAAGTGTATGTTTAACTTTACAAGAACTTATTAAACCGTTTTCCTAATGCAACTATCATGTTGCATTCCCAGTTCTAGTTGCTTCTTGTTCTCACCAGCACTTGGTATTTACAATTTTATTTTTTATTTTAGCCATCTACTAGGTGTGTGGAATACTATTGTGGCTTCTGCCTCCTCTTTGAAAGTGAGATCTGCTAAATATAGAATCCTGTGTTGACTTTTGGGTTTTCTTTCTGCACTTGAAAGATGTCGTTTTGTTGTTGAGTTGTCTCTTTTGTTTTTGATAATATATCATCCATCATTCACATTATTTCTCCCTGTATGTAGTCTTCCCCTGTATATATGGATTTCCCTGACTGCTTTCAAGATTTTTGTTTTATCTTTGGATTTTAGCAGCTTGACTATCATGTGCTCAGGGGTGGTTTAATTTGTATTTTATTTTGTGGGTTTCCTGACTTTCTTGGATCTAAAATTTTAGATTTTCAACCAAATTTTGGAAATTTTATGCTATTACTTATTGATTTGCCTTTCTGCCTCATTTAATTTTTCTGTCTCTCTCCTCTCTGCTGGAAACTCAATCATCTCACAGGTAAGGTTCTCTTCATTTTTCTTCAAAATTTTTACATTCTTTTGTTCAGACTGGAAAATTTATATTGCTCTCTCTTCATGTTTCTTCTACTGTCTCTAATGTACATGTAAACTCAAAAGTATTTTTTTTATTTCATCTTCCTATTTGGTTCTTTTTTGTAATTTCCACTTCTCTGCTGAGTTTCCACATCTGTTCATTCATTATGAGAATATTTTTCTTTACCACCATGATCATCTTTATAATAGCTATTTTCTTATCCTTGTCTGCTAATTGCAACACCTTGGGGAGAGTTTCTACTGCCGGCTTTTGGTCATACATGGATTACATTTTCCTATCTCTTCAAATTTCATGATTTTTTAAACTGTCTACTGGAAACCATGAATGATAGTTATAGAGACTCTGGATTCTATTGTATTACTTTGAAGAGTGCTGTTATTTTTCTAACAGGGAGTTAACATGACTAGACTGAAACTTCAATCTTCTCTCCTTTACAGTGGGCATAGCTGAAATCCTCGATCAGTTCTTTCATCTACCAATTGCTGTTTTTACACTAGGCTCTCTGGGGCCTACCCTGCATGTGTGTTGTTCAAAGATCTGCCCATTGGGTGTGTGTGTGAGGGAGACTTACATATATATTTTGAGATTTTCCTCTTTGTGTCTCCCTCCATTCCAGATTTTCTCCCCTAACTTTCCAGCTACTCTGTCAGTCCCAAAATATATCCTCTAACATTACAAGTAAGACGGTAGTTTTTCCCTTATGTGGGCCATGTACAGATTTTGGAATGCTTTGAGGCAAAAGAATCAAGCTTGCAAATATCTCCTGGTGCAATTCCCATCATTTAAGGGAAGACTCCCTCACAGTTCTGGTTGCTTTTGTAAGAGATTTATACATACACACATATACACATTTATTGTATGTGTACTACATATAAATACATGATTCTATATAAATATATATAATACTTTATGCAGATTTTATCATTGTTATCTGTTAGAACATTAGTTCAACAAGCTACTCCACCATTCCTGGAAGCAAGACCTCGGTTTTGTTTCTTTTTTGTATTTTATATAAATGGAATTAAAAAATGTATAGCCTTTTGAATATAATTTCTTTTATGCAGCCTTATGGTTAGGATATTTATCCATGCTATTGCATGTAGCTACTGTTTGTTCATTTGTTGAAAATAATTAATTTTTTTAAATGGTCATAAAATATGCATAACATAAAACTGACCATTTTAACCATTTTTAAGTGTACAGTTCAGTGACATTCAGTGCATTCACATTATTGTGTAGCCATAACCTCCAACCATCCACAGAACTATTTTCACATTTCACTGAAACTCTGTGCCCATTAAGCAACAACTCCCTGTTATCCCTCCCTCTTGCCCTTGGGAACCACCATTCTCCTTTCTATTCCTATGAATTTGAGTACTCTAAGTACCTTATATGAGTGGAATCATACAGTATTTTTCCTTTTGTGGATGGCTTTATTTCACTTAGCATAAAGTCCTCAAGGTTCATCCATGTCATAGCATGTGTCAGAATTTCTTCCTTTTTAAGGGTGAATGGTATTCCACTGTCTGTACACACCACTGATTTTTGTCAATTCATCCGTTGATGGACACCTGGCTTTCTTCCAGCTTCTGGTTATTTTGAATAATGCTGTTAAGAACATGGGTGTACATATATGTCTATACCTCTGCATTCAATTCTTTTGGGTGTATGTCCACAAATGGTGTTCTGAGATTCATTTTTTCACACGTGGGAGGGTTCCCCACACCTCCAAAAAGCAATTCTTGGAATGCCAGCTGGTCGTCAGATAATTCAACTCAATTTGATGCTATCAACCCAGAGATACATCAGATTCCCCAGGTTGAGGACTCAGTCCTATAAGACTGCACCCCCACTCAACCTCACCTCAATTTCAGATGCCAGTTAGAAGCCCAGGCTCTTACTTGTACTTCTGACTGACTGGCTATAAACCAGAGGTTCCCACAACCTCCTCATTGGGTTTGATTAATTTGCTAGAGTGGCTCACAAAACTCAGAGAAACGTTTACTAGATCACCAGTTTAATATAAAAGGATATAACTCAAGAAAAGCCTGATGGAAGCAGTGCATAGGGAAAGGTATGTGAGAAGGGGCACAGAGCTTTCATGCCATCTCCAGGTTCACCACTGTCCAGGCACTCCTTATCATTGCCAACCTGGAAGCTCTCTGAAGCTCCTTCTATTGGGATTTTTATGGAAGCTCCCTCATGTAGGCATGATCAATTACTAACTCAGTTTCTGGCCCCTCTCCCCCCTCTGGAGGATAAGGGGTAGGGCTAAAAATATCAAGCTTCTAATCAGGGCTTGGTCTTTCTGGTGACCATCCAGGAGCCATCCAGGAGCCTAACCAGAGTTGCCTCAATAAAACAAAAGATTCTCCAAGTGTTCTTATCACTTAGGAAATTACAAGGGGTCTTACCCTGTGGCTTAGCACTTAAGTGCGCATGCTCCGCTGCTGCCAGCCCAGGTTCGGATCCTGGGCGCGCACCGACGCACCGCTTGTCTGGCCATGCTTAGGCCACATCCCACATACAGCCACTAGAAGGATGTGCAACTATGACATACAACTATCTACTGGGACTTTGGGGGAAAAAATGGAAGAGGCTTGGCAATAGATGTTAGCTCAGAGCCGGTCTTCCTCAGCAAAAAGAGGAGGAATAGCACGGATGTTATCTCAGAGCTGATCTTCTTCTTCAAAAAAAAGGCAATTACAAGGGTTTTAGGGGCTCTGTGTAAGGGATGGTGTCAAAGACAAATATTAGAATAAGAGATGCTCCTATTGTTCTTATCATTTAAGAAATCACAAAGGTTTTAGCAGCTCATTGCCAGGAACTGGAGGCAGAGATTTATAAATATTTTTTCTATTATTTCAGAACCCATAAGTGTAATTGCTAGATAATATCGTAATTCTATTTTTAATTTTTGAAGGAACTGCCATACTGTTTTCCACAGTTTTATATTCTCACCCTCATTGCACAAAGGTCGCAATTTCTCAACATCCTTGCCAACACTTGTTATTTTTTGATTTTGTGATAGTAACTATGCTAATGGGTGTGAAGATGTATCTCGTTTTGGTTTGATTTTGCATTTTCCTGATATTTAATGATGTGGAGCATCTTTTCATGTGTTTACTGGCCATTTTATATCTTCTTTGGAGAAAAGTCTATTCAAGTCCTCTGTGCACTTTTAAATTGTGTTTTTTTTTTATTGCTGGGTTGTAGGAGTTCTTTATATATTCTAGACATCAATCCCTTATCAGATATGTGATTTGCAAATATTTTCAACCATTCTGTGGGTTGCCGTTTTACTCTGTTGATAGTACCTTATGATACAGAAAACTTTTACATTTTGATGAAGTCCAATTTGTTATTTTGTTGTTGTTGTTGCTTATGTCTTTGGTGTCATATTAAAGAAAGCATTATTGGCAATGGCATTTGGACCCAATGACATGTAGCTTTTACCCTGTGTTTTCTTCTAAGGATTTTATAGCTTCAACTCTATCATTTAGATCTTTGATCCATTTTGAGTTAATTTTTGTATATGATGTAAGGTAAGGGTCCAACCTCATTCTTTTGCATGTGGGTATCCAGTTTTCCAGCACGATTTGTTGAAAAACTTATCCTTTCTCCAATGAATGGTCTTTGCACCCTTGTCAAAAATCATTTGACCATATATGTAAAGATTTATTTCAGGGATCTCTATACTGTTTCATTAGTATATTGTGTGTATTTATGCCAGTACTGTGCTGTTTCGATTATTTTGTAGTAAGATTTGAAATCAGAAAGTGTGAGTTCTCTAACTTTGTTCTTCATTTTCTAGATTGTTTTGGCTATTCAGGGTCCCTTGAGAGTCCATATGAATTTTAGTATAGACTTTTCTATTATTGCAAAAATTTCATTGGAATTTTTAGATCCGTGAGTAAGTTGACTCTTAAGTATTTTACTCTTTTTGATGCAATTTTAAATAAAAATGTAAGGTTTTAAAATTTCTTTTTCAGATTATTTATTACTAATGTATAGAAGAACAACTGATTTTTGCATGTTGACTTTGTGTCCCACTACTGTGCAGAATTTATTAGTTCTAACAATTTTTTGAGCAATTTTTAGGGGTTTCAGCATATAAGATATTATATGCTGAAACCCCTAAACAAATATAATATTACTTCTTCCTTTCCAATTTGGATGCTATTTCTTTCTTTTTCTTGTCTAATTGCTTTGGCTAGAACTTCTAATGTCATGTTGAATAGAAGTTGTGAAAGTGGGCCTTCTTGCCTTGTTCCTGATCTTAGAGAAAAAGCTTTCAGTCTTTCACCCTTGAATATGATGTTCTCTGTGGATTTCTCTATATGGCTTTTATTATGTTGAAATAGCTTCCTTTTACTCTGAGGGCTTTTTAGTGTTTTTAACATGAAACCATGTTTAGTTTTGCCAAACACTTTTTCTGCATCCATCGAGATGATCATTTTTTTCCCTTCATTCTGTTAATGTGGTTAATTACATTGATTCATTTTCATATATTGAAACTTCCTTGTATTCCAGAAATAAATCCCACATAAAAGTGATGTATAATCCTTTTAATATGCTGCTGAATTTTGTTTGTTACTATTTTATTGAGGATTTTTGTATCAATATTCATGGTAGCTATTGACCTGTAGTTTTCTTTTCTCTTAGTGTCTTTGGCTTTGATATCAGGGTAGTGTTAACTCCATAGGATGACTTTAGAAGTATTCTCTCCTCTTCAACTTTTGAAAGAGTTTGAAAAGAATTGGTGTTAGTTAATTAAAAAAAGTCTTTGGGCCCAGGAATAAATTCAGCATAAAATAAATACAAATAAATATTTTTTTAAATGTGAAAAAGTTTTTTCCTAAAAAACATTAAAAATTATGCAAGTACATCATTTATCACTTTATTCCTAAAAAGTGTTTTTAACCTAATAGTAAGCATGAACACATTGTTAGAATTAAAATGACTCAAGTGTTAATTTTCTTCATTGCAAATTTTCTGACAAAAGTATATGATGCCATCATGTATGACATCTTTTATGAAAAAATGGTCATTATTTTGTAGTATTTGAGAACATTAAGAATTTTCCCAGTGGCCTCTGACAATACTCTGATATGCAAAGTTATCTTTTCAACATGTATGTCTTATTATCATCTTTCACAAATTAGCAAACTCTGTCAGGTGTTAATTAATCAACTACTTTGCATATGATTCAGGTTCTCCACCATCAACTTCTCTACTCATCACGAAATTCTACAACTTCTGCAAGACTAACAATTTTACCTTACACTGTATTTATCTCATGTGGTTTAAAACATCCAAAATCATTGATAAACTGACCCTGCCCAAACTAAAGCATGGTGAATTATAAAAGATGGTCTCTGTTAAATGGGGAGGTATTTCATGTTGAACTTAATTTTATAAGTAGTCAATTTATTACAGTGTATTTTTCTGTTATGTATTTCACTTCTTTTTTAAAAGAAATGATAGTTGAGGGCACTTGGATAATAAAAATTTGAGAAAATAAGGAACTGATACACACTGTAAGCTTCAAATGTTTTCAAGCATAAGATACAATAAGAACTAATACCAAGAAATGGCAGAGGAAATAGAGATAAGAGGATGAAATTGCAAAACTGAATCTACAATTATATCTCAATGGCTACGGTTGTGGTGCCAAGAAGGTGGTGAAGTCAAAGAATTTGTATAGATGATAAACAGACTGCAAAGAAAAGACTGAAATTTGTGTGTGTGTGTGTGAGGAAGATCAACCCTGAGCTAACACCCATGCTAATCCTCCTCCTTTTGCTGAGGAAGACCGGCTCTGAGTTAACATCTATTGCCAATCTTCCTCCTTGTTTTCCCCAAAGCCCCAATAGATAGTTGTATGTCGTAGTTGCACATCCTTCTAGTTGCTGTATGTGGGTCATGGCCTCAGCATGGCCGGAGAAGCAGTGCGTCGGTGTGCGCCCGGGGTCCAAATCCGGGCTGTCAGTAGCAGATTGCGCACACTTAACCACTAAGCCACGGGGCCGGCCCAAGACTGAAATTTTTATACAGAGAATTTTTACAGCGATATTACAGATAGAGAACAAGGAAGAGAAGTTGGAGTGAGAGACTATCTGTTCTCTTGAACAAAAAACCAATTTGCTGAAATCTTTATTCCGCTCTAAGACACTATCTTTACCTGCAAAATCTGAGCACTGAATCAATGTCACAATCCTCCTTTTCCATCCCTGGGGAACAGAGCAATTAAGCTCATCTGAAACCTCAACTGCCCATCCTGTGAAATAAAGCCGGCCATCCATTCTCACAGGGGAGCCAACTGGAGGTAGGATTTTTCGTTCTGAATTCAGCTCAACATCTTCAAAGAATTGTATCTGGCCTTCCTTATCCAGGGCTATCAATGAAGGGCTGGCTGGCTTTCAGAGAAGAGCAATTTACAGTCAGCTGAGACATTTTCTGTTGAGCTCTTTAGAGAAGGATGTGGGGCTTGTCAGTAAGAGTTGATTTCTATACGGGTTATAATTTTATTTTATTCAGAGATTTATAAAGAAATATACATGGTAAATATTACTTAATGTCAAGAAAAGAGGTTGTCTATTCTCTGATCATTTAAGCAAAATCCTCCTCTCAGGACCCACCCGTGGACAAAGCCCAGATTCAATCTCCAAGAGTCTGCCAGGCACTCTGTGGTTCATGGGAAGCCCTCAAGTTGGCAGCCTGTTCCCTTGTGTCCTGTGCTGGTCCTTAATCTTCCATCTCTTCAGGGCACAACTAGACAGAGGCTTATCATATCCTAAAGGGACTTGACATTGGAGAAATAAACTTTTCATTATCTTTAGATTTTTACACTTTTCAAAAATTCTGTCAGGGCCGGCCCCATGGCTTAGCGGATAAGTGCATGCAGTCCGCTGCTGGCGGCCTGAGTTCGGATCCTGGGTGCGCACCGACACACCACTTCTCCGGCCATGTTGAGGCCCACATACGGCAACTAGAAGGATGAGCAGCTATGGCATAAAACTATCTACTGGGGCTTTGGGGGGAAAAATATCTCTCAACATTTCCAGTAATTGTGCAGCAGTTTACCCAACACTAAGGTTCTCACTACTAAAAATTAAAATAAATAAATTTTGAAAAGGAAAAAAGTGATCTTTGCAACTTTGTACAGAATCTATACAATGGGTGCATCTTTAGAAAGGGAGGAAAGATAACAAATTTAACTATTTTGGTTAGTTAACACAGTAAGTAATATATTTTATGTATTAGCAATTTTGAGATTATTTGTATTTAAAAATACTGCATCAAACTCCTAAATCATTGTATGTGGTAGAGTCTGCCATCTTCTTTGGCTGAACAATTATATACAGTAAGTCAGCCTAAATTCTTCCATTCCTGTATAATATTATATGTGGGTGGTAAAGGTTAGTTCTTATAGATTATTTGAACACGTGCATATCGCAAAATACAAGTGACCATTAAAAATTAAAGCATTCAACAAATAGAAGATTAGTTGATTCCCAGAAAAAGAAAACACTACTGTGACATTAAGGCTAAAATTGTCATAAAGGAAGCCAAAATACACTCAAGTCAAGCTTTTGCTGAAAAGTTAAATGGCTCATCTTTGAAACTTTATCAGGTTTATTATGTAAGCAAGATACTTTCAGAGCCTAGAATACAGAAAGTGCTTATTGATACGTAAGCATTGTGATCATTTATTTTGTAAATGTTAATATTACAGATATAATTCATTTTCTACTATATTCAGATTTTCAAGTTCTGCTAAATCTTAAGGCCACATTACTGGCAAGTTGGAATACCTCTAGACATCTGAAAAATATGAATCCTACACAGAAGCATATAAATTCTCTATTCATCAGGTTCTAAATTCTAAAACATTCTAAGCTTTTGGAACAATCCAATGACATTCCAAATTGACAGTAAGGCTGCATGTGCCACACATGATCCTATAGGAAGAGAATTCTAGATTTTAAATAGAGGAGACTGTGCACAAAAATAAAGTACATTTTCACATCTGAAAGGGGATTTCAAGAAATAAGGGACTCTCAGAACATGTGGTAAGCAGTAAATAACTTACCAAGGTCTCTCTAAAGGAGAACATATTGTGGAAAAAAAAGCTTCACATACAGAGAGCTAAAATGGCATCTCTGGAATCCTCACGATGAAACAGACACTCAAATACTTTTTCCTAAAATTTAAAATGTGTCTTATTCTCCAAACAAATACCACTTCCCTGCCTTTCAGCTTACCTGGGCATGGTGACATGTTGGAATCATTTTTCTATTTCATTGGCTCTTAAACTTGATGAGTACCAGAAGCACCTGGAGGCCTTGTTGAAACCCAGGTTGCCAGGCCCCACCCTAGAATTTCCAGTTCAGCAATTCTGCAGCAGCACGAGAGAATTTGCACTTCTGCCCAGTTCCAAGGTGATGCTGATGCTGCTGGTTCAGGGACCCCACTTTGAGAACCACAGACTAATTTATACCCTATATATAGTTACCAAATCCATTATTTTATCCCTTGCCTGCTACTTTTCCTTTATCACATCAGCACTTTAGCTGCGAATCTCCTCACCTAGCAATGGGAATACTTGGAGAGTTTAACAGCTGGTCCTTCTTTCTGGCTCAGTTCTCCCTCTTCCTCTCAAAACTATAGTCTCTTGCCAGGTAATTTTTCCTTAAACATCAGTTCATCATAGATCTTCCTTGCTCAAAAACTCATGGCTCTTATGCTGAACACAAGACATTTTAAATTCTCTACTTGGCTCATAAGGTCTGTAATAGCCCATAGAATGTGGACACCCTGTTCCTTACCCTGCCTGTTATACGGGAGTATGTGAGGATTACATAAGATACAGTCAGTTCTCGTTATGCACAGTGTGACATTCTATAAAGTCACTGTGAACACTGAATCAGTGAATATGACCCACTGCTCCTACAGGAAATGCAGGGTTAGGTTCCTGCAAGCTTTAGTCACATTTTCTTCAACTGATCAATACATAACCTTTTTCTCTGTCTGTTTCTCTTTAAAGTCACCTTATTTAATATATATTGTTGATATATTAACATTGAACTTAGACTAACAGCACTGTACCTCGTGTCTAAAAGAAGGTTGTCGAACACACATACTTTCTCCGTAAAGGCACGTCACAGCCTCTTGCCCTGAGGAACACCAGGCAGCATTGCAGCACTACACATGGGGGATATATTAAACAGGCAAGTCACTAACACAAGGCACAAAAAGATAACAAATGAGGCACTAACTGGACTGCAGGAAGGACACTTGTTTACAGTATGGGCTGAAACAACAAGGCAGAGCGTCACCTTGTTCCCCTCAGCTGGGAACGTGCACTTCAAGTGAATCAAATTTTTCACCACTTTGCGCTTATCTGCAAATGGACATGAAAGCCCTGTGAGTGTTGAGTTGGGGGCTGCCAGTACATTTTAGCTAGTAGGCAAGTGTGCAGACACGGAATCCACAAATAATGAGGATCAACTATTTTATGAAAGCATCTTTTCAAAACCAGAGTATTGTTCAGATATAAGAGCAATAATGATAACACAACAGCTAACATGTTAATGCCTACTATGTGCCAAGAGCTCTTCTAAATACTTTACTTAAGTTAATGCATTTAAATTTCACTAAAACCCTATGAGACAGGAGTTCTCAGTAGCCCCATTTTATAGATGAGGAAACTAAGGCTCAGAGAGTAAATACTTTGCACAGGTTCCCCAGTTAAAAGTAGGATAACTGGGATTGGTGCCGAGACACACTGGTCCAAAGCCCACAGCCTCAACCACTATGGTAGGAACGTGAGCGAATTTTCTACCACTCCCCAAAAAGCCCCTTCTGCTCCAGCCAGTGTGGTTTCCCACATACTTATTCACTCATCAAACATTTTCTGAATGCCTCCAAGGTGTCAGGTACTGTGTTTAGATACTGCAGGGACAAATAGAATGTCGACGCAAATATTGAATAAAAAATCTATAAAACCAAATTGGGGTGAGTTTATTATGAGCCAACCTTTGAGGACCATATAGCCCAGAAGAATCCTTTCACGAAGAAATGGAGCACTCCAAATAAGTGGGGTGTACAGAGTGGTTATATACCATCAAAGAGCATGTACCACATGTGATTGCAATGTCCCTTTTACAATAGCCTCGACATTGACATGTTGGCACGTGGATTGATGGACACTGTGGGTATCATGTCTGCTGTCTCCATGGGCGTGGCTGTTGTGTTAAGTTGGGTTGTCACAGGATGAGTGCAGCAATCAAATCCTAGCCTAGGGAGAAATGCTTATCCTTAAGGAAATGTCAATGTGGGGATGTTGTATTTACATTTTAAGGGCATTGCTTTTGTCTTTGGGACACGTTAATTGTTTAAAGCGGATATACAATGGATGAACAGAAGCTACAGGCCCCTTTTGGAAAAAAAAAACAAGATCAGGCCCAATTAGTTTTACACCAAATGGCTTCCTCATATGCTCCAATATATCCTATTGCTTGCCATTTATTTATGGTTTTCCCCCTTTTGATCTATAATCGTTCCATAGAAAACATTGATGATCAAAATATTGTCCCTTGGCACCAGGGTGCTTGCTGTCTGCCCTGGGATTATCATGTCCCTTGGTACCAGGCTTTTTTTATCTCATCTATTTGCCCAGTTGTCCACCGTGTAGGGAATTAATGGGATATTGTGGACAAGCAAAGAGGTATATATATATAAACAGAGGAAGCATTTCATGAGTTTTGGATAATTTTAGGTTGTTGCACAAAGATTGTATATGCGCCTTTTTTTTTTAAATATATATATCCCCTTATGTACATTGTACACAATTATAGAACAAATACGGTAACAATGATAATAATTTAACATTTTTTTGAAAGATTAGTTTAAAATCAGATTTTAGGCATAGTCCTTATCAGAAAAGGAAATTTGTCCAAAGTTATAAGATTGATCGGCCCTCTCAAGTCGCTGAGCGATCATTACTCTATTTTGCATGACAGTCTTACAGCACTGAGTAAAGAAAACAACAATCAGTTTGAATATTATGATTAGTACAAGAATTTCAAGAAGTAATAGAAATAGGACATGCAATCCAGATCGAAAAAAGGAACCAATACCAGAAGGGAGCTGATGGTGCTCAGGGCAAGCTACCCCAGGAGGCACCACTCTGGTATGTGGATCATTTCGAGCTGAAGACAATAAGGACTCAGAGAACTCAGGAAGAATATTTGAGTTTCCCCTCCCAAACTGCCTAAAGAATTTAAAACAAAAGATCTGTTTCAGGAAGGAGTTATTATCATGATGGCTGTAAAGATAATGTAGGATAGAGGTTACAACAGGAAAGGTACCAAGCCCCTTTTATCAAAAACTCTATCTCTCCCTGACCACATTATCTATAGATGACTCTGAGAAGAGTTGTCAGGCAAACATTTGCATTTCTATCTCCATGTGAGTTGTCTTCTTGCCCTCTGAGGTCCCAGACCACTACCCACCCCCAACACCTTCCTCGCCTTTAGCTGCAATACTTAAGCGGGCAGCTTAGACAGAGGGACGAGTTGCTCATTTCTGAGTTCTCCCATGTATGTATGTTATTAGACTTGGTATTACTTTCTCAGGCTAACCTGTCTTGTTAATTATTTGGCCAGCCATAAGAACCTTGAGGAAAAGGGCAGAGGGAGATTCTCCCTCTCTCCCGACAGAGCCAAGCAAACAAATCAAGGCTGGGTGGAGGATCACTTATGGCATTCACCTGTTTTTTCATGTGCTTTAGTAGAGATGACACATTGGAAGACTGGTCAGGTATAAAAACACAGCATTCGGTTTGAATGATCGTGCACGTACCACCTTGGGATGCTGTAAGAATATCTAAGGCCATTCTCTTTTGAAGCACAGCTGTTCTCATTAAAGACATTTCAGTATTTAATAAAACTATTGTTGCCTGACAATCGTTAAGGGCTTTTTGAGTACATTTTGTCAGAGCCTGTCTATGTGATATGACATCTTCTAGCCCCAAGGAAGGAGCAAATATAGCTGTTAGGTGGTCATACTAGTGAAATACTGAACGAGCCCATCTGGCCTTAAGGAGAGGCAGATTGTCAACAGATATTAGCTCTGGGCAAATCTTTCCCTGTATCCAAAAGAAGCCCAGAGTGCAGCACCCTAGCCATCCTGGTGGCAGCCAAGGCCAGAGGTTTGTTCCACATAACCACTGAGTTCAATTAGGAGCCGTCCAATACAAGCTTGGTCTTCGAGACCGGTCTGTTCTAAATCAATCACGTTTTTTAAGTATAATAGTATTCTGACATGACTTCAGCAGGGTATCCAGCCCATCTTTTGAGTGTAATTTGGTAGATTTTGTTTGGAATGATTTCTCTGTTCCCAACATGAAGGTGCCGGTATGTTTAAAGATCCAAGGCTAGAAGTAAGCCAAACATATCCATCCCAAATTTGTGTGAAACCTTCCATAGTTTTTATTGTAATGTCTTGTTTCTTTTGTTTATCTGCAATTTGTTGGGATAACCGGATGGTTTGAGTAACAGAAAAAGAATAACCATAACCTGTATTATTAATGGTATGCGTTATTGGCCATGTTTCAGGATCATAATTAGTAATATCAGATGAACTGCAAACATTAGAACTAGATCTTTGTATCACAATAAATTGCTTTAGAGCTTTCCAATCTGTGCCTCGAAAGGGAAAGACCAACCAAGGGTCTTAGAAAGTGGAAGTTGGCCACATAACCAACAAGTAGACTGATTTTCATGTGTAGCAAAGAAATGTGCCCATTGCAGAAAAACATTGTCTTCAGAGGTCCATTGAGATGTAGATTGGAAAAACAAACATAGCTTTAGGAAAACCTTACATGGCATTTTCTTTTTGGTGATTAAGAAAAGGTTGTGTAATTAGGTTCTAATCTATCTTATAAAGTTGAAGGGTAAAGTATTGGTGTAGGAAAATGGTAAGGCAATATAGATATTGATTATTTTAGCAATTACATAAAGCTTAAACTTTACGAGGGTTTACATGAAGAGATATAAAGTTAGGCATACAGGCCTGGTCCGGAGTCTTGGGACAGCTGTCTACAACAGATGTTGTCTTCTTCTCATCCTGGTTTGGAAATGTTCATCTTGGTCAGTCGAAGTCAGGTGTCAGAGACTACAGTTGAAGTCCATTCAGGTGGAGAAGACTTTTATGAATGAGAAATGTGAGTCCATGAGTCTACGCCTTTAAATTTTGCAGCACATGGCTTGGTTAAAAGCACCTGATATGGTTCTTTTCAACGGGGCTGCAAAGAGTCTTTGCTCAGATGTCTTTTCCAATAAACAAAATCTCCAGGTTGTACTCCATGATCCTTAAGGTCTTCTTCACCCGGGAGCTTAGTGTGAAATGAATTAGCCACCAATTTCTCATTTCTTTTAGGAGCCACAATGAGACCTTGACAATAATGTAAAATATCTCCTTTAAGTAAAGTTGGTTCACACATTTCTTTGTCAAATTGCATGGGTCGTTCAGTTATTATTTCCAAAGGAGACAGTCGATGTTTACCAAAGGGCATAGAACTAAGACTGAGAAGCAGAAGAGCCTTTGGCCATGAGGGATTAAATGCTTCTGAAAGCTTTGCCAATTGAATTTTGAGGGTGCCATTAGTTCTTTCCATCAATCCTGAGGATTGGGGATGGTAAACGCAGTGGAAATGCTGCATTATTGGTCAACTATTACAAATAGATTTAATTATTTGTCCAGTGAAATGAGTTCCCCGGTCACTATGTAACTCGGTAGGAATTCCCCAAACAGAAATTATTCTAATAGTAATTTTCCTATTGTTAGAGCCGTTGCTCTTCTGCAATGACAGGCCTCAACCCAATGTGAGACCATACAGATCATTACCAAGATGTATTTATATCATTGAGATGGTGGCATTTGGACAAAGTCCAATTGCCATACCTCAAAGGGTCTCTTAGGAAGGGGAAAGTGGCCTTGTGACCCATGAAGTAGTTTCCCTGGATTATATTTTGGGCATATAGCACAAGGAGTATAAGCTTTATGGGCCACTGTGGGAAAAAGTTTCTTAAAGTATTTTTTTCACCATAAAAATCATCTTTTCAAGTGCCCAGTGGGTTAGTTGGTGTATATGCTGGAGCAGTGGAAATTGTGCTCCAACAGATACTGTGGGTTTCCTATTGGGCCAAAACCATATCTATGAGGTGGTGTGAAAAACTCCCCCTTTTGAATACCATATCACTTTTTCTTCTCTCGTGGCCACTTCTTGGGCGTGTAGAAGGAAGTCTTTTACTGGGTTAGCAGAGTTAATAGGAAGCAGCAGGCATTCTCGAGGCTGGGTAGGGCAAGCCTTCAAGGCTGCTTGTTTAGCAGCTGCATCAGCAAGCTGGTTTCCTGTAGCTTCCAAAGTATCAGATTTGGAATGCCCTGGCATTTTAATAGTCGTTAGTTGTCTTGGTAGCTGTATGGAATTTAATAATTCTGCAACCTGTTTCCCATTCTTTATAGGCTTACCTGAAGAGGTTAAAAGTCCTCGTTGTTTCCACAGCATTCCCAAATCACGTGTTACTCTGAAAGCATGACGGCTGTCAGTGTAGATACTTGCTACCTGGTCTCTGGCCAATTGACAAGCTCGAGTTAAAGCAATTAACTCAGCTTGCTGTGCTGACTTTAACTCTGGTAAATAAGAACTCTCGATTACTTCTACTGAGGACGTTACTGCCTATCCAGCCTGATAATGTCCTTGTTCATCCTTTGAGTAAGATCCATCTGTAAACCAAATTAGATCAGCATTATCAATGAGAGTTTCTTG
This sequence comes from Diceros bicornis minor, assembly GCF_020826845.1. Lineage (NCBI taxonomy): Eukaryota > Metazoa > Chordata > Mammalia > Perissodactyla > Rhinocerotidae > Diceros > Diceros bicornis. The sequence continues at coordinate 78,385 of NW_026691112.1, read as the reverse complement.
CAAATCATTCCTAGGAGTAAGTAGATAATTAATTAACAAAACGCACTCATGGGCATCTTTTTGTGATGCTGGAAGTAAAGTTGCAGGGTTAAGATAATTACACCGAGCTAAGGTAATATTAGGAGCAGAGACCAACAGAACTTCATAGGAGGCTAGCCGGCTGACAGAGTAATGCTGAGTGTGATGAGAATTTAGGAGAGATTTGACTGAGTGAAGAAGATAGATAGTCAAAGGAATCCCCATCACTATTTCTTCAGTGGTCTTGCATAAGAACGCTGTTGCTGAAATGGCTCTAATACAAGGTGGAAGCCCTTTTGCCACTGAATCTAACTGCTGACTATAATACCCTATAGGTCGATGTCGACCTCCGTGTTTTTGAGTTAAGATACCTAAGGCATTTCCTTTATCTTCATGTAGGAAGAGGAATAACGACAAGCTGTAATTAGGATGTCCTAACGCTGGTACTTGGGCCAAAACAGACTTGAAGGTAGTTACTGCCTTCTCTCCTTCTGGTGTCCATTCAATTAAATCAGGCTGGTCAGACTTAGTAACATATGTAAGGGCTGGGCAATAAGTGAAATGTTAGGTACCCAGTTCCTGCAATATTCAGTTAGTCCTAGGAATCCTCTTAACTGTTTCTTTGTCTTAGGGAGAGTAAAAGCCAGGATTCTTTTAATCCTTTCAGAATCAATCAACGGTCCATCTTTAGATATCAAGTGTATTAGATATTTTACAATAGGCAGGCAAAAATGTAATTTGTCCTTGGACACTTTATGCCCCTTAGATGCTAGCTGTTGCAATAGATAAATTGTGCCCTTCTGAGAACCCAACTTAGTGTTTGAACACAAGAACAAATCATCCACATATTGAATTAAAGTGGAGTCATTAGGGAATTCTGTATTCACTAAGTCAGCCTTGAGTATCCGGGAAAAATAAGTGGGGCTTTCAGTCTAGCCCTGTGGCAACACTGTCCTGGTATCCTGGCGATCTTCCCACGTGAAGGCAAAAAGATATTGACTATCCTTTTCCATGGAAATGCTAAAGAAGGCACTGCATAAATCAATGACTGAGCAATAGCAGCTGTTAGTTGGAATGGTTGAGAGCAAAGTGTGTGGGTTAGGACCCACAGGATGTCGGGGAATCACGATATTATTTATAGCTCTCAGATCTTGAACAAATCTCCCGCCTTTCCCATTCGGCTTTTTTACGGGCAAGATAGGTATATTACAGGGACTAGCACAAGGAAATATAAGTCTCTTTTCAAGAAATTCCTGAATGATAGGCCTCATCCCATTTAATGCTTCTGGTTTAAGTGGATATTGCCGAATATTAGGTAGACGTTTAGAGTTGTCAACAGTCACCTTAATAGGAGTAGCTGATTTAATTTTCCGAATATCTGAAGGGGATGATGACCATAATTATCTAGACACTTGTGATAACAGGTCATCAGTTTTCTCTTCTTCTATTTGAGTCATTGATTTCACAGTCATCAACCTTTCAGCAATTACATTCTGGTCAGCATCCCGATTTTCTGAATCCAGAAGCATTTTGCCCTTTTGTGAAAAGGCAATATGGGTGTTGTATGCTTCTAAAAGATCTCGTCCAATCAAATGAATTGGAGCACATTTAACCAGAAGAAATATATTTTTTCCTGTGATGGTTCTTAATTGAAAAATGATTGGTTCTGATTTAAAAACCTGCATTGGAAAATTCGAAACACTTACCATTTGAACTGTCTGTTTACTCCGAGGGAGAGGGCAATGAATAAGGGTAGGGCTGAGGACAGATAAGGTAGCCCCGCTATCTACTAGGGCCTTTAAAGTTTCTCCTCTAATAGTTATCTCAATTTTCCCTAAGGCATTTGTGAGGAGGAGGGGAAATGCCCTCTCGTAATCCTCTGAGCAGCCTAATTCCTGTTTATTGCTGTCACGCCCTAAGTCCCATTTGACTTTACGGCAGTGTCCTTTGAAATGACCAGGCTTTTTGCAATAGTAACAGACAAGGTCATTTCGTTTCTGGTTAGATTTGAAAAGGTTTGCTTTTGTTGGGGCACTAAGCTGTTGTAGCTGTATACTCATAAGCTTAGTGGCCTTTTTGTTTTCTGTAATGTTTTAGATAATTTATCTGTAATAGTGACAAGAGCACTAGCATGCATTAAAGTGCAATCCAGTTCATGTCTCTTAACTAACTTTGCTAATTCCTCATCTAATCCTTCTAAAAAAATTGAATTGAAAATTGAATCATTCTGGTGATCCTCAAAACTTTCAGGAGCCATCCCAGAGTGCTGTTTGAATGTTTTCTCAAGCCTTTCAAAATAATCAAAGATAGATTCCTCGGGTCTATGCTTACATTACTGGAATTTAGCACCATCTATCTTCCTGGAAAAAATTACTGGAATGGCTTTGTGTAAGTTTTGAGTGATATCCCTACACTCCTTAAGGCCATGAGGCTCATGCCTATGGAAATCCTCCAGGGGGTCTCCAATCTGCCTCTTTTATCCATTCATTTGTTTTGTTCTCAGACACCAGCAAATGCACAAGCTGATATAAATCTGAACATCCTGGTGCATATGTTCTAACAATTAAGTCAAATTCTCGAGCAAACCCTAAAGGATCTTGCAAAGGGTCTGGGAAGCCCTTTGTCAAATTCTTAAGTTCAGTTCTAGTCCAGAGAGTATACACAAGAGCAGGCTCACCTCTCCCAGTAACAGGTTTCTCCTTAAAGGGAGCCACTATAACTTTAGGTCTTTCAGTATCTGCCCCTGAGTGTTACTCCTTGTTTTCTCTAGGGGTGGAGGAGGAGGGAAAGGTGCAGGAGGAGGAGATGAGCTCTGAGGTGCCAAAAGCGGTGGCGGTGGAGGAGGTAGAGGAGGTGAGGGGGGTGGACAGCTTCTGACTTCTTATCTCTCTTTAATTCAGAAAGAGTCTCTGTCAATTTACAGTTAGTCTCCTGTAAAGAAGTCATTTTACCATTATGACGCTTTGAAGCCTCTAAATGCCAAGCACATAAACTTCCCCTTCTTTTGTTTTGGTTTTATTGCCAGCTTTTTCAACCTGTGCACGCAAAGTCAGTAGTTTTCAGAAGTCAAACTTTCCCCATTTTGGCCATTTATGACCTAAGTCATCCTTGGTTAATCTCTCCCATTTAGTTAAATATTTGCAAGCATTGTTGCGGTATGTATTATACATGAAACCCGCTGCAGTCCCAGTGGGGGGTTGTCCTTCCGTGAGCCAGCTGGCTTTTGAAGCACGGCTTCCCATTTTCTTTTAGTTCTGTTTGTTTGTTTTTTATAAAGTCTGAACAACTTCTAGGAACTATATAGTGGGTCACAAGTGTGCTGCTTTGAGTGTTACTCCCCAAAGGAATGTCAGAATCACTCTCTTATGTGTCTCAGTTTCTCCCGCCGGCAGTCTTAAGACCACTGTCAGGGTTGGGAGTGTGGGTGACCAACACTTAGGTGCACGTCCTGGGACGAAGCTATAATTAATTAAGGTGAATGATAGTGGAACGCCCTATAGGACCACTACACGTTGTGAGGTTCACCTCTGACACTCCTACTGAGGATTTTCAGTCACACAAAAAATGCCTTTTCAGTCGGAAGGAGCAATGTCCCTTTTTTTTTTTTTTTGATTTTTTATTGATATTTTAATGGTTTCTAACATTGTGAAATTTTGGGTTGTACATTTTTGTTTGTCCATCACCCCATATATGACTCCCTTCACCCCTTGTGCCCACCCCCCACCCCCACTTCCCGGGTAACCACAGTCCAGTTTTCTCTGTCCATGTGTTGGTTTATATTCCACATATGAGTGAGATCATACAGTGTTTGTCTTTCTCTTTCTGGCTTATTTCACTTAACATAATACGCTCCAGGCCCATCCATGTTGTTGCAAATGGGACGATTTTGTCTTTTTTTATGGCTGAGTAGTATTCCATTGTATATATATACCACATTTTCTTAATCCAATCGTCAGTCGAGGGACACTTAGGTTGCTTCCACTTCTTGGCTATGGTGAATAATGCTGCAATGAACATAGGGGTGCATAAGCCTCTTTGGATTGTTGATTTCAGGTGCGTTGGATAGATTCCCAGTAGTGGGATGGCTGGATCATAGGGCATCTCTATTTTTAATTCTTTGAGGAATCTCCATACCGTTTTCCATAGAGGCTGCACCAATTTGCATTCCCACCAGCTGTGTATGAGGGTTCCTGTTTCTCCACATCCTCTCCAACATTTGTTGTTTTTTGTCTTGGTGATTATAGCCATTCTAACGGGCGTGAGGTGGTATCTTAGTGTTGTTTTGATTTGCATTTCCCTGATGATTAGTGATGTTGAGCATCTTTTCATGTGCCTATTGGCCATCTGTATATCTTCCTTGGAGAAGTGTCTGTTCATTTCCTCTGCCCATTTTTTGATCGGGTTGTTTGTTTTTTCGTTGTTCAATTGTGTGAGTTCTTTATATATTATGGAGATCAACCCCTTGTCAGATGTATGTTTTGCAAATATTCTCTCCCAGCTGGTTGGTTGTTTGTTCATCTTGATTCTGATTTCATTTGTCTTATAAAAGCTCTTTAGTCTGATAAAGTCCCACTTGTTTATTTTTTCTTTAGTTTCCCTAGTCTGGGTAGGCATGTCATCCGAAAAGATTCCTTTAAACCCAATGTCAAATAGTGTGTTGCCTATATTTTCTTCTATGAGTTTTATAGTTTCAGGTCTCACCTTCAGGTCTTTGATCCATTTTGAGTTAATTTTTGTGAATGGCGATAGCACATGGTCCACTTTCATTCTTTTGCATGTGGATGTCCAGTTTTCCCAACACCATTTATTGAAGAGACTTTCCTTTCTCCATTGCATGTCCTTAGCACCTTTGTCGAAAATTAGCTGTCCGTATATGTGTGGTTTTATTTCTGGGCTTTCAATTCTGTTCCATTGATCTGTGTGTCTGTTTTTGTACCAGTACCATGCTGTTTTGATTACTATTGCTTTGTAGTATGTTTTGAAGTCAGGAATTGTGATGCCTCCTGCTTTGTTCTTTTTCTTTAGGATTTCTTTAGCTATTCGGGGTCTTTTGTTGCCCCATATAAATTTTAGTATTCTTTTTTCTATTTCTGTGAAGAATGTCATTGGGATTCTGATTGGGATTGCATTGAATCTGTAGATTGCTTTAGGTAATATAGACATTTTAACTATGTTTATTCTTCCAATCCACGTGCATGGGATATCTTTCCATTTCTTTATGTCATCGTAGATTTCCCTCAGTAATGTCTTGTAGTTCTCATTGTATAGGTCCTTCACCTCCTTGGTAAGATTTATTCCTAGGTATTTTATTCTTTTTGATGCAATTGTAAATGGTATTATCTTTTTGAGCTCTCTTTCTGTTAGTTCATTATTAGCATATAGAAATGCAACTGATTTTTGTAGATTGATTTTGTACCCTGCAACTTTGCTGTAGTTGTTGATTGTTTCTAACAGTTTTCCAACAGATTCTTTAGGGTTTTCTATGTATACAATCATGTCATCTGCAAATAGTGAGAGTTTCACTTCTTCGTTACCTATTTGGATTCCTTTTATTCCTTTTTCTTGCCTAATTGCTCTGGCCAAAACCTCCAGTACTATGTTGAACAGGAGTGGTGAGAGTGGGCAGCCCTGCCTCGTTCCTGTTCTCAGAGGAATGGCTTTCAGTCTTTCCCCGTTGAGTATGATGTTAGCTGTGGGTTTGTCATATATGGCCTTTATTATGTTGAGGTACTTTCCTTCTATTCCCATTTTATTGAGAGTTTTTATCATAAATGGATGTTGTATCTTGTCAAATGCCTTCTCTGCGTCTATTGAGATGATCATGTGGTTTTTATTCTTTGTTTTGTTGATGTGATGTATCACGTTGATTGATTTGCGGATGTTGAACCATCCCTGCGTCTCTGGTATAAATCCCACTTGATCATGGTGTATGATCTTTTTAATATATTGTTGTATTCGGTTTGCCAATATTTTGTTGAGGATTTTTGCATCAATGTTCATCAGCGATATTGGCCTGTAATTTTCTTTCTTTGTATTGTCTTTGTCTGGTTTCGGTATCAGGGTGATGTTGGCCTCATAGAATGATTCAGGAAGTGTTCCATCTTCCTCTATTTTTTGGAATAGTTTGAGGAGGATGGGTATTAAATCTTCTTTGAATGTTTGGTAAAATTCACTGGAGAAGCCATCTGGTCCTGGACTTTTATTTTTTGGGAGGTTTTTGATTACTATTTCAATCTCTTTACTTGTGATTGGTCTATTCAGATTCTCCATTTCTTCTTGGTTCAATTTTGAGAGGTTGTATAAGTCTAAGAATTTATCCATTTCTTCTAGATTGTCCAATTTGTTGGCATATAATTTCTCATAGTATTCTCTTATAATCCTCTGTATTTCCATGGTATCCGTTGTAATTTCTCCTCTTTCATTTCTAATTTTATTTACTTGAGCCTTTTCTCTTTTTTTCTTAGTTAGCCTGGCTAAGGGTTTGTCTATTTTGTTTATCTTCTCGAAGAACCAACTCTTTGTTTCATTAATCCTTTCTACTGTTTTTTTGGTCTCAATATCATTTATTTCTGCTCTGATTTTTATTATTTCTCTCCTTCTGCTGGCTTTGGGCTTTGTTTGTTCTTCTTTTTCTAGTTCTGTTAGGTGTAATTTAAGGTTGCCTATTAGGGCTTTTTCTTGTTTGTTAAGGTGGGCTTGTATCGCTATGAGTTTCCCTCTCAGGACCGCTTTTGCTGCGTCCCATATGGTTTGATGTGGCATGTTATCATTTTCGTTTGTTTCCAGATAGTTTTTGATTTCTCCTTTAATTTCATCAATGATCCATTGGTTGTTCAGTAGCATGTTGTTTAATCTCCACATTTTTGTCACTTTCCCAGTTTTTTTTTCCTGGTTCATTTCCAGTTTCATAGCCTTATGGTCTGAAAAGATGCTTGTTATGATTTCAATCTTCTTAAATTTATTGAGGCTTGCTTTGTTTCCCAACATATGGTCTATCCTAGAGAATGTTCCATGCGCGCTTGAGAAGAATGTGTAGTCAGCTGTTTTTGGGTGGAGTGCTCTGTATATGTCTACTAGGTCCATCTCGTCCAGTTTTTCATTTAAGTCTAATATTTCCTTATTAACTTTTTGTCTGGATGATCTATCCATTGCTGTAAGTGGGGTGTTAAGATCCCCTACTATTATTGTGTTGTTGTTGATTTCTCCTTTTAGGTTTGTTAATAGTTGTTTTATGTACATTGGTGCTCCTATGTTGGGTGCATATATATTTATAAGTGATATGTCTTCTTGATGGAGTGTCCCTTTTATCATTATATATTTCCCTTCTTTGTCTTTCTTAACCTGTTTTATCTTGAAGTCTACTTTGTCTGATATGAGTATGGCAACACCTGCTTTCTTTTGTTTGCCATTAGCTTGGAGTATTATCTTCCATCCTTTCACTCTGAGCCTGTGCTTGTCTTTAGTGCTAAGATGTGTTTCCTGAAGGCAGCATATTGTTGGGTCTTGCTTTTTAATCCATCCTGCCACTCTGTATCTTTTGATTGGAGAGTTCAATCCATTTACATTTAGGGTAATTATTGAAACATGAGGGTTGAATGTTGCTGTTTTGTCACTTATTTTCTGGTTCTTTTGCATTTCCTTTGTTTCTTGTCCCATTTGTTTTGGACTGCCAATTCAGTTTGGTTGTTCTGTCTTATGATTCTTCTAGTTTTCTCTTTGTTTATCATATGTGGTTTTAATTTGATTATTTGTTTAGTGGTTACCTTGAGGTTTGGGCGAAAAATCTTCTGTATGAGATAGTCCGTTATCTGATAGCCTCCTATTTCCTTATACTAAGTCAATTCAGTCACTTTCCTCTTCCCCTTCTAAGTTGCTCTTGTTATACCTTATTCTATCTTGTGTTGTGGCTGTGTGTTTACAGTGATGAGGTTAAATTTATTTTTGGTGAATTTCTTCCTTTGATCTTTGAGTTTAGTATTTAAGTGGTTGCTAACCTATTCCGGTAAAGATCTACTATTTCTCTGATTTTGTCTACCTACTTTTCTCCTTACTCCAAGCTTTGTGTTCCCTTTCTCTTCTTGTTTTCAGGCCTGAGGGCCTTCTTGAGTATTTCTTGTAGTGGCGGTCTCGTGGCCATGAACTCCCTTAGCTTTTGTTTATCTGGGAGAGTTACTATTTCTCCATCATATTTGAAGGATATTTTTGCTGGATAGAGTATTCTTGGCTGAAAGTTTTTGTCTTTTAGTATTTTGAATATATCATTCCAGTCTCTTCTAGCCTGAAAAGTTTCTGTTGAGAAATCCGCTGAGAGCCTGATGGGAGTTCCTTTGTACGTTATTTTTTGTTTTTGTGTAGCTGCCCTTAATATTGTTTCTTTGTCGTTGACCCTGGCTAGCCTTACCACTAGGTGTCGTGGTGAAGGCCTTTGTCTGTTAATATATATAGGAGTCCTGTTGGCTTCGCTTACTGGTATTTCCTGCTCCTTCCCCAGATTTGGGAAATTTTCAGCTATTATTTCCTTGAATAGGCTCTCTGTTCCTCTTTCCCTCTCCTCTCCCTCAGGAATACCTATAATTCTTATGTTACATTTTCTAATAGAGTCCGATATTTCTCGGAGTCTTTCTTCATTTCTTTTTAGTCTTAGTTCTCTCTCTTCTTCCATCTGGAGCATATCTGTATTCCTATCCTCTAAAGTACTAATTCTTTCCTCCATATTGTCAGCTCTGTTCTTTAAAGATTCCAGATTCTCCTTTATCTCCTCCATTGTGTTCTTCATCTCCATCAGCCCTGATAGGTTTTTCTTTATGATTTCAATCTCTTTTGTGAAGAAACTCCTAATCTCATTTAATTGTTTGTCTGTGTTGTCTCGTATTTCGTTGAGTGTTTTTATGATAGCTATTTTGAAATCTCTGTCATTTAGTTTATGGATTTCTGTGTCTTCGGGGTTGATTTCTGGGTGCTTGTCATTTTGTTTCTGGTCTGGTGATTTCATATATTTTTGCATTGTGGTTCCTGTGTTGGTTTTGATTTTCCTCATCCTGGAAGTCTCTGGTTGCAATTTCCACCTGCCGCCACTGTGTGGTGGTAAAGGGCTGTGTAGTCTAAGCCCCCTGCGCTCTGCCCCAGTTTTTCTGCTGCGATCCGCAGTTTTGTTTTGTTTTGTTTTGTTTCTTTTCCCCACTGCGATCCACGGGTCCAGTCCAGTTTATTCAGGTCTGCCTCGGACCGCTAGATCTGGTCGAGCTGCAGACTCCGGGTTTCGGGGAGGGGGGAGCTCTCTCTTTTGCCCTCTGGGTCCCTGACGTGGGAGGCTTCTCGTTTGCCCCTCTTTATCCGCTCTCTGGGTTGCTCAGATGTTGATGGTAGCCCTGTGGCTCCTCTGAGCCCTCTGTGCGGGAGTTTCCCACTGGCTGAGAGCGCCCGAAGAGCTACAGTTTCCCGCCGAGGGCCGCCCCTCCCCCCTCTCTGGTAGCCGCGCGGACCGGATCGCTGATCTGATGGGGAGGGAGCGGAGTTCTCCTTACCTCTCCCCACTTCCTCCGGGGGCCCAGCACGTTCCGCTCTCAGATGTGCGGCAGTGTGGATCCCTCCGCTCCAGCTTTTGACTGTCTGGGATTCCGTTGTTGGTCTGTGGCTGTTACTTTTGTTGTATTTTGTGGGGGAAGAATTCACGGGAAAGCTCACTCCGCCATGATGCTGACGTCACTCTCCCCTTTTCTTCAGAGCTGAACATGTCCAGACTCTCATTTCTCTATCAAGCAGATTTGTTCAGACCTTATAAACATAATGCTTTCCAATTTTAAATCCAAATTAAAAGGACAACCAACCCAGTTTACTCCAAGCTTCCCCTAAGCTCCCTTGGCCTAGGAAATTCCCCCTAGGTTTTTTTTTACCTAGGAAATGTACCGGTACCCTTCAAAGCCTTTAGTCTTAAGACCTTAAAACAGCTCAAATAAACTCTTGGACCGTCAACTTAAAATAAGGAGGTCCAGGTTTCATGAGAACTCACCAGGTTCACCTGAAGAATGCAGTGATCCAGATGGGGCTCAAAGGGCCCCTGCGGTACCAAGAACCAGTTCAGTGTAGATTGCAGATTGTCTCCAGTGGTTTTCTCTGAAATCCTGCCACAACTATGCCAAGAAATGTCGACACAAATAATCCATAACCAATCTATAAATCAAAACTGGGGTGAGTTTATTATGAGCCAACCTTTGAGGACCATATAACCTGCGAGAGTCCTTTCACGAAGAAATGGAGCACTCCAAAGAAGTGGGGTGTACAGAGTGGTTATATCCTATCAAAGAGCATGTACCACATGTGATTGCAATGTCCCTTTTAAAATAGCCACGAGATCAGCCCTGGCAGATTGCCCTGCCAGAACAGCTATTGATGAATACAACGGGGAACAGATCTGCTGTCTTGATGGGCGTGGCTGGTGTCAGGTCTGTTGTCTGGAGCTGGGTGGTCAAAGGATGACTGCAGCAATCAAATCGTAGCCTAGGGAGAAATGTTTATCCTTAAGGAAATGCCAATGAGGGGTAAGTTACATTCTTATCTTAAGGGCATTTACACTTCGCTTTGGGACATGGCAAAGCAGATACATAATGCAGGAGACAGGCCCTTTTGGAAAAACAAATTCAGGCCGAATTAACTTTACCCCAAATGGCTTCTTCATATGTTCCAATATATCCTATTGCTTACCATTTATTTATCAAGCTCAATATGTCTTTCAAACAGAAATCGAGAGTAGCATGAAGTAGTCACTTACCAACAGATGTCACTGTGGCAACAGAATATTAACAAGTGGCCTTCAAACATAACCATTCTCCCAAATACTGTATTTCACTGACTTAATCAAAAAGGAATTCCTCTCTCTTATACTGACAAATCTCCATTCTGAACTTAGCACTAGATGTAGCCAATTTTGAATAAAGACTTTTAACATCAAAGCCAGCAAATAGTTCTTGTTAAAGCAAATCCAAACTTGGGAACACATTTGTTTTCAGTCACATGTAAATCCTCTCAAACTCAAAATAGGGTCTCGGCTTTGTGCAGATGGAGAAAAGCTTCTGTTCCTCTTTTTCTATTCAGATAGTGCAGGGAAGAGCCCAAAGTGTCTCTTGGTGGAACACTAACAGTTCTTTACATTAGAAATGCATGCAGTGTTCCTAGCTTCTTTTCCATAGTCTGAGACGCGCTGACCTGTGCAGAGGAGCAAACTTCTGGGCTCCAACAGTAAATAAGACTGTGTGCAGTTTACCACAACAATGAACTACAAAGATGTATCAGGAAATATTTTGAACACCCACACCTAAGCTTTCAGTTTCCCTCTGTCTAATTCCATGGCTACCTGAAGTGAATTCGTTCTCCATCCCCATCCCTTTTGCGACAGTTTTTATTTCCTTGAATCAGTATGTTATAACATCTAAGAGAAATTTATCAAAATACTCTCTTCAAAATAGCTAGCTGAAGTATAGGAGTTATAGAGAGTCAAGATTTTAAGATGAAAGTGATGTACAGAGTAACTGTACTACAAAATAAAAAGAAAATGAATGAGAATAATAAAAGACAGAGGAAAAAATGATAAGGAGAAAGAATATAATAGAGAGTAAAAGTCAGAAAGAGAGAAAAAAGATGAAAGAACGTGTAGGAAAGAAAAAGAGTCAGGAGAAACATGAGAAATGGCAGAAAGGGGCACGAGCAGAGGGAAGACACCATGCTCAGAGTGAACGACATGTCAACTGGCTTCTGAGCAGGGCTCAGGTCTAGAGTCACTGGGCTACATTTGAGAACTGCACTCAGTTCTAACATCCTGAGAATGACCACGCCTCATTCAAACTCGGACGGCACCGGTTACCAGGGCTCTCCTCTCCCAGGACCTGCTGGAGCTTTGGGAACTGCCTCTCTCAACTCTGGGACTGACAGAATCTCCACTAAATATTCATCAACTGGGATGGTTGTTTTGAAAGAATAACCCAGAGAAAGCTCTCTCAAGGATACACTTAAACCTGAGAACATCTTCACTCACACTTCTGAAGAATTAAGAAACTACTTTTTTTTTGTTTTTGTTTTTTAATTACTGTGAAGCAAAGTAGGAGAAAACTTTCCTGGCAAAATTTTAAATGTTCCATCTTTTTAGAAGTTACATCACAAAAATTCTGAGCATAATCTAAAATTCTGGGCTCCCCACAATTCCAAATGTGTTTCAGAAATGATCTCTTTATCATTACAAAGTAAGCCTATGCCTTATAAAACAAAATAAACTTGGATGAGTTTTATCTTGTAGAGAGAGGGCAGCAAGAAAAAGACTAGGATGTGCCTCTCTGCTATGAAGGAAAATAAATAAAGTCACACCAAAATATACAAAATATGCTTCTAAAAATGAATGAAGTGGCCTCTAAAGGGTTTTACATTTTAAGTAATAGTGCACTTACATAAAATTATGCATCAGTTTGACTAAAATCTAGTCAACTTAATAGAGGAAGAACTCATTAAATTTCATTTAAATAGCATGACTTATGATTAGCTGCAAAACAAATGGTAGATATTTTAATTCTAGTATAGTATGTCCTTCCAAAAATGAAGGTGGGCTTAAACCTGTCATTTTCCTAAAAGCGGCCAACCGTATGGTCTTCTTATTTGATTATTTAATAGTATGGATCTTCTCCTCATTGCCAACGAAGGATGTCTACACACAGCCTTTAGCTTGCATAGGTAAGGGGAAATGCAGGCTGAGTTTACAAAAAGAAAAGTTCAAAATAGGGCATTATCTTTAGGAGACGTGGTCAATGTGTTCAAGAATATTTTCTCCCTTGGTCAAGTGAGCAGCTGAGAGAGAATGCTGTCAACCTCTTCCGTGGCCCCTTATAGAATGTGTGCATTACCTCAATTCAACGTGTCCTAAAGTATTTGAACTAAACTTAGAAATGAGTTGATGATACTGTATTTGCATTACATCACACAGAATCTCTTTCATTAGGCACCATTCAAAACACATTTGTGGGACATTAGAGGCCAGAAAACTTTTGCTTCTCTGAGAGACTGTTGCTTTTCATCTCCTGGACATGAGATGATCAGGAATTGTTCCCATTTCTCTTTCTACTTTAAACCTGAGGGATACATTTCTGACTACCTTTAAATACTGCAGGTTCATCTGAAACACATTTCAGTGCGCTGGCTTACTTCAGCTTCATTGCATTCTTCCATCCTAAACTCCTTTCAGTTTGATCTATTTTCCTTTGTAATCCTTTTTTATACCTAGATATTTAAAAGGTGCTCAAATCTGTGTTGGAGAAATGTTGAGTTACAATTCTTTCAACCAGCATGTAAACTCAATTTTTGGGTGTCTACACAAAAAGTTTCTGCCATGTTTCTACCAGCTCTCCTTCCATACGTTTTCCTCCAGGATTTCCTGTGACAAAATTGCCTTTCTAAAAGCCAATTCTCTGTTCACTCTCTTGGCCAGTCACCTTTCCATAGAAAGATAAAGGACTGCATTTTCCAAAGATGCAACAAGAATGATCAAGTCCCGATTCTCACCTAGACAGACAACTCCTGTTCTCCATGAGTTTTAAAACTCAAGTTAATTATCTCTTTGATTTTGTTTCAATCTCTCGAGAAACCTTGACACTGAGCTCCTAAACTGCACCACAGCCTGCTTCAGCAGACACAAAACTCTCTCTCTAATGCTTGCATTCACGTGCTGAGTAGCTACTGTATTTATTTAGACCTTTTCAACAAAGGATCTTCATTGATTCACTCAAATACTGAAGTATATACTATGTGCCCAAAGGTCTTGAAATGTTGGGGGCCTACAAGGAAGACAGATATGTATAAACAGATAAATTAGACTACAGAGATAATTTGAATGAAAGAGATATGAATAAACTGCTGTGGGACTCCAGGAAAAGAACCACCATGAGTTGACCAACAACTAAGATATATAGCTATGTACTGGGGCTTTGAGGAAAAAAACAACCACCATGGCCGGTGGACAGGATTTGTACCGTCTAGATAATGGAAAATGAAAGGAAAGAAGATAAAGAGAAAACAAGATAAACGGAAAGGTTTTCTTCTTCTTCATGTTTCTGCCACCAACTTTTGGAGCACACTGCTTGCTGATGTCCTTTCTAGCCAGACTTATCCTTCAGCCGGCTTCTATAGACTTCAAAAATTCGATTGTAACAAGCTGGGCTTCTCCGTGCAGACAATGCCAAGTATGTAGGGAGCCAGGAGGGCAGGAAAAGATTCACAGGAATCTGCAGCCCTTCTGCAGCTCACTGGTGGGGCTGGGCACCGAGGCTTCACCTTGGCCTCTGTCTCCAAGTTCACAGAAAGGAGAGTCGGTTCCTTCCTTGATATATGAACATGGAGAGAAACCTATTTCACAGAAGGGGTAATGGAAAAATTAAAGTGAGAGCCATGAAAAAGGCAGAGGAGGTAGCACCATGAGTCTGAAGTAACTGCACTTGTGAATTAGCAACCAGTATAAAGAAGAGTTGAAGACAAAAGAAAGGCAAAAAACAAGTTCTCAATGTTCTAAGATGGAAATGCAATGCTTTCTTCTTCCAAAAGAAAAAAGTCATTGATCCTGTTCTGTTCCTTTAAAATAAAATTGAAAGGGGCCACATGTTGCAAATAATGGTTTTACCATGATGTCACTACACAATAATGTGTAGCAATCAGTTGTTAAGTTCACTGCAAATAATTTATTCCTTAACAATTATGTCATCAAAGTTTGCAATTGATATATATACACTTTAGAAAATAGAAGACTCTGTCCAAATTGGTCATTATTATTGACAATGTCACTCTTACAACTGAAAGCTTGATTAGGAGTGAGCAGGTGCCGTGAGCCTAGATTGCTAGAGTCACAGCAAGAACAGTTAAGAGAGTGCCATCAGGACATTTGGACAAAAGAATGTTATATGGCTGTTCGGTTTATAACAGATCAATTGGAGAAAAACAAGTCACTACATTAAATTATTTTCCACTTACCTTCATCACCCTTTCCAAGAATACATATTTAAAATGAGACAAGTTATGATATTAAAAATTACTGGCTCTGGCATTTTGAAAACTACATCCAATAATGAAGTAAAAACTGGGTTACAAACATCCTGGTGTCAATTCCAACTACCATCATTTCCCAAACTAAAACTCTCATTATCACTAATTCACTTGCAATCTAGTGCTCCTCCAATATACAAAATCAACAACTTAAAAATGTGTCCTAACTTTTTTAAAATTTCCCTAAAATTTTAGGGGATAATATAAATATGTCTCTTGGAGAAGTTGAGAACGATGGAGACACTAGGAAAGTAAAAGATGAAAATATTACCCTAATCAATGATGTAAAACACAAGGTATGAACAACTGTTAAAACAATTCTCTATGACATTGATCAATTCTACTAGCTCTACACCTGGCTATTTCCTATCAGTAATTAGATATATAAACAAATAGAATAGTGTATTTAACAGGATCACTTCTTTACTTCTGTGCTTTCCCTTTTAAAACTACATATACTTTTATGTATTTTCTTTATTTTCAGGTGGAGTCACATTAGAACACCCTCATCTCTGAAGATCTTTGCATTAAGGAACTCTACCTTGGCCTTTGATCACTGTACTCTGTGTTATGGTCAACTCAGAGCCCTACATGCACCAATGTTTCCTACATGATCTCTCCCGTGTGTTGTTCATGTCAGGGAGCATAGTCCACCAAGTGAACCCTAAGCAGTGTTTCAAAAGCATCAGATATTAAAAGGAGGACATGCAGGGTTTGGTATGGGCCCCCAATCAGTGCCTCAGTGCAAAGAAGAAATAGATCAATGCATCCCCCCAGAGACTGGGATTAAAACAGGAGGTTATGAGCACGAGGTTCCCTCTGCAGGCCTTTAAGCAGGGACCTGGAATAAAACTGCTGACACCATGGACCATGGTTGGTTTTACAGGGAACTCACGAGGAAGATAAGGAAATAATGATAATTATAATAACAGCAACCAACAATTCTACTGAGCCAAGGACTGCACTCTGAATGTAAAATTTGTGCTTGAACATACATGAACTCACATGATCCTAAAAATATCCTGATGTAGTAAATGTTGACCTTTTCACCATTATATAGGTGAAGAGACTGCATACTGTGGCAAGAATACTCACCTAGGTTACAAAGCTGATTAACGGCAGAACCCAATCTCAGTGCTCTTATGTTATGCTCCTTAACTATAACACCAAGTTAAGTCTCTAATGAATATCTCCACTTGCAACTGCCAACAGCATCGTCCTCCATCGATGCAGGTAGGTGTGGGCAAGGCAGGGACCCGGGTATGGGAGGCAGCCTGATCTCACATCTGGCACACTGGTTGCCAGGCTGCTTCCTCCTCTGACGGGGCCCAGCACACACCCCAGGAGACTTGGTGGCCGTCCGCAGGGCTATTTCCTCTGGAAATTGTCCCCTTGGAAGGGGCCTGTCCCAGGTGGCAGGTTGGGCTGGTTGGCCAGGCTCCTTTGGAGAAAGCAGGCGAGCCCTGCCAGCCTTGCAGTCGCCCTGGGTGTGACGCCTCTGCCCTCAGGCAGAGTGCCTCACGTATGCACTCCATTGCGGATTTCTCCCCAGAGCCTTGGCCTGGTCACTAGGAAGGCCAGGCCCTCCCGACTCCAGAAAGGAGGCTGGGACCTGTTGCCGGAAGGGCTTGCCCAGTGTGACCTTGGCTCCCTAGGCCTGCGGGCTCCTGGGGCCGCACTCACTGCTGTGCCATATGTCTGTCTTGGCCCTTCTGAGTCCACAGAGCCTTTCCTCCACCTGGCTGCAGTCGAAAAGTGCAGGCGTGGGGTAAGGCCATGGCTTTGTCTTTCCAGGTATAAATGAGCCCCTGGACAAAGCAGCTGGCCCAGGCAGAGCCTTGAGCTCGAACCCCAGTCCGCCTGGGGTGACCAGGGCCAGACCAAGGCTTCCAAGGCAGTGAAGCTGCCTGCGAGCTGAGAGGAATTGGGCGAGGGGAGGGAGACAACAGCTGAAGCCAAGTCAAGAAGGGCAGTGTTTTTCAACTGCAGCTGGTAGCCGCCCTAGGGACGACCCAGCTGGTCAGAGCCTGGCAGGAGGGCGGGACCTTCCCTGAGGACCCCTGAGGCCCACCCTAGTCCCCGGCAGCCACGCATGCTCCCTTGGCCTGAGGGTGTTGAACCCAAGCTCGCAGGGCTCCTGCAGCGGCCAGAGAAATAAGGGCCCATGGTAGAGGTAGGCGATGTGGGCAGAGCACCCCACCTTCCTCTCCTCAGTTCCCTGAGGGAGAGAGAGAGAGAGAGAGACAGAGAGAGAGATAGAGACAGAGAGAGAGATTCCTGAATTCTGAGTCGCTGCCTCCACAGCTGGTACCAACTCACACGCCATGCCACTTCCACCTGCCGCCCCCACGCCTACCCCAGGGCCAGCCCCACCACACAGAGGCGGGTTCCTGGTCACCTCCTTGCTGTCCCTTCCAGACCTGATCCCAGTGCAGGGGAAACTGTTCAGACAAGACTTTACATGTCCCTCTCCATGAGAATTGTCTTCTTCCCCTCTCACATCCCACATGCCCACCCTCCAACATCCTCCTTTTTCATTAGCTCACGAGAGGATGCAAGATGAGAATCTCTGCCATTGTGTGGAGAGACTCAGGTTCCCAGGTTCCCCCCATGGACACACGTTCCTCATCTCAGTATGATTTTCTCCAATGAACCTGTCTTGTTAAGGATTTGGCCAGCCATAAGAACCTGAAGGGAAAGGGCGGAGGGGGATTCTCTCTCTGCCCGTGACAGCCCCGAGCTGTCAGTCCCTCAGACCTGGCCAGGGGCAGCCCATCCCCTGGCGCCCTCTCCCAGACCATCCCAGAGCAAGCCTGATGCCAGCCCCACCCCACTCGCCACTGCCACGACCATTGTCCTCCCTCGGGAGGCCTGGGTAGGACAGGGACCCAAGTGTGGGACGCCGCCACATCTCAGGTCTGGCACACCGCTTGCCAGGCTGCTTCTTCCTCTGATGGGGCCCAGCACATGCCCCAGGAGACTTGGCAGCTGTCCCTAGGGCTATGTCTTCCGGAACTTGTCCCCTTGGAAGGGGCCTGTGCCAGGTGGCATGTTCGGCTGGTTGGCCAACCTCCTTTGGAGAAAGCAGGCGATCCGAGCCAGCCATCCTGTTGCCCTCTGCATGGCTCCTCTGCACTCAGGAAGAAGGCCTCACACGTGCCCTCCTTCAAGCTTTTCTCCCCAGAGCCATTTCCTGGGCTACTGTTAGTCTTACTGTTAGTGTTATGGTTGGTTTCCAGTTACTGTCATTTTTATGGTTAGGTTTAGTTTTCGGGTTACTCTTAGGTTTATATTTAGGTATATGTTTAGGGTTAGGGTTAGGTTTATGGTTCTGGTTAGGGATAGGCTATGATTCGCGTTAATGGTATGTTTGAGTTTAGGTTAGGGTTAGGGTTAGAGTTGAGGTTAGTGTTATGGTTGATTGCCAGGTTTGGGTTAGATTTCAGGTTAGGGTTAGGGTTCAGTTAGCATAGGGTGATCATCTGGTTTGTGTAAGGATTACGATTTCTGTTACTGTTGGGGTTAGGGTTATGGTTAGCATTAGGGTCATGGTTCTGGTTAGGGTTAGGGTTTGGGTTTGGTAAAGGTTTGTTTTACGTGTTAGAGTTTAGGGTTAGGCGGTTAGGGTCAGTGGTCAGGTTCAGTTTAGTGTTGGGATCAGTGTTAGGGTTCCAGTTAGATTTAGGTTTAGGGTTAGGTGTAGTGTTAGTGTTAGTTTTCAGGTTAGTGTCAGGGTTAGCGCTTGGTTTTCATATCGGTTTAGGCTTAGGGTTGTGGTTGGGTTAGGAATCGGGTTAGTCTTAGGGTTCGGGTTCGGGTTAGGGTTCTTGTTAGGGTTTGGATTCAGGTTAGCGTTTGGGTTAGTGTTAAGCTTAGGGTTAGGCTGAGGTTTAGGGTTAGTATTCGGATTAAGGTTATGATTAGGTTTCGGGTTCGAAAAAGGCTTAGCTTTAGCGTTAGGTTTCTTGTTAGGGTTAGGGTTAGGGCTAGGGTTCAGGTTAGGGTTAGGGTTGGGTTCGGGTTATTGTTAGGGTTAGGTTTACCTTTTGATTTCTGATTAGGGTTAGGGTTTGATTGAGGTCTAGGGTTAGGGCTAGGGTTAGGGTTAGCATTGGGTTTGGATTAGGGTTAGGATTAGCATTAGGGTTAGAAATATGGTTAGACTTCAGGTTAAGGTTAGGGTTAGCAATAGGGTTTGGGTTCGGGCAATGTTTAGCTTTAGTGTTAGGGCTAGTGTTCGAGTTAGGGTTAGGCTTAGGGTTTGAGTCGGGCTACGATTAGGTTTAGAGTTAGTGTTACAGTTCGGGCTAGGATTCCTGATAGGGTTAGGGTTAATGTTCATGTTAAGTTTAGGTTTATGTTTAAGGTCAGGGTTGTTTTCGGGTTAGGGTTACGGCTAGGGTTCGAGTTCATTTTCCGGTTAGGGTAAGGGTTATGTTTTGCTTTATTGGGGCGGTTAGGGTTAGGTTTACTGTTAGGGTTTTGTTAAGGTTAAGGGTGAGGTTAGTGTTTGGATTAGTGTTAGGGTTAGGGTTTGGGTTCTCCATGGGGTTAGTGTTAGGGTCGGATTAGGCTTTGAGTTTGTGTTAGTTTTAGGGTTAGGGTTATGGTTAGGTTTAGAGTCAGGGTTAGGGTTGGGGTTCACGTTAGGTTTTGGCTTAGGGTTAGGGCTAGGTTTGGGGTTAGTTTTGGATAAGGGATAGGGCTGGGCTCAGGTTGGGCTTGGGTTCGAGTTAAGGTTAGGTTTAGTATTCGGTTTCGGGTTATGGTTAGGGTTATTTTTCATGTTAGAGGTAGCGTTATGGTTACAGTTAGGGTTTGGATTAGAGTTAATGTTAAGGTTAGGGTTATGTTTTGGCTTATGGTTCAAGTTATGGTTATGGTTAGAGTTAGTGTTAGAGTTAGGATTAGAGTTAGGTTTAGGTTAGGGTTGGGTTCGGGTTCAGGTTAGGGTTAGCATTAAGTTTAGTGTTAGGGTTAGTGTTTGGTAGGGTTATGGTTAGTGTTTGGTATCTGTATCAGGTTAGGTTTACTGTTAGGGTTCGGGTTAGTGTTTGAGTTAAGGTTAGGGTTAGGGTTCAGGTTGGTTCGTGTTCGGGTTCGGGTTAGTGTTCACCTTAGGGTTAGGGTTAGTTTTTGGAGTAGCGTTGGGTTCTGGTTCAGTTTAAGGCTAAGTGTTGGTTTAGAGTTAGGGTTCCGATTCGTGTTCATGTTAAGGTTAGGATTAGGGTTACTCTGAGGTTTAGGCTTAGGTTTATTTTAAGGTTTGCCTTCGGATTAGGGTAAGGTTTAGGTTTCTGGTCGGGATAAGATTAGGTTTAGGTTTAGTATCAGATTAGGTTTCGGGTTAAGGTTAAGTTTGGAGCCCGGTTTAGGGTTTGGGTTAAGTTTCGGCTTATGCTTAGGGCCAGGTTTAAGGTTAGGGTTGGGTTGGGTTAGGGTTACTGTTAGTGTTGATGTTAGGGTTAGGGTTATGTTTAGTCTTAGAGTTAATGTTCAGATTAGGGTTAGGGTTAGGTTTCAGGTTCGGGTTAGGGTTAGGAATAGCAGTAGGGTTCGGGTTAGTGTTAGGACTAGGGTTCGTGTTAGGGTTGGGTTCGATTTAGGGTTAGGGTTAGGGTTCGGGTGAAGATTAGGGTTAGTGTTAGTGTTAGGGTTAGGGTTAGGGTTGGGATTATGCTTCGGATTAGGGTTAGGATACGGTTTCGGGCTCAAGATCTGATTAAAGTTAGGTTTAGGGTCGGGTTAAGGTTAGGGTTAGTGTTCCGGTTCGGGTTAGGTTTAGGGTTAGGGCTAGGGTTAGAATTAGTGTTGAGATTAGGGTTAGGATTAGGTTTCAGGTTCATGTTAGGGTTAGGATTAGTGCTAGGGCTCATGTTAGATTTATGGCTAGGTTTCAAGTTAGGGTTGGTTTCGGGTTAGGATTAGGGTTAGGGTTCGGCTGAGCGTTAGGGTTATTGTTAGGGTTAGGTTTAGGGTCAGGATTAGGTTTAGGATTCGGGTTAGGTTTAGGTTTAGGGTTAGGGTTCAGTTTAGGGTTAAGGTTAGGGTTTGGGTTAGGTTTAGGGTTAGAATTAACATTTGGGTTCGGGTTCGCATTCTGCTTATGTTTAGGGTTAAGGTCAGGGTTAAATTTAAGGTTCAGGTTATGCTTAGTGCTAGTTTTTGGGAAAGGGTCGTGTTAGGGTAACTGTTAGAGTTAGGGTTCAGGTTAGGCATAATGTCAAGGCTAGGGTTAAGGTTATGGTTCGGAATAGAGTTAAGGTTCACATTAGAGTTAGGGTTTGGGTTAGGGTTAGGGTTATGGTTAGAGTAACGGTTATTGTTAGGGTTCTGGTTAGGATTCAAATTAGGCTTAATGTTAGGGTTCAAGTAAGGGTTCATTTTATGGTTAGTCTTAGGTTTTGGGGTAGGGTTAGGGTTAGAGTTAAGGTTACTGTTAGAGTTAGGGCAAGTGTGAGGGTTCCATTTTGGATTAGGGTTATGGTTAATTGTAGGATTAGATTTAGTGTTAAGATTGGGTTTATGGTTCCAGTTAGGTTTCGGGAGTCGGGTTAAGTTTAGGGTAGGGTTAGGCTTTGGGTTAGGGTTAGGGTGAGTGTTCGTTTCAGGATTAGGGTTAGTGTTAGGCTTGGCTTTACGATTCGGGTTCAGGTTCAGGTTAGGTTTAGCGTTAGGGTGGGGTTATGCTTTCGGTTACGGTTTCGATTTGATTAGGGTTAGGGTTTGGGTTAGGGTTAGGCTTAAGGTTAGAGTTCATGTTAGGGTTAGGGCTAGTGTTTGGGCTAGTCGTTGGTTGTGTTAGGGTTACAGTTTGGTTTAGGTTTAGGGTTAGTTTTAGGGTTAGGGTAAGAGTTTGGATTAGGGTAAGGTTAAGGTTAGGGTTAGGTTTAGTATTTGGGTTCGGGTTCGGTTTAAGTTTGGAGTTCAGGTTAGGGTTAGGGTTAGGGTTAGGGTTAGGGTTAAGGTTATGGTGTGGGTTAGTGTTGTTCGGGTTCGGGTTAGGGTAAGTGTTCAGGTTCAGGTTAGAGTTAGGGTGCCTGTTCGGGTCAGAGATACAGTTCTGGTTAGGGTTTGGGTTAGGATTAGGGTGCAATTAGTGTTAGGGTTGGGGTTTGGTTTAGGGTTAGTGATAGTTTTAGTGTTATGAGTAGGTTTAAGGCCATTGCTAGTGTTAGTGCTAAGGTTCGCATTAGGTCTAGGGCTTGGTGAACGTTTACAATTCGTTCTAGAGCCAGAGTTAGGGTCAGGTCTAGGACTGGTTTAGGGTTAGGTCCAGGTCAAGGAGTAGGCTTGGTGTTAGTTAGGATTAGGGTTATTGTTGGTTAGGGCTAAGGTTAGGGTTGGGGTTAGTGTAAGTGTTAGGGCCCTTGTCAGGGTTAATGTTAGGGTTAGGGTTATGTCTAAGGCTTGGTCAAGTGTTAAGGCTTGGGTTAGGGTTAGTGTTAGCCTCAGGTCTAGGAC
The DNA here is from genome assembly GCF_020826845.1 of Diceros bicornis minor. Classification (NCBI taxonomy): domain Eukaryota; kingdom Metazoa; phylum Chordata; class Mammalia; order Perissodactyla; family Rhinocerotidae; genus Diceros; species Diceros bicornis. The sequence goes on along the minus strand of NW_026691112.1, from coordinate 55,834 downwards.
TAGGTGAGGGTTAGGGTCAGGGTAAAGATTGGGGTTAGGATGAAAGTTACCATTGGTGTTAAGGTTAGCGTTGCTTATGGCTAGGGTTAGGGTTAGTGTTAGGGCTAGGGCTGGGTTATGTTTGGGGTAGTGCTAGGATTAATGTTATGGTTATTCTTAGAGTTATGGGAGGTGGTTTGAGTTTCGGTTAATGTTAGGTTTAGCGGTAGGGGTAGGATTAGGAATAGAGCTAGGGTTTGTGTTAGGACTGGTTTAGGGCTACAGCAAGGCCTAGTGTTAGGGTTAGGGTTGCATTACATGTAGGGTTAGGGTGAGGGTTAGGGGTGGGGGTAGTGTTAGGCGTAGTGTTATGGCAAGAGTTATCATTAGGGCTGGGCTTAACGCTAAGTTTAGTTATTACATTTAGGGTTAGGTTTCCTTTTAGGTTTATAACTAGATTTATTTTTATGGTTAGAGACGAGGCTGGTTTTGAGGTTAGGGCTAGGGGTATGATTAGGGTTAGGTCTGACGTTAGTGTTGGGTGTGCCTTAGGGTTGGGACAACGGAAAGTGTAAGAGTAGGCGTAGAGTTTTGGTTTGGGTTAAGACTAGGGTTAGATTTAGGGTTATGCTAGTGTTAGGGTTACTGTTAGGGTTAGTGCTAGGACTAGGTTTAAAGTTAGGGTTAGAGTTAACATAGGGTTACCATTACAGTGAGTGTTAGGGGTAGGCATATGATTAGGGTTAGGGCTAGGGCTAGTTTTAGGATTTGGGGTAGGTTTAGGGTTAGAACTAAAGTTGGGTTAGCGTTCATGATACAACCCCCAACCCTAGCCCTAAAACTAATGCTAACATTAATCCGAACATGAAACCTAATTCTCACCATAGCCCTAAAACTTACCCTAAACCTAACCATAGGCCTAGACTAATCTTATGCTTTACCCTAACCTAAAGCTAAGCCAACACTTACCCAGACACTATTCCTACGCCTGCAACTAACTCTATACCTGACCATTACCACAACACAACTCCAACCCAAACACTAACATTAACCCTAACAATAATCCAAGAATTAACACTAAGCCTAAGCCTATCCCTATCCCTAACACTAACCTTAGTCCTAGCCTTAACCCTAACCCTGGCAGTAACTCTAGCCCTACCCCTAACCCTACTGTAACCCTACCCCTATCCCTTACTCTAGATCTAGCCATAACCCAACCTACCCCTGAAACTAATCCTAGCCCTAGCCCTAGCCATAAAACCCAGACCTTACACCATCCATAATCTTAACTCTATGTCTAAACCTAGCCCTTGCCCAAATCTTAACCGTAACACTGACACTATGCTAACTCTAGTACACTAACTCTAAGCACTAAGACTAACACTCACCTTAACTCTAACCTTAACAATAACCCTAACACTAATACAACCCTAGCCTTAACCCTAACCCTAACTCTAACCCAAACCCTATCCCTATCCCCAATCTTAAATCCAAGTCTAACACAACCTTAACCCCAACCCTACCCCTCCTTCTCTCCATAAAACTAACTCTAACCATAAGCAAAAACTAACCCTAACCCTATCCTTAACCCTGGGAACAGATTTGTATAGGACAGGGAATCCAGAGTAGAGCTGAGCCAAATCACGTCTAGCACACATTCCTGGAAATAACATCATACCCCATCTCCCTTCCTTCCAGCTAGTAAAGATCACATAATACCTAAACAACATTTGGCACAAATTGCTGTTTGGAATCCTAAACCAAACCAGTACACAAACCCTAATCCGAACCCTAAACCTAACCTTAACCCTAACACTAACCCGTACCCGAACCCTAATCCTAACCCTAAACCGAATGCAAACTTAACCCCAACCCTACTCCCATTCTCTCCATAAACTAAATCTAACCCTAACCAAAACCTAACCTTAAGCCTATCCTTAACCCTAACACTAATCCTAGCCCTACCTCTACACCCCTACACCTACCCAAACCCTAACCCTAACCATAATCCAATCCGAAGCCTAAGCCTACCCCTACCCCTAACACTAATCATATGCAGAACCCTAACGCTAGCACAAACACTAACATTAAACATAACACTAAAACTAAACATCCCCCACCCCTAACTTTACCTTTAACTTTAACCCTAAACCTAACTTTAACTGTGCCCTTATCCCTACCCCTACCCTTAACCCAAACACTTAGCCTACCCCTAACCCTAATCCTAACCCTAATCCTACCTTAATGTTAGCCATGGCCTTAAAATAACGCTTGCCCTAGACTTAATGTTAGCTCTAATCCTAATCCTGGTTCTAGCACTAGACCTAACCCTAACCCTAACCCTAACCCTAACCCTAACCCTAACCCTAACCCTAAACCTAACACTAACCCTAGCCCTACCCTAGCCCAAACCCTAACCCTAGCCCTAAGCCAACACTTACTACTACCCCAGACCCTATTCATAGCCCTAAACCTAACCGTAACACTAACCCTTACTCTAACCCAACCGTAACTCTAACCCTAAGCCTAACCCTAATCCTAGACAAAGTCCTAACACAAACCCTTGCCCTAAAGCTAACCCTTTTCCTAATCCTAAGCCAAACCCAAACCCTAAACATAATGATAACCCTAACACTAAACCTACTCTTAAACATAAACCTCACCCTAATATCAGCCCTAACCCTAACACAATTGTTAAACCTAACACTAGGCTTAACTGAATGCTAGCCCTACACATAACACTAACTCTAAAGCTAGCAGTAACCATAACCTCAACCAAGCACTAGACCTAACCTTACCATAACACTCCACACAAGCCTTAACCCTAACACAAATCCAAGCCCCAGACCTGACCCTAAACCTAACCCCAGACATATTCATATCCCTAAGCATAACCCTAGCTCCAGCCCTAACCATAACTATAGACCTAGGCCTAGCCCTAATGATAACCCTTGCTCTTTCCATAGCCCTGGCACTAACGCTAACTCTAACACTAGCACTATCCCTAAACTTAGTACTAACACTAAGGCTAACCTTAACCATAACCCTAAACCCAACCCTAGCCCTAGTCCTAACCCTAATCCTAAGCCTAGACATAAGCCTAGACCTAACCCTAACCCTAGCCCTAAAACAAACACTAAGCTTAACTATAACTCTAACGTAACAATAACCTTAACCGTAGATACAAAACTACCCTTAACCTAAACACTTATACTAACCCACCCTAACCCAAGTCCTAAACCTATCCATAAATCTAGGCCTATTATTAGCCCTAAACCTAACACTTGCCCTAACCTGAACTCTAGCCCTAACGCTAACTCTAACACTAAAACTACCCCTAACTCTCACCGTAACCGTAACCATAACCCAACACAAGACCTAAGCCTACACTTAGCCCTAGGCATAACTCTAACCCTAACCTTAACTCAAACTCTAACCCCAACCCTAACCGTACCCCTCCCCCTTCCCCACTCCTAAGCCAAACACTAACAGAACACCTACCCCTACTACTACCATACCCAGACCTAACCAAACACTAACCCTACCCCTACCCCTAACCCTAATCCAAACCTAACTCTAACTCTAACCTTAACCTTAACCTGAACCTTAATTCTCACTCTAGCTCTAGGCTTAACCTTATCTTTAAGCCTAAACCTAAGGCAACCCTAACCCTAACACTACCCCTTCCCCTCCCCTAAACCTAAACCTAACCAAACGCTTACCCCTACCCCTAACCCTAACATCAAGCATAACCCCACCCTAATCCTAAACCGAACACTAATATTAGCCCGAGTTCTAATCATAAAACTAGCCTTAGTTCTAACAATAACCATAACACTATTCATAATGCTAAACCTAGTCCTGTCCCTAGCCCTAACCTTAAACATTACAAGAACCCTAACCCTAACCCAAAACCTAATGCTAACCATAACCTTAGTCCAACCCCACCCCTATCCTTACGCCTACCTCTAAGCTTAAAACTTATGCTAAGTGTAACTGTACACTTATACGTAACCCTAAACCTAACCCTAACCCTACCGCTGTGACTAAACCTAAACAAATGCCTAGCCCTAAACCTAACCATAGCCCTAAACCTAAAACTAACACTAAACCTAGCCTTAACCCTCGCCATAGCCATAAACCTAACCCTAGCACTAACCCTAACCCTACCCCTAACCATAGCCCTAACCTTAAACCTAAATCTACTTCTAACCATAACCCTAACTCTAACCTTGACCCAAGCCTTGAACTAACCCTAACCCATAACCCAGCCCCAACCCTAACCCTAATCCATGTCCTCACCTGACCCCTAACACTATCCCTAACCTTAACACTAACACTAATGTTAGCCATAATCCTAACACGAGCCCCAGCCCTAGACCTAACCCTAACTGTAACCCTAACTCTAAAACTTGACCTAACACTTAGCCCAACCCAGAACACTAACACTAAGCGCAGCCCTATGTCTAGCCCTAAATCTGACACTAACCGTAACAGTAAAACTGAACCTAACCCTAGTCCAAGCACTAGACCAAACCCTAGCCATAAACTTAACCCTAGCCCTAACTCTAGCCCTGGCCCTAATGTTAACCCTAATGCAATTCCCACAGCTAACCGTATCACAACCCTTAACCTTAACTGTAACCCTACCCCATCCCTAAAACACTCTTTACCCAAAACCTAAGACTTAAGGTAACACGAACCCAACCCTAACCCAACCCTAACCGAAACCCTAAACCTAAACTTAAGCCTAACCATAGCCCAATCCCTAGTGATAATACTAACACTAATCTTAAGCATAATCATAACCCTAAACCTACCCCTACGCCTAACCCTAACCCTATGCCTAACTGTAACCATAACCGTAATCGTAGCCAAACCCTACCCCTAAGTCTAACCCTAACTCTAACTCTAATGCTAACCCTAACCCTAACCCTACGTCTACCTCTAATACTACCCTGAACCCTAACATTAACATTTTAATGCAACCGCAAACCTAAGCCCAACACTAATCCTAACCTTAACCCTTTCCCAAACCCTTGCCCTAACCCTAGCACTAACCCTAACCCTAACCCTAGGCCTAACCCTAAAACCAGCCCTAGACCCAGCAGTAAACCCTAAACCTAAGACAAACCCAAAACCTAACCCTAATTGTACCCCAGACCTAACCCTAACCATAAACCTACCCTTAACCCTAACCGTGGCTCTAGACCCTAATGTCAACTCTAACACTAGCCGTAAACCTAAATCTAACCCTAACCCTAAAACTAACTCTAACCCAATCCATACAACTACCACTGACCATAACCCTAACACTAACCCTAAACCTATCCCTATACCTACTCCTCCCCTAACCATAACCCTAACCGAAACCCTACTCCCTCCATAACCTTAGGCCAATCTCGAATGCAACTCTAACCCCAACCCTACTACTAACCATAAAGCTAACCCTAACCCAAACTTAACTCCAACTCCATCCCTAATACTAACAGTATTCCTAGCACTAGCCATAATCATAACCTTAGCCCTACCCCTAACCCTAACCCTAGCCCTAGCCCTAACCTTATCCCTAACCTTAACGCTAACACTAACCCTAACACTATGCCTACACATAACGCTCTGCGAAACCTAACCTTAAGCCAACCCTAACACTAACCCTTACCCCAGTCCTAGCACTAACACAAACCCTAACACTAAGCCTAACTCTACCCCTACACCTACTCCTCCCCTAATCCTAATCCAAACCCTACCCCATCCCTAAGCTTAAACCTAACCCTAACACAAGCTTAACCCCAAACCTAACACTACTGTTAACCATAAAACTAACATTAACCCTGTACCAAACCTAACCTTAACCCTAAACCTTACTCTAACACTAATCCAAATCCTGAACATAACCTACCATTAACTCTAAACCAAACCCTAAGGCAAACCGACCACTAACCCCACCCCTACCCCATCCCTACTCCTAAACCAAATGCTAACACTAACCCAGCTCTACCCCTAACCCTACCCCTAACGCTAACCCTAACCTAATCGTACCCCAACCTTAATCCGACCCATAGCCCTAAACATAAAACCAACAACACCCTTAGCCCTAACCCTGACCTAGCGCTAACCCTTAGCCCTAAACATAACACTAACCATAGTCCTACACTAACCATTGCACTAACAGTCCATCGCCACCCTGAGCCCTAACTCTCACCCTAACCCAACTCCAACCCAAACTCAAACCTAACCCTAACCCTAACCCTAACCCTAACTCTAACTCTAACCCTAATATTAATTCTAGCCCTAGACCTAACCTTAACACAAGCACTATCGCTCACACTAACCATAACCCTAGCCATAACCCTGACCCTAGCACTAACCCCATCTGTAAGCTTAAGGTTAACCATTGCCATAGACCTAACACTAACCCAGCCCTATTCATAAAATTAATCATAGTCCTAGCCTTAGCTGTAAACCCAAGCCTAGACCTAGCGCTAAATCTAGACCTATCCCTAACCCTAGCCCTGGCTCTAACCTTAACCCTAACATTAACACTATCCATAATCCTAGCACAAACACTAATGCTAACCCTGAACCCAACCATAACACTAAAAAGCTGTCTTCATTCCCCACTTTAAAACCATCCCCATACCCCCAACACTAACCCTACCTTTAACCTTAAACCTAGCCCTAACCGTGACTCTACACTACACCTAACACTAAACCAAACCCTTACCCTAGCATAACTCCTAATCGTACCTTAATTCTAACCCTAGCTCTACCCTGACGCTAGTGCTAGACATAACACTAGCCCTAATTCTATCCCTAGCCCTAGCCTAACTTTAAGCCTAACACTAGTCTAAATCCTAGGACAAACCCTAACACTATCCTACGCCAAAATCTGCCATTACACCTGACTCTAACCCTAACCATTACCCTAACCCTAACCCTCAACATTAGCCCTAACCCAACACAAATCCTAGCCGTAGATCTGACTCTAAACTTAGCCCTAGCCCTAGCCATAATTCTAACCCTAACACTAACACTAGCTCTAACCCTAACCCTAACCCTAATCATAAATCTAGACCTAGTTCTAGCACTAAGGCTAACCCTAACCCTGTCCATAGCCCTGGTTCTAACCGTAACCCTAACACTAGCCCTATCACTAACCCTAACTCTAACCCTAAAACTACCCCTAAACTTAACCCTAAACCATCTCTAACCCCAACCCTACCCATTCCCCTAAGCCTAACATTAATCCTAACTCTAACTCAGCCCTACGCTAACCCTGACCCTAACCCTTATCCCAGTCTGAGCCACAACTCTAACCCTAGTTTGATCCCTAACACTAACTGTAACTCTATCTCTAACAAAAACCGAGCCCCAGCAATTGCCCTAGCCCTACCCCTAAACTAAACTTACATCTAACAATAACTCTACCACTAAAAGTAAACCTAACCCTAGCTCTAGAACTAACCCAAAACTTATCCTAACTCTAACTCTAGCTCTAGGCCTAACCCCAACCCTAGCCTAGAGGTGAACCTAACGCTAACGATAACCCTAATGTTAACACTGTCCTAATCCTAGACCTAAACCCTGTGTCAACACTAGCCGATGTCCAAACCCTAACACTAACCCTTGTCCTAATCATGAAACTAGCCCTGAACCTCACACTAACCCTAGGCCTATACCTAACCCAAACCTTAACCCTAAACGTAACTTTAAGATCCCACTAACCCTAGGTGTAGCCATAAAATTGTACCAACCCATAATTCTAACCATAACACTAATCCTAGACCTACTCTTAACCCTACTTCTAATGCTAGGTTCAACCCTAGCCCTGAGCATAATCCTAGCCCTAACCCTAACTCTAGCCCTAAGGTTAACTCTCATGCTATCACCAGCCCTAACACTCACCGTAACGCTAACCCTAACCCAACCCTCACCCTACCTCTAAGTCTACCACTCCTCTAACCCAAACCCTAACCCAACTCTTACCACTATACTAGCCCTAATCCTAGCCTAACCCTTACTCTACTCCAACCCCTACCCCTAAACTTGACTGAAAACCTAAACAATCCCTAACCATAACCATAACACTAATCCTAACCCTAACTTTTATTCTAAGCATAGCCTTAGCCCTAACGCTATCCCTAACTTAGCCGTAACCCAACGATAGCCCTAGCTCTAGCTCTAGTCTTAACCCTAGCCCAAAACTAACCTTAACCCTACCATAATCTGAACCCTAGCCCTAACCCTAAACCGAAGACCAGCCCTAGCCCTAACCCTAGCTGTAGCACTAACTCTAGACCTAACTTTAACTGTAGTTATCAACCTAACCCAAATCCAAAGCTTAAACATAACATTAATCCTAGGCCTAAACCTAGACCTAACCCTAAACCTTGTCTTAACACTAACCCTAACGCTAGACCTCCCCGTAAATCTAGCACTAAATCTAAACCTAACACAATCATACCCTTAACCATAACCGTAGACCTAACTCTAACCCTAGCCGTAACCCTAACCCTACCCTAACCCTAGCTGTAACTCTAACCCTACCCCTAAACGTAAACCTAAACCTAGTTCTAGCACTAACAGTAAACCTAAACTTGACCCTAAACTTAGCCATAGACCTAGGGCTAACCCAAACGAACGCTAGACAGAGACCTGAGCCTAACACGAGACCTACCACTAACCATAACTGTAACGGTAAACATAAACCTAACCATAACCCTAAACATAGGCTTAACTTCTATCCTAGCAGTAGACCTGACCCTAACCACAACCGTAACCCTAACCCTAACCCAACAGTAGCCCTAACCCTAATGCTGACCATGACCTAATCCTAGCCCTAGCCCTAACCCCAAGATAAGCCCTCGTCCTAACCCTAACCCTAACCACGGGCATAAATCTAGTCCTAAACCTAAGCCTAACCCTAAACATAGCCTTAACCCTAACCCTTACCCTAGCCCTAACCCATACTCTAACCCTAACAGTAACCCTAGACCTGGTCCTAGAACTAACACTAACCCTAGCCGTATCCTTAGCCCTGGTGCTAAGCCTAACCCTATGTCTAACACTAGCCCTAACACTAATGCTAACCCTAACCCTAAGCCTAACTCTAGCCCTAACCATAGCCCTAACTCTAGCCATAGCCCTAACCTTAATGCTAACACTAACAGTAGCCCTAACCCAAACACTAACCCTAGCCCAACCATAACCCTAACTCAAACCCAACTCTAACCTTACCCCTAACTCTACTGCTACTCCTACCTGTCACCTTAAGGCTCACGCTAATTATTTTTCCCACAAAACCAGAGTAGATAGTTGTATGTCATATCTGCACATCCTTCCAGTTGCTGTATGTGGGACGCGGCCTCAGCATGGCCGGAGAAGTGGTGCGTTGGTGTGCACCCAGGAGCCAAACCTGGGCCACCAGCAGTGGAGCCCACGCACTTAACCCCTAAGCCACAAGGCCGGCCCCACAATTACCCTAAATATAAAGTTAACCTTACACATAACCCTAAAGTTAACCCTGACCCTACCCATAACCCAAACTCTAACGCACGCAACATTAACCCTAACACTAACCCTAATCCTAGACATAGCCATAAGCCAAAAGCCAGCCCCAGCCCTAGCCCTAACCAGCATCCTAGCACTAACCCTAGCCCTAAGACTAACCATAGCCATAAACCTAACTGAACTCTAACCCTAAATCTAACCTTAGCTCTAACCCTAGACCTCAACCTAAGCCTTTCCCAAAACTTAATCCTAATGCTAACCATACCCCTGACCCTCACCCAAACACTAAACCTACCCCAAGCATAACCCTAAAACTAACCCTAACCCTAGCCTTTAGTCTAGCCCTAAGACTCACCAGAAATCTGTTCTTAACCCAGCCCCAAGCCCTAACAGTGACCCTAACCACAACCACAACCAAAATTGCTACCCATACCCCAAACCTAAGCCTAACCCAACATTAAGCCTAAACCTAGCCCTATGCCAAAACCTAACCTTAAGCACAATGTTAACCTTAACACTTGCCCTAGAGCTAATCCTAACCCAGCCCTAGACCGGACCCTTACACTAGCCCTAACACTAACCCTAATCACAGACCTATCCCTAGCCTTAAGTGTAACCCTAGTCCTAACCCGAGCCCTGGCCCTAAACCTAACTCTAACACTAATCTTATCCCTAACCATAACCACAACACTAATGCTAATCCTAACCCGAACTATGACCCTAAACCGATCTCTCTCATTCCTAACCCATAGCTCAACCCTTAACACTAAACCTAACAGTACCCCTGCCACTAAGTCTAACACAAACCATGACCCTAAACCAAACTATAATCTTAGCCATAGCACTAACCAAATGCTAGACCTAGACCTAACTCTAACCCTAACCCTAGCACTAAACTTAACCATGGCACTAACCCTAATGCTCAATCTAGCCCTAGCCATAACATTAACACTAAACCGAACTGTAGCCCAAAGCCAACACCTACCACTATGTGTAACCCTAACCCTAAACGGGGTATTAATCCTAACGCTAACCCAAATCCTATCCATAAACCTAACCCTAACCCTAGCCCTAGTGCTATCACTAACATAACCTTAAAGCTAACACTAATCCTTACCCTAATCTGTAACCTATCCCTAACCATAGCACAGACTTAATCCTAATCATATTCTTAACCCTCACTCTAACCCTAAAACTGACTCTCACCCCTAAGCCTCACCCTAAACCTCACCAAACCAGAACCCAAACACGAACCCAAACCCTTACCCGAGCACAAATCCGAACCTGAAGCTAACAAGGACCCTAACCTTGACACCAACACTAGGACTAAGCCTAAACATAAACTTAACCTTAACCATAGCCCTAACCATAGCCCTAGCCCTAGCCCTAATGCTAGCCCTAGCCCTAGACTTAGACCTAGCCCTAACCATAACTGTAACCCTAAGGCTATGCTAGCCATAACACTAGGACTAGCCTTAGCTCTAGACCTAACACTAGCCCTAGACTAGCCCTATATCTAAGTCTAGAGCTAACAGTAGCCCTAGCCCTAAACCTAGCACTAAACCTAATCCTAATCCTAGCCCTAGATATAACCCCGACCATAACACTAACCCTAAGCCTAACACTAAACCTAACCATAACACTAAACGTAGCCATAAGCCTAGCCCTAGCAGTAATCATAACCCTAACCCTAACCCTCACAATAACCCTAGCCCTAACCCTAATACTAACACTGGCCCTAAACTCAATGCTAAACCTAACCCTAATCATAGCCCTAATCCACACCCTAGCCCTATCCATAACCCTGACAATAACCCTAAACCTAGCACTAACCCTAGCCTTAGCCCTAAACCTAACATAGCCCTAGTCCCAACCCTACCTGCAAGCCTAACCCTAGCCCTAACCCTAAACCTAGCCCTAGCCATAAGCCTAACACTAAACCTAACCCTAGCCTTAGCCCCAGCCCTAGCCCTAACCCTAAACCCTAGCCCAATCCCTGACCATAACCCTAACCAAAACTCTAAACCTAATGCTAACACTAACCCTAACCCACACACAATTGGTTTGATTTCAACATATGTGAAAGTTGTCACACACAATAGGTGCGATGTCATACATAAAAATGTGAATTGTGTTACAAAAAAGGTGAATGGTGTCACAGATATCAATGGGTGTGTTTTCACACACAAATGTGAGCCTTGTCACACCTACACCATTGGTGTGATGTCACACACACATTGAGTGAGGTCAGACACACAATGTGTGTGAAGGCACACACCAACCTGGTGAAGTCACAGACAATGGGGATGGTTTCTCTCATGAAAATGAGTGTGAATTCACATATAATGAGAGTTACACAATACACACATGTGGGATTTAAGTCAGAGTAAAATGTGAGAGATTTCACAGACACCTAAGTGTTATTTCGTACATAAGAGCAGAGGTCACATCACACTGAATAATATGACTGCCGTCACACACAATGGGAGTGATATCACACAATATGTGAGATGTGACTGCCTATCCTCGTGTTATCACAATCAAGCTTTGTGATGTCTAAAAAAGGGTGTGATGTCACACATAATGATTGCAGTGATGTCGCACACAAAATGTGAATGATGTTGCAAGCACGATGTTGGAGTGATGCCACACTCAATTGGTGTGATGTCATACATAATAATGGCAGTGACACCAACATAACAACAGTTGGGATATCATATGCTAATTAAGTTTGATGTCACACACAATTGATGTGATGTGACACAAGGTGAGGATGTTGTCACACACAAGTGGTGTGATGTCACTGATAACCGTGTGTGTCATGTCACTCATAATGATGGGAGTAATATCACATGCACACAATGGGAGTGATGTCACACTATAAAATGTGAGTTGTGTCAAAAGGGATACGACGATGTCACACATAGTAGTGAGAGTGTTGTCACACAATTCATATGTCACACATAATGTGAGTGATGTCACACAGAAACAGGTGAGTAATACAGCAGAGGACCCGCGACTGATGTCAGACGTGTGTCAGTGATGTCACACTATTGGTGTGATGTCATAAACACAACAGGAATGTTGTCTCAAATAACAGAGAGATGTCACTCGAAATATATGAGTGAAGTCACAGAAACACCATGAGAGTCATGTCACAACAGTAGTAGAGTGATGTCCTCAAGAATTAGTGTGACGTCACACAGAATATTGGAAGTAACATCACAGGTAACAATAGCGATTTCATATGCTAAATTGCATTCATGTCACACACAATTGGTGTGATATCAACATCTGTGAATGTTTTCACGCTCATAATATATGTGATGTCATACATGAAAATGTGTCTTGTCTTATGTCACAAAAAAGTGAATGGTGTCACACATATCATTGGGTATATTTTCAATCACAAATATGAGCCCTTTCACAAGTACACCATTGGTGTGATGTCAGACACACAATGTGTGTGAAGGCTCACACTAACCTGGTGATGTCACAGAAAATGGGATTGGTGTTTTAAGGAAAATGAGTGAATATTCACACATAGCAATGAGAGTTACACAAAACACACAAGTGCGATATGTCAGAGTAAAATGTGAGTGATTTCACAGAAACCTGGAAGTGACTTCGTACATAACAGTGGGTGTCACAACACCCAGTTAAGAATATGACTGCCACCACACACAATGGGAGTGATATTACACAGCTTGAGAGATGTGACCGTCTATCGTAGTGTTAGCATACTCATGTTGTGTGATGTCCCAAAATGGATGTGATGTCCCACATAACGATTGGAGTGATGTCAGACACAAAATGTAAACCACTTCACACTCCGTTGGAGTGATGTCAAATACTACCAGAGTGATTGCACACTCAATTGGTGTGATGTCATACATAATATTGGGAGTGACACCACACATAATAATGGTTGGTATATCATACGGGAATTAAGGTTGATGTCACGCACAAGTGTTGTGGTGTGACACACAATGAGGATGTTGTCACTCTCAAACAATTGATGTGATGTCACCAAGAAGCATGTGGTCACGCCACGCAAAACAGTGGGAGTGATATCACATGCACACAATGGGAGTGATGTCACACATCATAATGTGAATTATGTCACTAGGGACATGTCACTGATGTCACACATAGTGGGAGTAATGTCACACTATTGATGTGATGTCACACATAATGAGACTGAGGTCACACATAAACATGTGAGTAATATCACAAAGGACATGTGACTGGTGTCACACATATGTGGGAGTGAGGTCACACTATTGGACTGATGTCATACAACACAACAGGCGTGATATCACACATAACAGAAAGATGTGACCCAAAATATATAAATGAAGTCACAGAGACTCCATGGGAGTGATGTCACAACACTAGTAGAGTGATGTCCTCGAGAATTAATGTGACATCACACAGAATATTGGGTGTGACATGACACTTAACAATAGCCATTTCATATGGTAAATTCGAGTGATGTCACACACAATCGCTGTGATGTCAACATATGTGAATGTTGTCACACACACACCAGGTGTGATGTCATACATAAAAATGTGAATTATGTCACAAAAATGTGAATGGTGTCAGACATATCAATGTGTGTGTTTTCACACATAAATGTGAGCACTATCACACATACACCATTGGTGTGATGTCATACAGACATTGAGTGAGGTCAGACACACAAAGTGTGTGAAAGCACACACCAATCTGGTGATATCATGGACATTTGGTGTGGTATCTCTAAGGAAAATGAGTGTGAATTCATACATAACAATGAGAGTTACATAAAACACAAATAGGGATATAAGTCAGAGTAAAATGTGAGAGACTTCACAGAAAGCTGGGAATGATTTCATACAAAACTGTGGATGTCATATCTAAGTTAACAAAATGACTGCCCTCACACAACGGGAGTGATATCACACAATTTGAGAGATGTGACAGGCTAACCTAGTTTTATCCTGCTCAAAGTGTGTGATGTACCAAAATGGGTGTGATGTCACACAGAACGATTGGAGTGATGTCAGACACAAAATATGAGCCATGTCACACACCAGTGGAGTGATGTCAAACACTATGAGAGTGATGCCACACTCAATTGGTGTGATGTCATACATAATACTGGGAGTGACACCACACATACTAATGGTTTGATATCATATGACAAGGTTGATGTCATTCACAATTGATGAGATGTGACACGCAAGGAGGATGTTGTTACACACACACAAGGGGTGTGATGTTACCCATAGCCAAGTGTGTCACATCACGCTTAACATAGAGTATGATATCACATGAACACAATGGGTGTGATGTTACAAGTTACATGTCTCTCATGTCACAGATAGCAATGGGAGTGATGTCACACTATTGGTGCGATGTCACTCATAACAATGGGAGTGATGTCACACATAAATATATGAGTAATCTCACTAAGGACACATGACTGATATCACAAATATGCTGTTAATAGTCTACACTCAGGTTTCTATCCAATGTATTGAAAGAGCACTTCTGCTGAACTCTGCTTGCCAGTAGCTCTAGGGAACATACTCTAATGAGACCTTTTATACTTTTCACTACAACTGGTACAGATTATCTGTAAGATCCATTGAACGAAAGTATAGTGTGAAGAAAGACTCCTTTTTTAAATCTGTTTATGATCGTCTTGAAAAGTCCCTTTTCAAAAGTTGCAGTTCGCGTCTTTCATTCAGGCTTTCTCTTACATGGAACGAAAGAATGTGCTCATTGATCTCAGTTTGCCAGTAGCTGTTGGGAGCATCTTCCTATGAGAGGGTTTAAATTTTTCACTACACAAGGAAGAGAATATATCTAATATCGATTTATGAAAAGCACAGTGTGGAGAAAAACACTTGCTTGTACCTGTTTAGCATCTGCACTGAAAAGTACTTTTTCAAACATTGCAGCTCACGACATTTACTCAGGCTCTCTCACACAGTATATGAGAGAATGTTCTTACTGAGCAAAGGTTGCCATTAGCTGTAAGTAAGATCTTCCGAAGACAGCTTTGATCCTTTTCACTACTGCTGGGAGAAAGTATCTATAACATCCATTGAAATAACATACACGGTGGAATAAAACTCTTCTTAGTTGTTGAGGATCATCTTGATGAGTGAATTTTTCAATCATCGATCTTCATGGCCTGCACTCAGGCTTTCCCTCAAATATAATGGAACAACACCCGTTCTGAACTCAACAGCCCTGTAGCTGTAAGTCAGTTCTTCCTTGGAGGGCTTTTAAACTTGTCACTACAGCTGGGAGAGAGGATCTGTAACATTCATAAAATGAAAGTCAAGTGTGCAGAAAATCTCTGCCTGGTATGTGTATAGGATCCTCCCGCAAGTTGCCTTTTCCATCATTGTAGATAACGACCGTCACTCTGGCTCTCTCTCCTATGTAAGGCAAGAAACTACTTGCTGAACTCAGCTGGCAAGGAGCTTTAAGCAGCATCCTCCTTTGAGAGCTTGTAAACTTGCACTGCAGCTGCAAGAGAATATCTGTAACATCCATTCCATGTAAGTTCTCTGTGGAGGAAAGCACTTCCTTTTAGCTTTTTAGGATCATGTCGTAAAGTGCCTTTTCATCTTTGCAGCTGATTGCATGCACTCAGGCTTCCTTCCTGATATAAAAGAAAACACCCCTGCCAAAACTACTTTGCCAGTGGCTGTTAGGAACACCTTACTAGGAGAGTTTCCACTTTTCACCACAGCTCGAAAAGAAGCTGTATCACATCCATTCAATGAAAGTACACCGTGAAGAAAGCCTCCTCTGTAAGTGTTTATGATCGTGTTCTTAAGTGGATTTAAATACACTGCAGTTCAATCTGTATTCAGGGTCTCACTAGCATATCATGATGACCATTATTGCTTAACACAGCTTGCCAGCATCTGTTAGTAACAGCTTCATATGAGAGGATTTAAAATTTCATTACCACTGGGAGAGTGTATCTATAACATCCATAAAACGAAAGTCCAGTATGTATAAAATTTCTTGCTTCTATCTGTATACGACTATTCTGATAATTGCCTTTATCAACATTGCCGTTAACTACCTTCAATCAGGAATTCTTTCCCATGTAAAGCAAGAAAGTTCTTGCTGACCTCTGCTTCCAAGTACTTTACAGGAGGATCTGCCTCTGAGAGCTTTTAAACTTTCCACTGCAGTGGGGCGAGTATTTCGCTAACATTCATTCCATGAACCTACTCTGTGGTGAGAAACTCTTAAGGTTAACATGTTAGGATATGTTCAAGTGCCTTTTCCTCTTTGTCGCTCATTGCCTGCACTGAGGCTCCCTTGCCAACCGAAAGACCAATCACCACTGCTCAAACAAGTTTGAAAGTAGCTGTTAGGAACAACGTCCTGTGACAGCTGTCCAACTATCACTACAGGTGGTGCAGATTATCATTACCATCCATTCAATAAAAGTTGACTGTTCAGAGCAACTCCTGCTTGTAGGTGTTTAGGATCATCTTGAGAAGAGTCTTTTAATTACTGCAGTTCAATCTGCATTCGGGGTCTGAGTAGCACATTATGATGAACACTACTGATTAACACAGGTGGCCAATATCATAGGTTACATCTTCATATGAGAAGTTTAACAGTTCCATTTCAGCTAGGGTGGAGTATCTATAACATCCATAAAATGAAAGTCAAGTGTGGAGAAAATCTCTGCCTTGTATCTATATAGGATCTTCTTGCAAATTGCCTTTTCCCTCTTTGCGGTTAACGACCTTCACTCAGGCTCTCTCTCCCAAGACATGCAAGAAAATGTTTGCTGAACTCAGCATGCAAGTATCTCTGAGGAGGATTTTCCTCTGAGATCTATTAAACATTTCACTGCAGCTGGGAGAGTATATCTCCAACATCCATTCCGTGAACATACTCTGTGCAGAAAAACTCCTCCTTTTAGGTATTAGGATCATATAGTAAATTGCCTTTTCCTCTTTGCTGTTCATTGCCTGCAATGATGTTTCCTTCACTAATATAGAGACAAAACACCACTGCTTAACCAATTTTGCCAGTAGCTGTAAGGAACGTCTTCGTATGAGAGCTTTCAAAGTATTATTACAGGTTTTGCTGATTATATTTAACATCCATTCCATTCAAGTTGAATCTTCAGAGAAACTCCTGCTAGTAGCTCTTTAGGATCATCTTGAGAAGAGACATTTAATACACTACAGTTCAACCCACCTTCAGGCTCTCATGAACATATCATGACAAACATTATAGCTTAACACATGTGGCCTATATCTGTAAGTAACATCTTCATCTGAGATGTTTTAAAATTTCAGTACAGCTAGGAGAGTGTATTTATAACATCCATAAAATGAAAGTGAAATATGGAGAAAATCTGTGGCTTGTCTCTTTATGGGATCAACCTGCATATTGCCTTTAGATCACTGCAGTTAACGACCTTCGCTCAGGCTCTCTATCCCATGTAATACAAGAAAGTGTTTCTTAACTCGCCTTGCAGGAATCTTTAAGGATGATCTTCCTCTGAGAGCTTGTAAACTTTTCACTGCAGCTAGGAAAACCTATTCCTTACATCCATTCCATGTAAGTACTCTGTGGAGGAAATCACTGCTTTTAGCTTCTTTCGATCATATTGTCAATTGCATTCTCACCTTTGAATTTCATTGCCTGCCCTCAGGCTTCCTCCCTGATGTAAAGAAAAAACACCACTGTTAAACCTACTCTGCCAGTAGCGATTAGGAACACCTTCCCATGAGAGTTGACACTTTTCACCACAGCTCAGGAAAAAGCTCTATCACATCCATTTAATGAAAGTATACCGTGAAGATAACTTCTGCTTATAACTGTTTAGGGTCATTTTCATAAGTGACTTCAAATACACTGCAGTTCAATCTGCGTTCAGGGTCTCACTAGCATATCATGATGAACACTATTGCTTAACACAGGTGAAGAATATCTGTTAGTAACATTCTCAATGGAGAGGTTTTAAAATTTCAGTACGGCTGGGAGACAGTATATGTAACATCCATAAAATGAAATTCCAGTTTGGAGACAAACTCTTGTTTATATCTGTATAGGATTATCCTGAAAATTGCCTTTTACATCATTGCTGTTAACGACCTACACATAGGAATTCTCTCCTTGTAATGCCAGAAAGTTCTTGTTCAACTTGCTTGCAAGTATCTTTAAGGAGCACCTTCCTCTGAGAGCTTTTAAACTTTCCATTGCAGCTGGGAGAGAATATCTATAACATCCATTCCATGAACATACTGTGTGGTGGAAAAGTCTTCCTTTTAGTTTTTTGGATCACATAGTAAAGTGCCTTTTCCTCTTTATAGTTCATGTTCTGCACTGTGGCTTCCTTCCCACAGGCAAGACAAAATACCACTGCTCAACGACGTTTACCAGTAACTCTTTGAAACACTGCTAGGAGAGCTTTCAAACTATCACTACATGTGGTGCAGATTATCATTACCCTACATTCCAGGAAAGTGGACTCTTCAGAGAAACTCTGCTTGTAGCTGTTTGGGATTATCTTGAGAAGAGACTTGACTACACTGCAGTTCAATCTGCATTCAGGTTCTCAGTAACGTATCATGATGAACACCATTGCTTATCACAGTAGGCCAATATCTGTAAGTAACATCTTCATATGAGTGGTTTTCAAATATCAGTACAGCTGGCAAAGGGTATCTATAACATCCATAAATTGAAATTCAGGTATGGAGAAAATCTTTTGCGTGTATCTCTATAGGACTATTCTGAAAATTGCCTTTCCAACATTGCAGTAAATAAACTTCACCCGTGCTCTTTCTCCCAAGTCAGGTAAAAAATGTTTGCTGAACTCAGCTTGGAAGTATCTTCAAGGAGGCTCTCCCTCTGAGAGCTTTTAAACTTTTCACTGCAGCGGGGAGCGAATATCTATAACATCTATTTCAGGAATGTACCCAGTGGAGAAAAATTCTTCCTTTTAGCTTTTTAGGATCATATTGTAAAGTGCCTTTTCCTCTTTGTCGTTCATTGCCTGCACTGAGCCTCCCTTCCCATTGGAAATACAAAACATTCCTACTCAATGCCTTTTGTCAGTAGCCATCAGGAGTATCTTTTTAGGAGATCTTTTGAACGATCACTACAGGTGGTGCAGATTATTGTTATGATCAACTCAATGAAAGTTGACGCTTCAGAGAAACTCCAGCTTGTGGCTGTTAAGGGTCATCTTGAGAAGAGACTTTTAATAGACTGCAGTTCAAACTCTATTCAGGGTCCCACTAGCATATCATGATGAACTATATTGCTCAAGACAGGTGGCCAATATCTGAAAGGAACATCTTCATCTTAGAGGTTTTAAAATTTCAGTACTGCTGGGAGAGAGTATCTATAATATCCATAATATGAAAGACAAGTTTGGTGAAAATCTCGTTCGTGTGTCTGTGTAGGTTCATCATGCAAATTGCCTTTTCCCTCATTGCATTCAATGGCCTTCACTCAGCTATCTCTCCAAAGTAAAGCAAGAAAGCATTTGTTGAACACAGCTTGCAGGGTCCTTTAAGAATGGTCTTCCTCTGAGAGCTTTTAAAATTTTCGCTGCAGCTGGGAGAACTTATATATAATATATATTCCATGTAATTACCATGTGGAGGAAAACACTTGCTTTTAGCTTCTTCAGATCATATTGTCAGTTGCATTTTCATCTTTGCATTTCATTGCCTGCACTCACGTTTCCTCCCTGGTTTAAAGAGAAAACACTACTGCTAAACCTACTCTGCCAGTAGCTGTTAGGAACACCTTCCTAGGAGAGTTTCAACTTTTCAACACACCTCGGAAAGAAGCTCTATCAAATCCATTCAATGAAAGTATACCATGAAGAAGACCTCTTCTTGTACCTGCTTAGGATTATCTTCATGAATGACTTTAAAGGCACTGCAGTTCAGCCTGCATTTAGGGTATCATTAGCATATCATGATAAACACTATTGCTTAACACAGGTTGCCAATATCTGTTAGTAACTTCTTCATATGAGAGGTTTTAAATTTTCAGGACAGCTGGAGAGAGTATCTATAACATCCATGAAATGAGAGTTCAGTGGGGACAAAATCTCTTGGTTGTATCTGTATAGGAGTATCCTGAAAATTGCCTTTTCCACCATTGCGGTTAAGGACCTTCCCTTAGGAATTCACTCCCAGGTAAGGCAAGAAAGATCTTGATGAAACTCAGATGGCAAGTAGCTTTCAGCAGATCTGCCTCTGCAAGCTTTTAAACTTTCCACTGCAGCTGGGACAGAATATCTATACCATACATTCCATGTAAGTACTCTGTGGAGGAACATACATCATTTTAGCTTTTTAAGATCATCTTGCAAAGTGCCTTTTCATCTCTGCAGTTCACTGCCTGCTCTCAGGCCTCCTCCCCAACATAAAGACAAAACACCACTGTAAACCTATTTTGCCAGTTGCTGCTAGGAGCACATTCCTATGAGATGTTAAAGTTGTCACCACAACCGGGGAAGAAACTCTATCACATCCATTCAAGGAAAGTACCGTGTGAAGAATATCTTGTCGCTGTTTAGAATCATATTCATGAGTGACATTAAAAACATTGTAGTACAGTCTACCTTCAGGGTCTCACTAGCATATCATTATCAACACTATTGCTTAACACAGGTTGCAAATATCTGTTAGGAATACCTTCATATGAGAGGTTTTAAAATTTCAGTACAGATGGGAGTATCTATAACATCCATAAAATGAAAGTTCATTGTAGAGAATATTTCTTGCTAATATCTGTATAGGACTATCCTGAAATTTTTCTTTCCATCCTTGCAGTTAACAACATTCACTTAGTAATTCTCTCCCTATTTAATGAAAGAAAGACCTTGCTGGATTCAGATTGCAAGTGGCTTTCCGCAGGATCTGCCTCTGAGAGTTTTTAAACTTTCCACTGCAGCCTGGACAGAATATCTATAACATCCAGTACATGAACGTACCTTGTGCAGAAAAGCTCTTCCCTGTAGATTTTTGGATGATGTGGTTCAGTGACTTTTCCTCTTTGCCGTTCATTGCCTGCACTGAGGCCGTCTTCCCAATGGAATGACAAAACACCACTAATCAACCAAGTTTGTCAGTAGTTTTCAGGATCATCTTACTAGGAGAGCTATCACTACAGGTGGTGCAGATTATCCTTACCATCCATTCAATGACAGTTGACTCTTCAGAGAAACTCCTCCTTGTACCTGTTTAGGATCATCTTGAGAATTTGAATACACTGCAGTTCAAACTACATTCAGGGTCTCACTAGCATATCATGACAAACACTTTTGCTTAACACAGGTACCCAACAAGTGTAAGTAACATCTTCATATGAGAGCTTTTAAAATTTCAGTACACCTGGGAGATAGTATCTATAGCATCTGTAAAAGGAAAGGCCAGTATGGAGCAAAATTCTTACTTGCATCTGCAGAGGACTCTCCTGAAAATTGCCTCTCCCAACATTGTGGTTAACGACATTTACTTAAGAATTTTCTCCCTGGGGCCTGCCCGGTGTCACGAACAGTTTCGTGTGCACGCTCCACTTTGGTGGCCTTGGGTTTTCAGTTTCCCAACCCTGGGCACGCACCAATGCACTGCTTGCCAGGACATGCTGTAGTGGCGTCCCATATAAAGTAGAGGAAGATGGGCACTCATGTTAGCTCAGGGCCAAACTTCCTCAGCAAAATAGAGGAGGATCAACATCGGATGTTACCTCAGGGTTGATCTTCCTCACACACGCTAAAAATAATGTCTCTCCTATGTAATGCCAGAAAGTTCTTGCTTAACTCTGCTTGCAAGTAGGTTTAAGGAGCATCTACCCCTGAGAACTTTTAAATTTTCCACTACAGCTGAGAGCGAATATCTATAGTATCCATCTAATGAACGTACTCTGTGGAGAAAAACATTTCCATTTAGTTTTTGAGTATCATAATGGAAAGTGCCTTTTCTTCCTTTTGGTTCGTTGCCTGCACTGAGGCTGCCTTCTCAATGGAAAGACAAAATACTACTGCTCAAGCACTTTTGCCAGTAACAAGTAAGGAAATAACTTCGTGCCCTGTCTCTCTTCCTTCCGGCAAATGAAGTCAACCTACCTTACCCAGGTTGGGGACATATTGCCATTTCAGGCCTTGAGAAGGAATATCACATTCCTTTGAGAAGGCAATTTCTGATCCCGGGTTCTAAGTAGAGCTCTAGCAACAAGTTAGTAAATGAGTTTCAAAGATTACTGGAACTTAGCTGAACTATGTATAACACCCATTGTTGGAAATAACTTCATGCCCACTATCTCTTCCTTCCATCTCGTAAGGATCAGAAACCTAAAACAGGTATATAACAGAATGCAGTTTCAGGCCTTGAGATTGAATCTCATATTCCTTTGAGAGGGCACTTTCTGATCCAGGCTTGTAAGTAAATGTCTAGAAACGACTTTGTATGTGAGTGGCAATCATTAATACAGCTGAGCTAATCTATGGCTAACACCCATTTCTGGAAATATCTTCATGCCCAATCTCTCTTCCTTCCAGCTCTGAAGGTTTACATTCCTAAAACAGGTTTTGAATATATTGCTGTTTCGAGCCTTAGGAGGGAATATCACATTCCTTTGAGAAGGCATTTCTCGTCCCAGCATGTAAGTAGATGTCCAGGATCAAGTTAGTATATGAGTGGCAATCATCACTACAGCTGAGCTCATCTGTATAAAATACCCATCCCTGGAAGTATCTTTGTGCTCACTCATTCTTCCTTTCAGCTCGTGAGAATCACCTTCCTAAACCAGGTTTAGAACATAATGCTATTTTGGTCGTTGAGAGCAAATCTCACATTCCTCTGTGAAGACACTTACTGATAACTTCTTGTAAGTAGATGTCTAGGAACAAGTTTATATTGGAGCATCAATCAGTACTACAGCTGAGTAAAATGATTTATAATACCCATTCCGTGAAATAACTTCATGTAAAAACTCTCTTCCTTCTAGCACTAAGATTCACTAAACTAAACCAGTTTTGGACCATATTGCCTTGTTGGACCTTGAGAAGGAATCTCGCATTCCTTTGAGAAGGCACTTTCTGATCCCAGAGTGGAAGTAGATGTCTAGGAACAAGTTTGTATATGAGTGGCAAGCGTTACTACAGCTGAGCTAAGCTGTGTATGATACCCATTCCTGAAAATAACTTTGTGCCTCATCTCTCTTCCTTCTAACTCATAAGGATCACAAAGCTAAACCAGGTTTGCAACATATCGCCATGTCACTCCTTGAGATGGAATCTCATATTCCTTTGAGAAGACACATTCTGATCCTGTCCAGAATGTTGAAGTCTAGGAATAAGTATGTATATGAGTGTTAATCCTTACTAGATCTGAGCTCAACTGTCTATAACAACCATTCCTGGTAATACTTTTTGCCTCATCTCTCCTCCTTCAATCTCATAAGGATCACAAATATAAACCAAGTTTCATGCATCATGCCATTTCAGGCCTTGAGAATGAATCTCACACTACTTTGAAGGCACTTTCTGATCCCTGCTTCTAAGTAAATGTCCAGGACAAGATTCTATATAAGTGGCAATCGTTACTACAACTGAACTATTCTTTGAATAACACCCGATCCTGAAAATAACTTCATGCCCAATCTATCTTCCTTCCAGCTCGTAATGAAGACCTTCCTCAACCAAGTTGGGAACATATTGCCATTTCAGACCTTGAGAAGAAATCTCACAATTCTTTCAGACAGCAGTTTCTGATCACAGCCTGTATGTAGACGTCTAGGATCAAGTTTGCATGTGAGTGGCAATCACTAATAGAACTGTGCTTCTCTCTTCCTTCCATCTCGTAAGGATCACAAACCTAAATCAGGTTTGGAACATAATGCCATTTCAGGCCCTTGAGAACAAATCTCACATTCCTTTGAGAAAGCACTTTCTGATCTCGGCTTGTAAGTAAACGTCTAGTAACGAGTTTCTAAATGAGTGGCAACCATTACTACAGCTGAGCTAAACGGTGTATAAGAGCCATTCCTCAACATAACTTCCTACCCCATCTCTCTTCCTTCCAGCTCTAAAGGATTACATTCCTAAGCAAGGTTTTGAATGTAATACCATGTCGGGCCTTGAGAAGGAATCTCACATTACCTTGAGATGGAACTTTCTGATCCCAGCTTCTAAGTAGATCCCTAGAAACAAGTTTGTATATGAGTGGGAATCATTACTACAACTGAGATGAACTATGAATAACACCTATTCCTGAAAATAACTTCGTGCCGGTCTCTCTTCCTTCCAGATCATAAGGCCCACCTTCCTCAACCACGTTTGGAACATATTGCCATTTCCGGCCTTGAGAAGGAATCTCATATTCCTTTAAGAAGGCACTTTCTGATCACTGCTTCTAAGTATATGTCCAGGAACAAGATTCTATATAAGTGGCAATCGTTAGTACAACTGAGCTATTCTATGAGTAGCATCAATTCCTGGAAAAAGACTTCATGCTCAATCTCTCTTACTTCCAGCTCGTAAGTACCACCTTCGTCGACCAAGTTTGGAACATATTGCTGTTTCAGGCCTTGACAAGGAATATCACATTCTTTTGAGAAGTCACTTTCTGATCCTGGGGTTATGTAGATGTCTAGGAACAAGTTTGTATATGAGTGGCAATCATTACTACACCTGAGTTAATCTATGTGTAAAACTCATTCATGAATATGTCATTGTGCCCAATCTCTCTTCCTTCCATCCAGTAAGGGTCACAAACCTAAGCCAGGTTTGGACAATATTGGGATTTTGGGCCCTGAGAAGGAATGTCACATTCCTTTGCGAAGGCCCTTTGTGTTCCTGACCTGTATGTAGATTTCTATGAACAAGTTTGCATATGAGTGGCAATCATGACTACGGGAGCTAAAGTATGTATAACAGCCATTCCTGGAAATCACTTTTTGCCTAATCGCTCTTCCTTTACCTCATCAGAATCAGCTTGCTCAACCATTTTTGGAACATCATGCTATTTCTGGCCTTGAGAAGGAACCTCATAGGGTCCAGCCCCATGGTGTAGTGGTTAAGTGCACCCTCTGTTGCTGGTGGCCCAGGTTCAGATACCGGGCACACACCGACACACTGCTTGTCAGGCCATGCTGTGGTGGCACCCCACATAAAGTGGAGGAAGATCAGGACGGATGTTAGGTCTGGGCCAGCGTTGCTCAGCAATTAGAGGAGGATTGGCATGGCCGTTAGCTCAGGGCTGATCTTACTCACAAAGAGAAAAGAGAAGGAACCACATATTCCTTTCAGAAGGAACCTTCTTATCCCAGCTTCTAAGTAGAAGTCCAGGAACAAGTTTGTATATGTTTGGCAATCATTACTACAGCTGAGCTAAACTGTGACTAACAGCCATTCCTGGAAATAACTTCATGCCCAAACTCTCTTCATTCTGGCTCGTAAGGACCATCTTCATCAACCAGGTTTGGAACATAGTGTCCTCTCAGGCCTTTAGAAGGAGTTTCACATTCTTTTGAGAACACATTCTCTGATACCACCTTCTAAGTAGATATCTAGGAACAAGTTTGTTTAGGCGTGACTGTCATTACTGGGGCTGACAAACTTGGTATAACACCCATTCCTGGAAATCACTTCGTGCCTAATCTCTCTTCCTTTCATCACGTAAGGATCACAAACCTAAACCAGATTTGGACCATAGTGCCATGTCTGTCCTTAAGAAGGAGTCTCACATTGCTTTCAGAAGGAATGTTCTGATCCTGGCTTTTACGTAGATGTCTAGGAAGAAGTTTGTATATGATTGGCAATCATTACTACAGTTGAGGTAAACTTCACATAACACTCATTCCTGGAAGTAACTTTGTGCCTAAACTCTCTTCCTTCCATCTCATAAAGATCACAAACCTAAACCAGATTTCGAACATACTGTCATTTTGCACCTGGACAACAAATCTCACATTCCCTTGAGAAGGCTCTTTTAAAAAGTGTGTAACACCTAATCCCTGAAATAACTTTGTGCATAACCTCTCTTCCTCCCATGTTGTAAAGATCACTTTCCTCACCCAGGTTTGGAACATAATGCCATTTCTGGACCTGAGAATTAATCTCACTTTCCTTTGAGAAGGAAATTTCTGATGCAGGCTTCTAAGTAGAAGTCCATGAACAAGTTTCTATATGAGTGGCAATCATTCCTAGAGCTTAGCAGAAGTATGTGTAACGCCCATTCCTGGAAATAAATTTGTGCCTAACCTCTCTTCTTTCCATCTTGTAATGGTGAAAAACCTGAACCCGGTTTGGAGCATAATGCCATTTTGTGCCCTGAGAACGAATCTCTTACTCCATTGCTAAGGCACTTTCTCAACCCCCTTGTAAGTAACAGTCTAGGAACAAGTAGCTATGTGAGTGGTAATCATTACTACAACTGAGCTAACATATGTATATCACCTGTTTCTGGACATGACTTCGTGCCCAATCTCCCTTCCTTCCAGCTGCTACAGATCTCCTTCCAAAAGCAGGTTTGTAAACAGGGCCATGTAGGGCCTTGAGGCAGGATCACTCTCAAATGCCTTGGAGAACACAATTTCTTTTCCCGGTTTGAATGTAGATGGTATGAAACACCTTGGTATCTGAAAGGCATTCATTACTACAGCTGAGTTGAACTATGTATTACAACCATTCCTGATAGTAACTTCATGCCCAATGTGTCTTCCTTCCAGCTCCTAAGGATCGCCTTCCCAAAGCAGGTTTTGCACAGGGCCATGTAGGGCCTTGAGAGAGAATCTCACGCACATGTCTTAGAGAAGGAACTTTCTTATCCCGGTTTGTAAGTAGATGGTAAGGAACATCTTTCTGAGTGGCATCACTACTACAGCTGAGTTAAACTATGGATAACACCAGTTCCTGGAACGAAGTTCAGGCCCAATATCCCTTCCTTCCAGTACATGAGGATCGCCTTCCTAAGGACGGTATGGAACGAGGACCATGTACTGCCTTGAGACAATCTCACTCACAAGCCATAGAGAGCACACTTACTGATAGCGGATTCTAAATAGATGGTTAGGATCATGTTTATATCTGAGTGGCAAGAATTGCCACAGCTGAGCTAAACTAAGTATGACACCCATTCCTGGAAATGACTTAGTGCCCAATCTCCCTTCCTTCCAGCTCCTAAGGATCGCCTTCTCAAAGCGGGTTTGGAAACAGGACTGCGTAGTGTCTGGCGACAGCATCCCACTCATAATCCATTGAGAGCACGTTTTCTCATACTACATTCTAAGTAGATGGCTAGAAACATGTTTGTATCTGAGTGGCAGGCATTATTACAGCTGAGCTAAACTAAGTATAACTCCCATTCCTGGAAATTACTATGTGCCCAATCTCCCTTCCTTCCAGCTCCAAAGGATCACTTTCCCAAAGCAGGTACAAAAACAGGGCTGTGTAGGGCCTTGACACAGGATCACTCTCAAATGCCTTAGAGAACGGAATTTCTTATCCTGGGTTGGAAGTAGATGGTTAGAAACATCTTTGTTTGTGAGTGGCAGTCATTACTACAGCTGAGTTAAACTATGTATAAGACCCATTCCTGGAAACAACTTGGTGCCCAATCTCCCTTTCTCCCAGCTCCTGAAGATCGCCATCCAAAACCAGGTTGTGCACAGGGCCATGGAGGGCCTTGAGAGAGGATTTCACACACATGCCTTAGGGAAGGCACTTTCTTATCTCGGCTTGTAAGTAGATGGAAAGAAACATCTTTCTATCTGAGTGGCAATCACTACTAAAGCTGAGTTAGACTATGTATAACATCCATTCCTGGAAAAAACATCTTGCCAGATCTCCCTTCCTTCCAGCGCATAAGGATCGCCTTGCCAAAGCAGGTTTACACAGGCCCATGAAGGGCCTTGAGAGACAATCTCACTCACATGATTTAGAGAAGGCACTTTCTTATCCCCGCTTGTATTTAGATGGTAAGAGACATCCTTGTATCTGAGTGGCAATCACCACTACAACTCGGACAAACTATGTATAGTACCCATTCCTGGAAGTAACTTCATGCCCCATCTCTCTTCCTTCCCACTCTTAAAGATTGCCTTCCCAAAAAGGTTTTCCACAGGCCCACATAGGGCCTTCAGAGAGACTCTCACTCACATGCCTTAGAGAGGGCACTTTCGTCTCCTGGAAAGTAAGTAGTTGTTATGAAACATCTTTCTATCTTTGTGGCAATCACTACTAGAGCTGAGCGAAACGATGGATACCAGCAATTTCTGGAAGTAACTTCATGCCCAATCTCCTTTCCTTCCAGCTCCTAAGGATTGCCTTCCCAGAGAAAGTTGTGCACAGCACCATGTAGGGCCTTGAGACAGAATCTCAGTCTCATTCCTTAGAGAACGCACTTTCTTATCCTGGCTTGTGAGAAGATGGTAAGAAACATCTTGGTATCTGAGGGGCATTCACTACTACAGCTGAGTTAAACTATGGATAACATCCATTCCTGGAAGTATCTTCATGCCCCGTCTTCCTTCCTTCCACCTGCTAATGATCACCTTCTGAAAGGTGGTTTGGAAACAGGGCCGTGGAGTTCCTAGAGACAGGAACACTCTCAAATTCCTTAGAGAACACACTTTCTTCTCTCGGTTTGTAAATTGACAGAAAGAAACATCTTTGTATCCAAGTGTGAATCATTACTGGCTTTCGGGTTAAGGTTCGTGCTAGAGTTTGGGTTAGGGATTGGGTTAGGTTTAGGGTTAGGATAAGGGTTCGGGTTGGGTTGCTGTTAGGGTTAAGGTTTGACTTGGGTTTCAGGTTAGGTTTTGTGTACTGGTTTGGTTTAGGTTTATGGTTAGGTTTAGGGTTAGGGCTAGGGTTAGGGTCAGGCTTAGGTCTAGGGTTATCTTTCGGGTTCGGGTTAGGGTTAGGGTTACTGTTAGGGTTAGTGTCAGGGTTATGGTTGGGTTCCACTTAGGGTTAGGATCAGGGTGCGGGTTAGAGTTCAGGCTGGTTTATGGTTAGGGTTACATTTAGGATTTGGGTTAATGTTAGACTTAGGATTCTGGTTAGTGTTAGGGTCGGGTTAGAGTTAGGGTTCAGGTTTGAGTTAGGGTTAGGCTTAGGGTAAGTGTTACTGCTTGCTTAGAATTAGGGTTATCGTTGCCTTCCCATTAGGGTTAAGGTTTGAGTTATTGTTACGTTTCAGGTTATGGTTAGGGTTATGGTTCTTGTTAGGGTTTAGTTTAATGTTAGTGTTGGTGTTTGGGTTGGGGTTAGGGTTAGGGTTAGGGTTCTGGTTAGGATTAGAGTTAGGGTTCGTGTACTACTTTGGTTTAGGTTTAGGGTTAGAGTTAGTCTTCAGGTCAGTGGTCGGGTTAGCTTTAGTTTAAGGTTAGTGTTAGTGTTCTGGTTAGGGTTAGGGTTAGGTTTAGTGGTCTGATTATTGTTGGAGTTAGAGTTAGGATTATGGTTAGGGTTAGGATTAGGGGCGGGTCAGTCTTCACGCTAGTGTTAGTGTTAGGAATCGGTTTAGGGTATGAGTTAGGGTTAGGGTTCGAGTTAGGGTTAGGGTTAGGTTTAGGGGTATGGTTGGGTTCGTGTTCGGATTAGAGATAGAGTTCGGGTTAGGGTTAGGGTTCAGGTTCGGGTTAGTGTTAGCATTAGGGTTGGGTTTCAGGTTAGGATTAGGGTTAGATTTAGGGTTAATGTTAAGTTTACGGTTAGGGTTAGTATTATGGTTCGATTTTGGGTTAGAGTTAGGGTTAGGATTCATGTTAGGGTAAGGGCTATGGTTTGGGTTAGCGTTAGGTTTAGTTTTAGTGCTAGTGTTTGGATTAGGGTTTTGGTTAGTTTTCGGGGTTGGTTTAGGGTTAGCTTTAGCGTTAGGGTTTGCATTAGGGTTAGGATTGCCGTTGGCTTCAGTTTAGGGTTAAGAGTTGTATTGTGTATAGGGTTATGTTTAGTGTTGGGATTAATGTTACGATTACTTTTCAGTTTCGTTTTAGGGTTAGCCTTAGCTTCAGGGTTCGGGTTAAGGTTAGGGTTAGTGCTACTGTTAGGGTTAGGGTTGGGTTCGGGTTTGGGTTCGGGTTAGAATTAGGGCTGGATTTAGGATTATGGTTCAGTGTAGTGTTAGGGTTAATGTTAGGTAAGGGTTAGGGTTAGGGTTAGGATTGGGTTTAGTATTAGCTTAGTGTTCAGGTTAGTGTTAGGGTTAGGGTTCAGCTTCAAGATCACCTTAAGGTTAGGGTTAGTGTCGGGCTGGGAGTCACGGTAGGGTTTGGGTTACGGTTCATGTTAGGGTTTCTGATTGTGTACGGTTAATATTCATGTTAAGATAATTGTTAGCTTTAGGGTTAGGGTTGGGTGCAGGTTAGGGTTAGATCTGAGGTTCAGGTTAGGTTTAGGATTGAAGTCCTTTTTCGGGTTAGTGTTTGTGTTATGTTTCGGGTTAGGTTTAGGGTTAGGATTAGGGTTACAGTTGTTGTTAGTGTTACATTTAGGGAGAGGTTAGTGTTTGGATTAGGGTTAGGGTTAGAGTTCGGATTCTGGATCGGCTTAGGGTTTCGGTTATTGTTGGGTTTAGCTTCGTATCAGGGTTAGATTTAGAGATCGGTTTAGTGTAACGGTTAGGGTGAGGGTTAGGGTTAGAGTTCGGTTTCGGGTTACTGTTAGGGTTGGGGTTATGATTAGGCCTCAGTTTAGTTCTTGGTTATGGTTATGGTTGGGTTGGGTTAGGGTTAGAGTTTGTGTTAGGGTTAGGTGTAGGGCTGGGTTAGGGTTAGGGTTCAGGTTTGGGTTAGGATTAGGGTTAGTGTTAGGGTTAGGCTTTGGGTTAATGCTAGGCTTAGGGTTAGGGTTGGGTTGGGTTGCGGATTGCATTAGGGTTCACGTTAGGGTTAGGTTCAGGGTTCGTGTTAGGGTTAGAGTTAGGGTTATGGTTCGTTTTAGGGTTAGGATTGTTGTTAGAGTTCTAGTTAGGTTAGGCTTAGGGTTAGGTCTAGGTTTACTCTTAGGGTTTCGTTGGGTTAGGGTTACGGTTAGGGTTAGTGTTTGGGTTTGTGTTTGTGTCATGGTTAGGTTTCAGTTTCTGGTTAGGATTAGGGATAGTGATAGTGTTCAGGTTAGAGTTAGGGCTAGAGTTCGGTTTAGGTTTGGTTTTGGATTAAGGTTAGGATTCGGATTAGGTTTATGGTTAGCATTTAGGTTAGGTTTTGGGTTAGGATTAAGGTTAGGTTTAAGGTTACAGTTAGGGTTAGTTTAGGGTTAGGGTACAGGTTAGGTTTAGAGTTAGAGTAAGAGTTAGAGTAAGAGGTAGGGTTAGTGTTATGATTCAACTTCAGGTTAGGGTTTTTATTAGGTTTTGTGTTAGGGTAAGCGTTACAGTTTGGGTTAGGTGTAGGTTTAAGGTTAAGTTCAGTTTTATGGTTAGTGTTTGGATTTGGGTGAGGGTTAGGTTTCAGGTTAGGGATTGGTTATGGTTAGGGTTAGGCTTCAGGTTAGGGTTAGGTTTAGGGTACGTGTTAGGTTTAGGGTTAGGGTTCGTGTTCTGGTGTGAGTTAGTGTTAGGGATAGGCCTATGGTTAGTGTTAGAGTTGAATGCAGGTTCGGGTTAGGGTTAGTGATAGGGTTACTGTTAGGGTTAGGTTTATGGTTATGGTTGGGTTACGGTTAGGTTTAGGATTAGGGTTCAGGTTAGGGTTAGATTTAGTGTTAGGGTTAGGATTAGTGTTAGGGTTCTGGACAGAGTTAGGGGTAGGGTTACTGTTAGGGTTAGGCTTAGGCTATGTTTGGGTTACAGTTAGGTTTAAGGTTAGGGTTCTGGTTAGGGGTCTGGTTAGTGTTAGGTTCAGGGTTCCAGCACCTGTTTTCCTTAGGCTTAAAGTTAGTGTCTGGGTTTAGGGTTAAGGCTAGTGTTCGTGTTAAGTTTAGGGTTAGGGTTTGTGTTAGGGATAGGGTTAGTGTTAGGGTTAGGTTTAGGATTAGCGTTAGGGTTAGTGTTTGCATTAGGGTTGGTCTTACGCTTTGTTTTTGGGATCTGGGAAGTTTTAGGGTTAGGGTTGGGTTTCGGATTAGTGATAGGGTTACTGCTATGGTTTGGGTTATGCTTAGGCAAAGGTTTAGGGCTAGGTTTAGAGTTGGATTAGGTTACGGTTATGGTTATAGTTCGGGTTAAGTTTAGTGTTAATTTTCAGGCTAGGGTTAGGGTTAGGGTTAGGTTTAGGGTTAGGGTTAGGGTTACTGTTAAGGTTAGGGTTAGGGTTATTGCAAGGGTTAGGGTTTGGTTTTGGCTTAGGGTTATGGTTAGGTGTAGGATTAGAGTTAGTGGTCTGATTGGAGTTCTGGTTCCAGTTCGGTTTCGGGATTCGGGTTAGGGTTTAGAGTTAGGGTAGGATTAGGCTTCGGGTTAAGGTTAGGGTTCACGTTAGGATTAGGGTTAGTGTTAGGGTTAGTGTTCGAGTTCGGGTTTGAGTTACAGTTAACGGTAGGATGGGGTGATGCTTTGGGTTAAGGTTATCATTTGGTTCAAGTTACGGTTTGGGTTAGGTTTATGCTTAGGGTTAGAGTTCTGGTTATGTTCAGGGTTAGTGTTTGGGATAGGGTTTAGTTGGATTAGAGCTAGTGTTTGCTTTAGGGCTAGGATGAGTTTAGGGTTAGGCTAAGGGTTCAGGTTAGAGTTATGTTAGGGTTAGGGTTTGAGTTCGGGTTAGTAATTGGGTTAAAATGCAGTTTAGTGTTAGGTTTTGTGTTAGGGTTTGGGTTAGATTTAGGGTTCCGGTTAGGGTTAGGGTTATAGTGCGAGTTCGTGTTAGGGTTAGTGTTCGGTTTAGGGTTTGATTTAGGGTTAGCTTTTGTGTTAGGGTTCAGGTGGGTTAGGGTTAGGGTTCTTGTTAGGGTTATTGGTAGGTAGATGTTTAGGATTAGGTTTGGGGTTAGGGTTAGTGTTCAGGTTAAGTTTACTGTTTGGATTAGGGTTAGGTTTCAGGTTAGTATTAGGGTTGTGTTAGATTTAGGGTTAGGATGAGGGTATGGTTAACGTTAGGTTTAGGGATAGTGTGAGGGTTAACATTAGGGTTCGGTTTCAGGTTACATTTAATGTTAGATTCAGGGGTGGGTTCAGGTTAGGGCTAGGATTGGGTTCGCGTTAAGGTTCTGGTTAGGCTTATGGTTTGGATTAGGTTTAGGTTTAGTGTTATAGTTAGTGTTCAGATTAGGGTTAGGGTTAGAGTTCGAGTTCGGGATCTGCTTAGGGTTAGGATTAAGGTTAGGCTTCTTTTTAGTGTTAGCACTAGGGTTCAGGTGGGTTTAGCATTATGGTTAGGTTTAGGGTTAGGGTTATGGTTAGCTTTACGGCTCAGGTTGTGGATAGGTTAATGATTCGCGTTAATGTTAGGGTTAGGGTTAGGGTTAGTGTTAGGCATAGGGTTGGGATTAAGGTTAGGTTTGTTGTTGGTGCTAGGTTTCTGGTTAGGGTTAGGGTTAGGATTCAGCTACATGTTGGGTTAGTCTTCAGATTCAGTTTACGGTTAGGGTTATGATCAGGTTAGGGTTAGTGTTACTTTTGGTGTTAGGGTTAGCGTTAGGGTTCAGTTTAGGGCAAGGTATACTATTCGGGTTAGTGTTAGTGTTAGAGTTAGGATTCAGTTTCAGTTTACAGTTAGGATTGCATTCAGATTAGGTATTAGGGACAGGCTTTGTGTTCGGGTTAGCTTTATGGATTGGGTTAGGGTTCTGTTTCAGTTTAGAGTTAGCATTCAGGCTCTAGTTATGGTTAGGGTTAGGTGTTCGGTACCGTTTAGACTTAGCATTCAGGTACGGGTTAGCATTAATATTCTGTTTATGCTAAAGGTGAGGGTTCTGGTAAAGGTTAGGGTTATCGTTAGAGTTCGGTTCAGTTTGGGGTTACAGGTAGTTTGGGTCAGTGTTAGGTTTAGGCTATGGTTTGGGTTCTGTTTAGAGTTAGGGTTAGGTTTCAGGTTCAGTTTAGATTTAGGCTTTTGTTTCAGTTAGGGATGTATTTAGGGTTAGGGTTCAGTTTAGGCTTAGTATTAGCATGTGGGTTAGTGTTAGTGTTAGGTTTAGAGTTAGGGTTAGGGTTTCAGTTACGGATAAGGTTTGGATTCCTGGTTGAGTTAGGGTTAAGGTTAAGGTTAACTCTAACCTTGGGCACTTGGAGGACCAAGGTTTCACTAATCCAGAGAAGAGGCTGGGACCTGTCGCCTGAAGGGCACACCAAGGGTGGCCCCAGACCCTTAGACCTCCGTCCTGCTGAGGCCAAACTCACTGCAATGCCATATGCCTGTCTCCACACTTGTCACTCTACAGAGGCTTTCCTCTACCTGGCTGGAGATGAAAAGTGTGGGCGTGGGGTGAGGCCATGGTTTAGTCATTCCAGGAAGAAATGAGGCCCAGGACAAAGCAGCTGGCCCCGGCAGAGCCTTGACCTCGCACCCCAGTCCGCCTTGGCAGGCAGGGCCAGACTACCACTTCCAAAGAAGAGAAGTGGCTGGTGACCTGAGTGGGTGTGGGGGAATAGGAGGGAGACAATAGCTGAAGCCAAGTCAATAAGGGCAGCATTCCTTCTTCACCTGCACGTGGCAAGTGTCAGAGAGCGCCCCACTTGGTCAGAGACCAGTGGGCAGACGAGGCGTTCAATGAGGACCCCCGAGGCCCGGTGGCTGTGCATGTGCCCTGGGCCTGACACATTGAACCCAAGCCCTCAGGGCTCCTGGAGAGACAAGAGAAAGATGGGCCCAAGGGAGAGGTAGGCAAGGTGGGCAGGTTGAGCCCGCATCTCTCCTCAGGTCCCTGAGAGAGAAAGAGAGAGACACAGAGAAACTGAGAGAGAGAGAGATCCCTGAACTATGAGTCGCTGCCTCCACCACTGGTACCAACTCACACACCATCACACTTCCTCCTACCACCCCCATACCCGCCCCTGGGCCAGCCCCACCACAGAGAGGTTGGTTCCTTGTCACTTCCATGCTGTCCCTTCGGGACCTGATGCCAGAGCAGGGGAAAATATTCAAACAAAGTTTCCCATGTCACTATCCATGACAATGGTCTTCTTTCCCTCTCAAATCTGACAACCCCACCCCCAAAATCCTCCTTTGTCTTAATCTGAAGATAGTATTGAAGAGGAGAATCTCTGCCATTGTGTTGAGAGACTCAGTTTCCCTTGTTTCTCCCATCTACACATGTTGTTAATCTTGAGATTATTTTCTCCAGCTAACCTGTACTGTAAATGATTTCTCCAGCCATAAGAAATTTAAGGGAAAGGGCGGAAGAGGGCTCTCACTCTGCCCCCGAGAGCCCTCAGCTGGGTCCCTCCCTCAGACTTGGCCAGGGACAGCCCATACCCAGAGGCCATCTCCCGGGGCATCCCAGGAAAGGCTCACTGCCAGCCCCCATCCTCTCACCACTGTCAAGTCCATCGTCCTCCCTCAGGATGCCTGGGCAGGTCAGAGACCCGGGTGTGTGAGGCAGCTAGATCCCAGGTCTGGTACACCGGTTGCAAGGCAGCTTCCACCTCTGACGGTGCCCAACACATGCCCCAGAAAACTTGGTGGCAGGCCCCAGGGCTCTTTCCTTTGGAACATGTGCCCTTGGAAGGGGCCTGGCCCAGAAGTGTGGGCCAGCCGGCCAGCCGGCCAACTTGGGACAAAACAGGCGAGCCGAACCATCCTTCCAGTTGCCCTGGGCTTGACACTGGCGACCTCAGGAAGAGGGCCTCACTGGTGCCCTTCATCGTGGATTTCTCCCCAGAGTCGTGTCCTGGGCACTAGGAAGACCAGGCCCTCCCGACTCCAGAGAAGAGACTGGGACCTGTTGCCAGAAGGGCTTTTCCAGTGTGGCCCCAGCTCACTGGGCCTGCGGCCTGCTGGGACCACACTCACTGCTTTGCCATATGCCTGTTCCGGTCCTTCTGACTCCACAGAGCCTCTCCTCCACCTGGCTGGAGTTGACAAGTACAGGCGTGGGGTGAGGCCATGGTTTTGTCTTTCCAGGAAGAAATGAGGCCCGGCATGAAGCAGCTGGCCGAGGCAGAGCCTTGACCTCGCACCCCAGTCCGCCTTTGGCTACCAGGGCCAGACCAGCACTTCCAAAGAAGGGAAGCATCCGGCGAGCTGAGTGAAAGTGGTCGAATAAGAGGGAGACAACAGCTGAAGCCAAGTCAAGAAGGGTGGTTCTCCTTCTTCACCTTCAACTGGCAGGCAAAAAAGAGCGCCCCACCTTGTCTCAGACTCTTGGGCGGGCAGGGTTTCACTGTGGACCCTTGAGGCCCAACTGCTGTGCATGCGCCCTTTGCCTGAGTTGTTGAACTCAAGCCGCAGGTCTCCCAGGGTGGCCAGAAAAAGAATGGCCCGTGGGAGAGGTAGGAGAGGTGCGCAGGGTGCGCCTCCCCTCCTCTCCTCAGGGCACCGAGAGGGGGAGACACAGAGAGAGCCAGAGAGACCGAGAGAGAGAGAGGTCCCTGACCTCTCTAGATTTCAGGTTAGAGTTAGAGTTTAGTTTAGCTTCGGAGTATGATCAGGTTATTGTTAGGGTTAGTGTTACCATTGGGGTTAGGGTTAGGGTTAGCGTTAGGCTTAGGATTCTGGGTAGGGTTAGGGTTTGGGCTTGGTACAGGTTTGTTTTACATGTAGGCTTAGGTTTAAAATTTAGGGTTACAGTTAGGGTTAGGATTAGGGTAAGTAGTCTGGTTCAGTTTAGTGTTAGAGTTAGTATTAGGTTTCGAGTTAGAGTTAGAGTTAAGGTTAGGGTTAGGTTTAGTGTTAGTGTTAGTTTTCGGGTTAGGGTCAGGGTTAGGGTTTGCTTTCGGTATCGGTTTAGGCTCAGTGTTATGGTCGGGTTAGGCTTCAGGTTAGGGTTAGGTTTTGGGCTCGGGTTAGGGTTCTTGTTAGGATTAGGATTCAGATTAGAGTTCTGGTTAGGTTTAGGTTTAGGGTTAGTGTTAGGATTAGGGTTATGATTAAGTTTTAGGTTCAGGAAAGTCTTACCTTTAGCATTAGGTTTCTTGTTAGGGTTAGGGTTAGAGTTAGGGCTAGGTTTAGGTTTAGGGTTAAGGTTGGGTTCAGATTATGGTTATGGTTAGGGTTAGGTTTTAGTTTCGGATTAGGGTTAGGGTTAAAGTTAGGGTTCAATTTAGTCTTAGAATTAGGGCTAGGGTTAGGGTTATGGTTGGGTTTGGATTAGGGTTCAGGTTAAGGTTAGTGTTAGCATTTGGGTTAGAATTACGGTTGGAGTTCGGGTTAGGGTTAGGGTTAACAATAGGGTTCCGGTTAGGGTAAGGTTATTTTTAGTGTTAGGGCTAGTGTTCGAGTTAGGGTTAGGGTTAGGGTTCGGTTTCAGGCTCTGGTTACAGTTAGGGTTAGAGTTCAGGCTAGGATTAGGGTTATAGTTAGGGTTACGGTTCGGGTTAGGGCTGCTGGTAGGGTTAGGGTTAATATTCCTGTTATGTTTAGGGTTAGGTAAAGTTAGGGTTGTTTTCAGGTTAGAGTTAGGGCCAGGTTTCGGGTTCATGTTCTAGATAGGGTTAGGGTTATGTTTTGCTTTTTTGTCATGGTTAGGATTAAGCTTACTGTTAGGGTTATGTTAACGTTTAGGGTGAGGTTAGTGTTTGGCTGGGTTAGGATTAGAGTTTAGGTTCTCCATGGGGTTAGCGTTACCGTCACATTAGGCTTTGTGTTTGTGTTAATTTTAGGGCAAGTGTTAAGGTTGGGGTTAGAGTCAAGGTTAGAGTTGGGGTTCGTGTTAAGCTTAGAGTTATTGTTAGGGTTTGGGTTAGATTTAAGCTTAGGGTTAGGGCTAGGTTTAGGGTTAGTTTTGGATTAGGGGTAGGGCTGAGTTTAGGTTGGGTTTTGGTTCGAGTTAGGGTTAGGTTTAGGATTCAGGTTGGGCTTAGAGTTAAGGTTAGTTTTCGCGTTAGAGTTAGCGTTATGGTTACATTTAGGATTCAGGTTGGTGTTAACGTTAGGGTTAGGGTTAGGGTTAGTGTTCACCTTAGGTTTAGGGTTAGTTCTAGGGGTTAGGGTTGGGTTCTGGTTCGATTTAAGGCTGGGGTTCAGTTTAGGGTTAGGGTTCCAGTTCATGTTCATGTTAGAGTTAGGATTAGGGTTACTGTGAGGCTTAGGCTTAAGTTTATTGTAAGGTTTGCCTTCGGATTGGGGTTAGGTTTAGGTTTTGGGTGGGGATAAGAATAGGTTTAAGGTTAGAGTTGGATTAGGCTTTGGGTTAGGGTTACTTTTGGGGTCTGGGTTAGGGTTTGGGTTAGGGTTAGACTTATGCTTAGGGCTAGGTTTAGGGTTAGTGTTGGGTTTGGTTAGGGTTACTGTTAGGGTTCATGTTAGGGTTAGGGTTATGTTTAGTCTTAGGGTTAGTGTTCAGAGTAGGGTTAGGGTTAGCTTTCAGGTTCTGGTTAGGGTTAGGATTAGCCGTAGGGTTTGGGTTAAGGTTAGGACCAGGGTTCAGGTTAGAGTTGGTTTCAGGTTAGGGTTAGGTTTAGGCTTTGGGTAAGATTAGTGTTAGTGTTAGGGTTAGGGTTAGGATTGAGGTTAAGGTTAGGATTAGGGTTAGGGTATGGTTTCAGGTTCAAGATTGGATTAAAGTTATGGTTAGGGTCGGGTTAATTTTAGGGTTAGGATTTGGGTTAAGGATAGGTTTAGGGGTAGTGTTAAGGTTAGGGTTCGGATTTGGGTTAGGGTTATGGTTATCGTTAAGGTTTGAGTTAGGGTTGGGATTGGTTTGGCTTATGGTTAGTGTTAGGTTCATGTTAGGGTTAGGTTTAGGTTTAGAATTAGTGTTCAGATTAGGGTTAGGGTTAGGTTTCGGGTTCAGGTTAGGGTTAGTATTAGCGGTAGGGTTGGTGTTATGGTAATGGCTAGGTTTCAAGTTAGGGTTGGGTTTGGGTTAGGGTTAGGGTTCGGTTGAGCGTTAGGGTTAGGGTT
The DNA here is from genome assembly GCF_020826845.1 of Diceros bicornis minor. Classification (NCBI taxonomy): domain Eukaryota; kingdom Metazoa; phylum Chordata; class Mammalia; order Perissodactyla; family Rhinocerotidae; genus Diceros; species Diceros bicornis. The sequence continues at coordinate 16,387 of NW_026691112.1, read as the reverse complement.
AGGGTTGGGATTATGCTTAGGATTAGGTTTCGGATTTGGGTTATGGTTAGGCTTAGGGTTAGTGCTAGGGTTGGGCTCAGCTTAGGGTTAAGTTTAGAGTGCAGCTTATTGTTAGGGCTAGTGTTCTGGTTAGGTTTAGGGTTAGGCTCATGGTTAGGGTTCAGGCACGGGTTACGGTTAACGTTAGGTTTCATGTTAGTGTAAAGTTTATGGTGAAAATTAGGGTTAGGGCTAAGGTTAGAGTTAGGATTGGGTTGGGTTAGTGTTAGCATTATGGTTAGGGTTAGGTTTAGTGTTAGGTTTAGGGTTTGGGTTAGGTTTAGAGTTAGGATTCGGGTTCAGGTTAGGGTTAGGGTTACTGGTAGGGTTTGGGTTATGGTTAGGCTTAGAGTTAAGGCTAAGTTTAGGATTATAGTTGGGTTTGGTTAGTGTTCTGGTTAGGCTTGTGGTTAAGATTAGTGTTAGGTTTCATGATAGTGTTAGGGTGAGGGTTACTGTTTGGGTTAAGGTTAGGCTTATGTTTGCATTTCAGTTAGATTTAAGGTTTGCGTTCAGGTTAGGGTTCGTTTTAGGGTTAGTGTTAGGGTTAGAGTTCGGGTTACAGTCAGGGTTAGGCTTCAGGTTAGTGTTAGGGTTGGGGTTGGAGTTAGGGCTAAGGTTATGTGTATGGTTAGTTTTAGGCTTAGGGTACGGGCACCGGTTTTATTTAGGGTTAATGTTAGTGGTAGGGTTTAAGGTTAGGGTTAGGATTAGGGTTAGTGTTCGGTTAGGGTTAGGGTTTGCGTTAACATTAGGGTTAGGGTTAAGTTTAGGTTTACAGTTCGGGTTTGGTTAGTTTAGCTTTAGGGTGGGGTTATGCTTTCGGTTATGGTTACGATTTGGTTCGGGTTAGGGTTTGTGTTAGGGTTAGGCTTAGGGTTATGGTTCGTATTAGGGTTAGGGCTAGTGCTCGGGTTAGGGGTTGGTTGGGTTAGGGCTAGGGTTTGATTTAGGTTTAGGGTTAGTTCTAGTGTTAGAGTAAGTGTTTAGGTTAGGGTTAGATTAGGATTAGAGTTCTGGTTAGTGTTAGTATTTGGGTTTGGGTTCAGTTTAGGGTTAGCATTCATGTTAGTGTTCGGGTTAGGGTTAGGGTATATGTTATTCTTAGGATTATGGTGTGGGTTAGTGTTGTGGTTCGAGTTAGGGTTAGGGTTCAGGTTCGGGTTAAGGTTAAGTTTAGTGTTTGGGTCAGGAATACAGTTCTGGTTAGGGTTTGGGTTAGGTTTAGAATTGGATTTTTTGTTTGGTTTAGGGTCAGGGCAGTGTTAGTTTTAGGGTTTCTGTTAGGGTTAGGGATAGGTTTAATGTTATGTTTAGGGTTAGGGCCATTGCTAGTGTTAGTGCTAAGATTAGGACTAGTTCTAGGACTTGGTGAATGTTTACGGTTCGTTCTAGAGCCAGGGTTAGTGTCAGGTCTAAGACTGGTTTAGGGTTAGGTCCAAGGCAAAGGGTAGGCTTAGTGTTAAAATTAGAGTTAGGGTTATTGTTGGTTAAGGCTAAGGTTAGGGTTATGGTTAGTGTAAGGTTTAGGGCCATTGCTAAGGTTAAGGCTAAGGTTAGGGTTATGTCTAAGGCTTGGTCAAGCATTAAGTTGTGGGCTAGGGCTAGTGTTAGCCTCAGGTCTAGCACAATGTGAGGGTTAGGATTAGGGTTAAGGTTAGCTTTAGGGTGAGGTTTAGCGTTTGGGTTAGAGTTAGTGTTGCTTATGGGTAGGGAAGGGTTACTGTTAGGGCTAGGGCTGGGTTATGATTAGCTAGTGCTGGGTTATGATTTGATAGGGCTAGGATTAGTGTTATGGTTATTATTAGTGTTAGGGGAGGTGGTTTGAGTTTCGGTTAAGGTTAGGTTTAGCAGTAGGTGTAGGATTAGGAATAGGGCTAAGTTTTGTGTTAGGACTGGTTTAGGGCTACAGCAATGGCTAGGGTTAGGGTTACGGTTGGTTTACGTGTAGGGCTAGGGTGAAGGTAAGGGGTGGGTGTAGTGTTAGGGTTAGTGTTATGGCAACAGTTATCAGTAGGGCTGGGCTAAAGGCTAGGTTTATTTATTATATTTATTGTTAGGTTTCTCTTTAAGTTTATGCCTAGATTTATTTTTATGGTTAGGTATGGGGCAGGTTTTGAGGTTATGGCTAGGGGTAGGATTAGATTTAGGTCTGACGTTAGTGTTGGGTGTGTCTTAGGGTTGGGACAATGGAAAGGGTAGGAGTAGGCATAGGGTTTTGGTTTGGATTAGGACGAGGGTTATAGTTAGGGTTATGCTAGTGTTAGGTTTACTGTTAGGGTTAGGGCTAGGACTAGGTTTAAAGTTAGAGTTCGAGTTTTCTTAGGGTTACAGTTACAGTGAGTGTTAGGGTTAGGCATATGATTAGTGTTAGTGCTCGGGCTAGTTTTATGGTTTGGGATAAGTTTATGCTTAGAGCTAAAGTTGGGTTAGAGTTCGTAATACAAAGCTCAACCCTAGCCCTAAAAGTAATGCTAATATTAATCCAAATGTGAAGCCTAATTATCACCATAGCCCTAACCTTAATCCTAACCCTAACCATAGCCCTAGAACTAACCTTATCCTTAACCCAACCCTAAGGCTAACCCTACACTTACACCTACACTAAACCTACGCCTACCACTAACCCTATGCCTGACCCTTATTGCAACCCAACCCCAATACAGACACTAACCCTAACCCTAACAATGATCCAAGATCTAGCACTAAACCTAAGCCTAGCCCTATCCCTAACATTAGAGTCCAAGACTTAACCCTAACCCTGGCACTAGCCCTAGTTCTAACCCTAACCCTAACTGTAATGGTACACCTAACCCTTGCCCTAGAGCTAGCCCTAACCTAACCCTACACATGAAACTAATCCTAGCCCTAGCCCTAGACCTAAAACCCAGACTTGTCACTAGCCATAACACTAACCCTATCTCTAAGCCTAGCTCCTGACCCTAACCTTAACCCTAACACTAACCCGATGCTAACTCAAGTACAAATACTAAGGCTAACACTAACCTTAACTCTAACCCAAACAATAACCCTAACACTAACACTAATACTACCCTAACCCTAACCCTAACCATAACTCACACCCTATCTCTAACCCTAAACTTAAACTTAAGCCTAATGCAACCCAAACCCCAACCCTAACCCTGCTTCTCTCTATAAACTAACTCTAACCCTAACCAAAAACCTAACCCTAGCCCTATCCTTAACCCTAACACTAATCCAAGCCCTACCCCTACACCTACCCAAACACTAACCCTAGCCTTAATCCAATAGGAAGTCTAAACCTACCCCTACCCCTAAGACTAATCTTATGCGGAACCCTAACACTAGCACAAACACTTATATTAACCATAACACTAAAACAAGACCTCCCCCACCTCTAACTTTACCTCTAACTTTAACCCTAAACCTAACCCTAACTGTGCCCTTATCCCTACAGCTACCCTTAACCCAAACACTTAGCATACCCCTAACCCTAACCCTAAGCCTAACACTAATCTTAGACAGAGTCCTAACACAAAGCCTTGCCTTAGCTCTAACACTAACTCTAACCCTATTCCTAACACTAAGCCAAACCCAAACCCTAAACGTAATGGTAACCCTAACACTAAACCTACTTTTAAACCTAACCCTAACCCTAACATTAGCCCTCACCCTAACCCAATTGTTAAGCCTAACGTTAGGCATAACAAAAATGCTAGCCCTACACACAACACTAACCCTAAAGCTAGCACTAACCATAACCCTAACCCTAGCACTAGACCTAACCCTACACCTAATCATAACACTCCACACAAGCCCTAACCCTAACACAAATCCAAGCCCCAGACCTGACCCTAAACTTAGCCCCAGACATGACCATATCCCTAATCCTAACCATATCTCTAGCCCTAACTGTAACCCTGACCTAGGAATAGCCCTAATGATAACCCTAGCCCTTTCCATAGCCCGGCCCTAACGCTAACTCTAACACTAGCACTATTCCTAAACTTAGCACTAACAATAAGGCTAACCTTAACGATAGCCATAAAGCCAACAATAACCCTAGTCCTAACCCTAACCCTAAGCCTAGCCCTTACCCTATACCCTAGCTCTAACCATAACCCTAACCCAACCCTAACTGTAAACCTAAGGCTAACCCTAGCCAAAACGCTAGGTCTAGCCCTAGCTTTAAACATAACACTAGCCCTAGCCTAGCCCTAAACCTGACTCTAGAGCTAACAGTAGACCTAGCCTTAACACTAATCGTAGCCCTAGCCCTAGTCCTAACCCTTGCACTAAACCTCAGCCTAAGCCTAGTCCTCGCCATAAAACCAACAATAACCCTAAGCCTAACCCTAGCACTAATTTTAACCATAACACTAAACGTAGCCCTAAGCCTAGCCCTTGCAATAACCATAAGCCTAACCCTTACCCTAACTCTAGCCCTAACTCTATACTTAACCATAACGCTAACCTCTGGCCCTAACACTAACCCTGGCAATAACCCTAAACATAGCCTTAGCCCTAGACTTAGCCTTAACCCTAAACCTAGCCCTAGACATAAACCTAGCCACAAGCCTAACCCTAAACCTATTGCTAGCCATACCCTAACCCAAACGCTAACCCAGCCTTAGACCTAACCCCACACCTCACCCTAAGCCTAGCTCTATCACTAACCTTAACCCTAACCAAAACCCTAAAACTAACGCTAACACTAACCCTAACACACACCATTGGTTTGATTTCAATATATGTGAATGTTGTCACAAACAATAAGTGTGATGTCATACATAAAAATCTGAATTATGTCACAAAAAATGTGAATGGTGTCACACATATCAGTGGGTGTGTTTTCACACACAAGTGTCAGCCTTGTCACACATACACCATTGGTGTGATGTCACACACACATTGAGTGACGTCAGACACAATGTCTGTGAAGGCGCACACCAACTTGGTGAAGTCACAGACAATGGGTGTGGTGTCTCACACGATAATGAGTGTGAATTCACACAAACTGAGAGTTATACAATACACACACGTGGGATTTAAGTCAGAGTAAAATGTGAGAGATTTCACAGAAACCTGGGTGTTATTTCATACATAAGAGCGGATGTCACATCACAGTGAATAATATGACTGCCGTCACACACAATGGGAGTGGTATCACACAATTTGTGAGATGTGACTGGTTATCCTCGTGTTATCGCAATTACGGTATGTGATGTCCAAAAAAGGGTGTGAAGTCACACATAATGATTACAGTGATGTCGCACATAAAATGTGAATGATGTCACAAGCACAACGTTGGAGTCATGTCAAACACAGTATTACAGTGATGCCACACTCAATTGGTGTGATGTCATACATAATACTGAGAGTGACACCAACATAATAACGCGTTGGGATATCATATGCTAATTGTTTGATGTCACACACAATTGATGTGATGTGACACACAATGAGGATGTTGTCACACACACAAGTGGTGTGATGTCACCGATAACCGTGTGTGTCACATCATGCATAATGATAGGAGTGATATCACATGCACACAATGGGAGTGATGTCACAGTATAAAATGTGATTTATGTCAAAGGGACACAACGATGTCACACACAGCCGTGGGAGTGTTGTCGTACAATTCGTATGATGTCACACATAATGTGAGTGATGTCACACAGAAACATGTGAATAATATAGCAGAGGACTCGTGACTGATGTCACACACATGTCATGATGTCACACTATTGCTGTGATGTCATAAACACAACAGGCATGTTATCACAAATAACAGAGAGATGTCGCTCCAAATATATGAATGAAGTCACAGAAACGCCATGGAAGTGGTGTCACAACACTAGTAGAGTGATGTCCTCGAGAATCAGTGTGACGTCACACAGACTATTGGCAGTAACATCACACTTAACAATAGCGATTTCATATGCTAAATTGCATTCATGTCACACGCAATTGGTGTGATGTCAATATCTGTGCATATTGTCATGCTCATAATAGGTGTGATGTCATACATAAAAATGTGTCTTATGTAACCAAAAAGGGAATTGTGTCACACACATCAATGGGTGTGTTTTTAGACACAAATGTGAGCCCTGTCACAAGTGCACCATTGGTGTGATGTGACACACACATTGAGTGATGTCAAACACACAGTGTGTGAGAAAGCTCACACCAACCTGGTGAAGTCACAGACAACAGGAGTGGTGTCTAAGGAAAATGAGTGTATATTCACACATAGCAATGAGAGTTACACAAAACACACCAGTGCGATATGTCAGAGTAAAACGTGAGAAACTTCACAGAAACCTGGATATAACTTCATACATAACAGTGGGTGTCACATCACAGTTAAGAATATGACTGCCACCACACATAATGGGAGTGATATCACACAATTTGAGAGGTGTGACCGTCGATCCCAGTGTTATCACACTCAAGGTGTGTAATGTACCAAAAGGGGTTGATGTCACACAGAACGATTGGAGTGATGTCAGACACAAAACATGAGCCATGTCACACACCATTGGAGTGATGTCAAACACTATCAGAGTGATGCCACACTCAATTGGTGTGATGTCATACATAATACTGGGAGTGACACCACACATACTAATGGTTTGATATCATATGACAAGGTTGATGTCATTCACAATTGATGAGATGTGACACTCAAGGAGGGTGTTGTCACACACACACAAGGGGTGTGATGTCACCCATAACCAAGTTTTCACATCACGCATATCATAGGGTGTGATATCGCATGAACACAATGGGTGTGATGTTACAATTTACATGTCACAGATAGCAGTGGGGTTGATGTCACACTATTGATATAATGTCACTCATAACAATGGGAGTGATGTCACACATAAATATATGAGTAATCTCACTAAGGACACAAGACTGATATCACAAATATGCTGTTAATAGCCTACACTCAGGTTTCTATCCAATGTATTGAAAGAGCACTTCTGCTGAACTCAGCTTGCCAGTAGCTCTAGGGAACATACTCTAATGAGACCTTTTATACTTTTCACTACAACTGGTACAGATTATCTGTAACATTCATTCAATGAAAGTACAGTGTGAAGAAAAACTCCTTTTTTAAATCTGTTTATGATCGTCTTGAAAAGTCCCTTTTCAAAAGTTGCAGTTCGCGTCTTTCATTCAGGCTTACTCTTACAAGGAATGGAAGAATGTGCTTGTTGTGCTTGCTTTGCCAGTAGCTGTTAGGGAACATCTTCCTATGAAAGGGCTTAAACTTGTCACTACACAAGGAAGAGAATATCTATAATATCCATTTATGAAAAACACATCGTGGAGAAAAACTCTTGCTTGTATCTGTTTAGCATCTGCACTGAAAACTATTTTTTCAAACATTGAAGCTCACGACATTTTACTCAGTCTCTCTCTCACATTATAAGAGAGAATATTCTTACTGAGCAAAGGTTGCCATTAGCTGTAAGATCTTCCGAAGAGAGCTTTTAAGCTTTTCACTACTGCTGGGAGAAAATATCTATAACATCCATTGAAATAACATACACGGTGGAAAAAAACTCATTTTAGTTGTTAAGGATCATCTTGATGAGTAAACTTTTCAATCATTGATCTTCATGGCCTGCACTCAGGCTTTCCCTCAAATATAATGAAAGAACACCAGTTCTGAACTCAACAGCCCTGTAGCTGTAAGTCAGTTCTTCCTTGGAGGGCTTTTAAACTTGTCACTACAGCTGGGAGAGAGTATCTGTAATATCCATAAAATGAATGTCAAACATGGAGAAAATCTCCGGTGGTATGTGTATAGTATCCTCCTGCAAATTGCCTTTTCCGTCATTGTAGTTAATGACCGTCACTCTGACTCTCTCTCCTATGTAATGCAAGAAACTACTTGCTGAACTCAGCTGGCAGGGAGCTTTAAGCAGGATCCTCCTTTGAGAGCTTGTAAACTTGCACTGCAGCTGCAAGAGAATATCTGTGACATCCATTACATGTAAGTTCTCTGTGGAGGAAAATACTTCCTTTTAGCTTCTTAGGATCATATTGTAAAGTGCCTTTTCATCTTTGCAGTTGATTGCATGCACTCAGGCTTCCTTCCTGATATAAAAGAAAACACCCCTGCTAAACCTACTTTACAAGTAGCTGTAAGGAACACCTTCCTAGGAGAGTTTCCACTAACCATCACATCTCAGAAAGAAGCTGTATCACATCCATTCAATGAAAGTACACCGTGAAGAAAACCTACACTTGAAGTGTTTATGATCATCTTCTTAAGTGGCTTTAAATGCACTGAAGTTCAGTCTGTATTCAGGGTATCACTAAAATATCATGATGACCATTATTTCTTAAGACAGCTTGCCAATATCTGTTAGTAACATCTTCATATAAGATTTAAAATTTCAGTACCACTGGGAGAGTGTATCTATAACATCCCTAAAAGGCAAGTCTAGTATGTATAAAATTTCTTGCTTCTATCTGTATACGACTATCCTGATAATTACCTTTACCAACATTGCAGTTAACTACCTTCAATCAGGAATTCTTTCCCATATAAAGCAAGAAAGATTTGCTGACCTCTGCTTGCAAGCACTTTACAGTTGGATCTGCTTCTGAGAGCTTTTAAACTTTCCACTGCAGTGGGGCAAGTATTTCGTTAACATCCCTTCCATGAACCTACTCTGTGGTGGGAAACACTTAAGGTTAGCATTTTAAGATACCTAAAGTGACTTTTCCTCTTTGCTGCTCATTGCTTGCACTGAGGCTCCCTTGCCAACGGAAAGACAAGTGACCACTGCTCAAACAAGTTTGAAAGTAGCTGTTAGGAACAACGTCCTGTGACAGCTTTCCAACTATCACTGCAGGTGGTGCAGATGATCATTACCATCCATTCAATGAAAGTTGACTGTTCAGAGCAACTCCTGCTTGTAGGTGTTTAGGATCATATTGAGAAGAGTCTTTTAATTACTGCAGTTCAATCTGCATTCGGGGTCTGAGTAGCATATCATGATGAACACTATTGATTAACACAGATGTTCCATATCTATAGATTACATCTTCATATGAGAGGTTTTTCAGTTTCATTGCAGCTAGAGGAGAGTATCTCTAACATCCATAAAATGAAAGTCAAGTGTGGAGAAAATCTCTTCCTTGTATCTATATAGGATCATCTTGCAAATTGCCTTATCCCTCTTTGCAGTTAATGACCTTCACTCAGGCTCTCTCTCCCAAGACATGCAGGCTTAGTGTTATGGCTAGGGTTAGGGTTAGTGTTAGGTTTAGGGTTAGGGTTACTGCTAGGGCTAGGCTTAGGCCTAAGGTTAGTGTTATGGTCAGGGTTACTGTTATGGTTTAGTTTTAAGGTTATGGTTGAGGTTATGGCTAGTGATAGGGTTAGGCTTAGGTTTAGTGCTAGGATTAGGGCTAGGGCTAGGGCTAGGGCTAGGATTAGTGTTAGGGCGAGGGCTACTGTTAGCTCTAGAGTTAGGGTTAGGGCTAGTTTAGGGCTAGTGTTATGTCTAGAGCTAAGGCTAAGCCTAGCGTTCTGGCTAGGATTAGCCTTATGCTTACAGTTATTGTTAGGTCTAGGTCTAGGTCTATGTGTATGGCTAGGGTTAGAGTTAGGGTTAGGGCTATGGTTAGGGTTAGGTTTATGTTTAGGGTTAGTCCTAGTGTTGGGTTCAGGGTTAGGGTTCGTGTTAGTGTTCAGGTTCGGGTTTGTGTTCGGTTAAGTGTTCAGGTTCTGGTTCGGTTAGGGTTAAGTTTAAGGTTAGGGGTTAGGGTCATTTTTAGTGTGAGAGTTAGGGTTAAATTTAGGATTAGTATTAGTCTTGGGCTAATGGTTAACGTTAGGTTATAGATTAGGGTTAGGATTAGGGTTACCTTTAGGGGTCTGTTAGTGATAGCGCTAGGGCTAGGGTTAGGGTTAGGTTTATGGATAGGATTTGGCTTAGGGTTAGGATTAATCCTCCATTTAAGGTTAAGGTTACAGATAGTGGTACTTGTTGGCTTTGGGCTACGGTTCGGGTTAGTGTTGGTGTTATGTCTAGGGCTAGATTGAGTTTTAGGATTAGTGCTAGGGTTCAGCTTAGGGCTAGGGTCAGGGTTAGAGTTAGGTCTAGGTCTAGCGTTATGGTTAGGGCTATGGATAGGATTATAGTTCGGTTTAGGGTCATGGTTGGTGTTAGACTTAGTGGCAGGGGTACTGTTAGGTTCAAGGTTAAGGCTTGGGCTATTTATTGGGAACGGGAGAGGTAGGTTTAGGGTCATGGTTAGGGTTAGGACTAGCATTAGTTTTGTGGCTATGGTTAGGGATAAGTTTAGTGTTAGAGTTAGGATTAGGGCCAGGGCTAGGCTTAGGGCTAGGGATAGATCTGTGTTTAGGGTTAGGGTTATGGCTAGGGTAAGGGTCCGGTCTAGGGCTGGGTTAGGGTTAGGTCTAGAGCAAGTGTTAAGGGTAGCGTTACACTTAAGGTTAGGGTTTGGCATAGGGCTAGGTTTAGGCTTAGGGTTGGGTTAGACTTAGGTTTGGGGTATGGGTAGCGATTTTTGTTGGGGTTGGGGTTACGGTTACTGTTAGGGCTTGGGGTTGGGTTAGGAAGAGAGTTCTGGTTAGTCTTAGGGCTAGGCTTATGGCTAGGGCTAAGGTTAGGGTTAAGGTTGTGCTTGGGGTAGGTTTAGTGTTTGGGGAGTGTCAGGGGTATCGTTAGCGTTAGGATTAGGTTTTGGGAAAGGCTTAGGTTTAGGTCTAGGGTTAAAGCTAGGGTTAGGTTTAGTGTTAGAGTTCAGTTAGGTTTATGGCTATGGTTAGTGTTAGGGCTATTGTTAGCGCTAGGATGCTGGTTAGGGCTGGGGCTTGCTTTAGGCTTATTGTTAAGGCTAGGATTAGGGTTAGTGTTAGGGTTACTGTTGGGTTAGCGTTACAGGTAGCGATATGGGTAGGGTTAGGGTTAGCTTTAGGGTTAGATGTAAGATTAGGCTTATATTTAAGGTAAGTGTTAAGGTGACGGGTAAGATTATCAGTAGAGTTAGGGGTAATGTTAGAGTTGGGTTAGAGTCAGAGTCATGGTTGGCATAGGGTTAGGGTTTGGGTTAGGGCGACTGTTAGTGTTAGCATTAAGGTTAGTGCTAGGGCTATGGCTAGTGCTATCGTTAGGACTAAGGTTAGGGTTAGGTTTAGCGTTAGTGTTAGGGCTAGCGTTAGGCAAAGGGTTAGGGGTACGGTTATGGTTAGCACTAGGGCTAGGGATAGGGCAAGGGTTAGTGCTAATTCTAGGGCTAGGTCTAGTATTATTGTTAGGGTTAGAGTAGGAGTTAGGGCTAGGCTTAGGGTTAGGGTGAGGCTTAGGGTTAAGGCTATGTTTAGGGTTAGCCTTAGGTTTATGGTTTTGGTTAGGGTTAGGGTTAGGACTAGGGCTTGCATTGCGTTTAGGGCTGGGGCTATGATTAGGTCATGGTTAGCATTAAGGTTAGGGTTAGTGTTGGATTAGTGTTAGGGTTAGGGTTGCGGTTAGGGTCAGGTCTACGGCTAGGGTACAATTTAGGCCTATGGCTGGGCTTATGGTTAAGTTTATGGTTACGGTTATGGTTAGTGGTAGATCTCGAGTTAAGCTCAGGTCTCTGTTTAGGGTTTGGGTTAGTCCTAGGTCTATTGCTAGGTTTAGGGTCAGGGTTAGGTTTAGGGTTAGTGTAGAGCTCGATTTATGTTTACGTTTAGGGGTAGGGTTAGATTTACAGCTAGGGTTAGGATTAGGTCTATGTTTCTGGTTAAGGTTATGGTTGTGTTAGGTTTAGAGTTAGTGCTAGAGTTACGAGGAGGGCTAGTGTTAGGGCAAGGATTAGGGTTAGGGCCAGGTTTAGGCCTAGGATTAGTGTTAGGTTTAGGCTTAGAGTTTGGGTTAGGTTAATAGCTACAGTTAGGGTTAAGGCTAGAGTTAGTGCTATAGTTAGTGTTAGGGGTAGGGCTGGTCCTCGGTTTAGGGTTAGGGCTAGAATTAGGTTTAAGGTAGGGTTAAGATTAGGGCTAGGCTAGGGCTAGGGTTAGAGCTAGAGCTAGGGCTATTGTTAGGGTTACGACTAAGTTAAGGATAGTGTTATGGCTAGGGCTATGCTTAGGATTAAGGCTAGATTTAGGATTAGTGTTATGGTTATGGTTAGGGATTGTTTAGGTTTTCGTTTAAGGTTAGAGATATGGGTAGGGTTAGGGTAAGGGTTAGGTTAGGGTTAGGGTTAGTGATAGTGGTAGGAGTTGGGTTAAGGTTAGGTTTAGGTTTAGAGGAGTGGTAGGTTTAGGGGTAGGGTGAGGGTTGGGTTAGGGTTATAGTTACGGTGAGCATTAGGGCTGGTGGTAGCATGAGAGTTAACGTTAAGGCTAGAGTTAGAGTTTGGGCTAGAGTTATGCTGAGGGCTGGGTTACGCCTAGCATTAGGGGTAGGTTTAAGTGTAGGGCTAGGGTGAGGGTTATGTTTTGCATTATTTGTAAGGGCAGTTTTAGGGCTACAGCTAGGGTTACTGGTAGGTTAGGGTTACATTTAGGGTTAGGGTTTGGGTTAGGTATAGGTTTAAGGTTAGTGTCGGGTTTAGGGCTAGTGTCATGGTTAGGAGTAGGATTAGGACTAGGGTTAGGCTTAGGGTTGGACATGGGCTAGTGTTTGCATTAGGGCTAGGGCTAGGGCTAGGTTTAGGGCAGTGTTAACATTAAGGTTAGGGTTAGTGTTGGGTTACGGTTAGGGTTAGAGTTAGGGTCACCTCTAGGGCTAGGGTTGCGGTTAGGACTACAGCTAGGGTTAGAGTTAAGATAAGGTTTAGTTATAGGGTTAGTCCTAGAGCTTGGGTTAGGTTTATTTTTAGTGGTAGTGTTAGGGTTAGAGGTAAGTTTAGGTTAGGTATAGGGCTAGGGCAATGGCTGGGGCTAGTTTTTGTTAGGGATAGAGTTACGGTTAGTGTTAGGGATCAAACTAGGGTTAGGGCTGTGGCTCAGACTAGGATAAGGGTTAGGGTCAGGGTTAGCATAGGGCTCAGTTAGAGTTAGGGTTAATGATCGGTTACGTTTAACGTTAGGGGTAGGGTTAGCTGTAGAGCTCAGTTAGAGTTAGCATTAAATTTAGGGGTAAGGGTAGGGGTGGCGTTAGAGGTCGGTTTGGATTAGGGTTAGGTTTAGAGTTAGTGGTAGGTGTAGGTGCAGGATTCAGATTAGTGTTAGGGTAAAGTTAGGGTTAAGGTTATGTTTGGGACAGGGTTAATGTTAGTTATATGGTTAGCGGTAGGGTTAGGGTTCAGGTTAAATTTAGGGATTGGGTAGTGTTCGGATTAGGATTAGGGGAGAAGTAGGTGTAGGAGTAGAGTTAGGCTTAGGGTTAAGGCTTGTGTTAGTGCTAGGACTGGAGTTAGGGTTAGTGTTAGGGTTCAATTAAGGTTAGGTTTTGCAAAGCGGTATGTGTTGGATAGTGTTAGGGTTGGTGTTAGAGTTAGGGTTAGAGATAAGGTTAGGGCTAGGGCTAGGGTTAGAGTTAGGGGTATGGTTAGGTTTAGGATTTTAGCTAGTGTTAGGAATAGTGTTAGTGTTAGGGGTGGAGTTGGGGTTGTGTTGGGGTTTGGGTTAGTGTTAGTTCTATGGTTAGTGGTAAGGTTGGGGTTAGGGTTGCATTCGAGTTTGCTTTAAGGTTACAAAGGGGGAATGGTTTGGGTTAGGGTTATGGTTAGGGGAGGAGTACCTGTAGGGATTGTTTTAGGGTTAGTGTTAGGGTTAACGTCAGTGGTAGTTGTAGGGATTGGGTTAGGGTTAGTTTTAGGGTTAGGGTTAGATTTAGGTTTACGGCTAGTGGCATTAGGGTCTAGAGCCACGGTTAGGGTTAAGGATAGGTTTATGGTTAGAGTTAGGTCTGGGGTACAGTTAGGGTTAGGGTTTGAGTTTGTTTTAAATTTAGGGTTAGGGTTAATGCTGGGTCTAGGGCTGGTTTTAGGGTTAAGCTAGAGTTAGGGTTAGGGTGAGTGTTAGGGTTAGGGCAAGGGTTTGGGTTAGGATTAGGGCTGGGATTAGTGTTGGGGTTAGGGTTGTGGTTGGGTTAGATTAAAGGTTAATCTTAGGGTTCAGGGTAGTGTTAGGGGTAGGCATAGGGTTAAGTTTAGGGTTAGCGTTAGAATTAGGGTTCGGGTCAGACGCCTAGGTAGGCGGTGGCTAAGATTTAGGGTTATGGTTACAGTTAAGCTTAGGGTTAAGAGTTAGGTGTAGGGGTAGGATTGGGGTTATTATTATGTTTACAATTAGTGTTAGTGTTATCATTAGGGATTGGGTTATGTTTAGGCTTAATGTTAGGGTTAGGGTTACAGTTAGGGTTGGGTTTAGGGTTGGGTTAGGGTTAGGGTCTGTGTTACCTTAAGTCTTAGGGTCTGGGTAAAGCGTGTTTTAGGGATAGGGATAGGATTACACTTAAGGTTAGGGGTAGTGATACGGTCAGCTTTGGGAATCGCGTTAGGGTTAGCATTAGGGCCAGGGCTAGAGTTAGGGCTAGGGTTAAGTTTATGGCTAGGACTTGGTCTAGGGCTAGCTTTAGGGTTTGGGCTAGCATTAGGTTCAGTTCTACTGCTTGAGTTAGTGTCAGATCTAGGACTAGGCATAGGGCTGCGTTTTGTGTTAGTGTTCAGAGTGGGGCTAAGTGTTAGGCCCAGTTTTAGGGTTAAGTTTACAGTTAGTGTTAGGTCTAGGGCTGGGGCTCCTGCTAGGATTATGGTTAACATTAGGGTTAGTATTAATGTTAGGGATAGTGTTAGGGGTCAGGTGATGATAAAGATTAGGGTTAGTGTTGGGGCTGGGTTTAGGGTTAGGGTTAGTGTAAGTCTTGATTTGGGGCCGGCTCCGTGGCTTAGCGGTTAAGAGTGTGCGCTCTGTTACTGGCGGCCTGGGTTGGGATCCCGGGCGTGCACCGACACACTGCTTCTCGGCCATGCTGGGGCCGAGTCCCACATACAGCAACTAGAAGGATGAGCAACTATGACATACAACTATTTACTGAGGCTTTGGGGGAAAAAAAGGAGGAGGATTGGCAATAGATCTTAGCTCAGAGCCGGTCTTCCTCAGCATAAAGATGAGGATTAGCACAGATGTTAGCTCAGGGCTGATCTTCCTCAAACACACACAAAAAAATGTCTTCGGTCAAGGTTTGGATTAGGGTTACAGTTAGAAGTAGATTTAGGTTTAGGGTGGGGCTATAGTTAGGGTTAGGGTTAGTGCTAGGGTTAGTTTTAGGGTTAGGTTTATGGCTAGGGTTAGGGCTAGGTTTAGGGCTAGGTTTAGTGTTAGTTTTAGGTTTATGGTTATGGTCAGGGTCAATGCTAGGCATTTGTTTAGGGTTAGTCGCATTGTTAGGGTTAGGGTTAGGTTTAAGGTTATTATAGGGGTAGGGTTACAGTTAGCATAAGTTTTAGGATTAGAGGTAGGTGTAGAGATAGGGGTGGGGTTGGATTAGAGTTAAGGTTAGAGTTAGGTTTTGCATTAGTGTTAGGGTTAGTGTAATGGTTAAGGTTAGTGTTAGGGACAGGGCTAGGTTTAGGGTTATGACTAGTGTTATAGTTAGTGTTAGAACTAGGGCTAGGGTTAGGATGAGAACTAAGGCTAGGATTAGTGTAAAGGTTAGTATTAGGGTTGGGTTATACTTGGTGTTATGGGTAGGGCTAAACGTTTGTTTAGGTTTAGATTTAGGGGAGGGGTAGGTGTAGGGGTAGTGTTAGGGTTAGGGTTGTGTTAGGGTTAGGGTTAAAGATAAGGTTATGGCTAAGGATAGGGTTAGAATTAAGGTTCACTTTAGCGTTAGGGTTAGGGTTAAGTTTGGTTTAGGTGTAGAGGTAGAGGTAGGGGTAGGGTTAGTAGTGTGTTAGGTTTAGGGGTAGGAGTAGTAGGATCGGTAGGTGTTGGGTTAGTGTTTGGGTTAGGGGAGGGGTAGGGGGTTGGGTACAGTTAGGGTTGGGGTTAGGGTTGGGGTTGGTGTTAGGGTTAGAGTTATGCCTAGGACTAAGTTTAGGATTAGGTCTCGTGTTGGGCTATGGTTATGGTTATGGTGAGAGTTAGGGGTAGGTTTAGCGTTAGAGTTAGGGTTAGGGCTAGAGTTCAAGTTAGGGCAATGGTTAGGGTTAGAGCTAATGTTAGGCCGAGATTTATAGATAGGTTTAGGACTAGGGTTAGTGTGGGTTAGTATAAGTGTTTGGCTTAGGGGTAGTTTTAGATCTACGGTTAAGGTTAGTGCCTCGTTAAAGTTAGAGTTAAGTTTATTGTTTGGTTTAGGGCTAGCGTTAGGGTTGAGGCTAGGCTTATGTTCAAGGCTTAGGGTTAGGGTTAGAACTAGGGCTAGGGTTGGGT